>NW_021938838.1:11454164-11461664 GCF_001715985.3 Manacus vitellinus
CTTTCCTCGGCACCTAAAGACTCCGCTTCCGCGTGGGAAGAGGTTCCGAGGGCTGGAGTTAAAGGCACTAATGAAACTCAAGCCGTGGAAAGGAGACAAACCCTCCCGGAGCGCTGGGGGCTGCTAGCCCTTCTCTGGCAACATCTCTGTTGCACAAATCTCAACTCAATTTAAAAGGAGAATTAGTTAGTATTTCATTGATAAAATCATCAAAATCCTTTTAATTTACCTTTTTCTGAGACCAAAAGGTGACTTGGAATTCTTAAATATTCACATTGACAAGCCAGCTGGCTCTAGTGTACAACTTACATGTTAACAAAAATGCATACCATGTACCAGGTGAATCATCACATTCGAACAGGAAAAGTCCTAAAGACATGAAATCCAAGAGGTATCCAGACTACAGTGTTAATATGCAGGATTCATAATCATAGGAAGGGGAAAACTCCTCAAGAAGAGTATTTCTCACTCCAGCTCTTCAGTTTTAAATACTCTCTGATGCCCAATTTGCAACTCAAGCTGCAGGGGGAAGAGCTAAGTGATCACTTCTTGTTTAAAAAGCTGGGCAACTCCCCCCACAGTGACACTGAAGAAAATCCCATAATGCAAAACACCTGAATTTTGAAATAGTAAAAAAATATATATATAGTCACATGGACCCAAAACTGGCTATGCCTGTTGGTGGTTTTGAAGGCAGCCAATCTGATTTAGTTTCTGTTAAATAATGGTGTCAAGAGATAAAACTCTACTGGGTGAAAATTCTGGGCTGAATTCTGTTTGACAAACTCATTTGAGGTTAATAATCATTGCAGGTGTTTAAGGGAAGCCAAATCATGTGCAAGGCCAAAGCAATTAGGTTTTGTTTGGTTTTCTGTTTTTGTTTTTTTTACAATCAAGTTATAAACCCCATATAATATATGGAGGCTTGCAAGTGGGCATCTTAACACAGATATAGCAGCGTAAGCATGCCACAAACATACAATCTCATAAAATAAAATTAATATCAAATATAAAGCATTTGAACCAAATCAAGCCTTAAATGTAATAAATTATTTCCTTCAAAGGAAACTTACCTAGGCTCAATAAGGTCTTTGCTAGCAGCATTTTTTTAATAAAGAAACTAAAAATGCCAAAATATCTACAATTTTATGAGAAGGAGTTGAATAGTTAAGGAGAAATTTCCCACTATTAGGGGGTATGAAAAATATACTAGCAATTAATATGCAATACATATATGTATACCCATACTTACAAATATAAACACACACATACAACCTGGACAGTTCATGTTAACCAAGGGAAAGGCTAAATAATACAAAATGATTACTAAATACAGGTACACTTTAAAAACACAGAGACAGCGAATTTTATCTGTTGCAAAAATGTATTTGATTACTCGAGTAAAATTACAGTATCTCTGCTGTTAGTAAGTATTAAATGTTAAAGAAACTGGACCTCTTTTCCTTTCAACTTTCCGAGAAAGTGCATGTAACAGTCCAAGGTTCCCCCTGCCCCCCCCAATACCTAATACAAAATAAACAAACACTATACTTGTTCCCTTGGTCAAGGAGTAGGGCTTGGTCTTGTAAGGAACATATGTACATTTTAATGAAAGTGATGTCTTATTGTATATACAGGAGCATCTACAGTTGTCCACGGAAGTTGTTCAAGATGCCATACTTAGCAGCATTGTGAAAGTCCAGCACATTTTCTATAATGAATATACCTACAAGGCAAAATGTTACGTCTCAGTTTCAACTACCAAAACAACACTTCAGTATCTCCTCTAATAATCCGCGTGCTTATTACTGTACAGAAATGTATTAACATTTAAGACGACTCAAGTAAAAAGCACAATACAAATAACAGTTCAAAACGGAAAATGTTAAACCTACAAAAATTAAAGCAGTTTTAATTTTATAATAAAAATCAAAAACTGAGCTGTGTAAAGGACCCACACTGTTCAGTCTATATTCTCTCAGTCCTTTTTTTTAATTTTGTTTGGAAAAATTAAACAATGTGTTTGCTGATAAAGTTTCCAGCAGGATCAAAGTGTACATTTATATACAGATTTTTATTAGAGATCTAATGCATCACTGAGGCATCGCATCAATACCAGAGTTCATGTTAAACTGGATATAGAAAATAAGTTAATGCCAGAATAAGATCACCTAGCAGAACAGACTTGCAACTGCCATAAATGTTACAGCAAGTTTACAGCACTCTAGTCGATTAGTATTTAGTTCAAAATACGGGAGACCAAAGTTAATGCTTGCATTTGTTTGCAAAGCAAGGTTATATCACTAATAAATAAGCTCTCTTAGAACTCTAGAAGTAGAACACGGTACAAAACAAAGTCTTTGTAATGTTGTAGCCTGCAGCTTGAAAAAAGCAACCCTAGGTTGCACTATTTGCAGGAATGTTATTTATGGAGGTTTTTTTCTAATTTGTTACAATTTCTTTGTTGTCTTCCACGAAACGCGTAAAACGGAAGTTTGTCCCATTTTCGTTGCTTGCCATTTTCTCCAGACCAGCTAGAGGTGCATTGGGTTCTGAATTCTGGAGCTTCTCCAGGCTTCCTGTCAAGCCGCTGATGGGAGAGCTGCCCCCGTTGCCCAGGCCTCCCGGTGCTGGAGGGATGCCGCCATTCTGGATGACAGAGATCTCGTTGGTCTTCATGGCCAAGCCATTGGACAGTGCAGCTGCATACTGGTTCCAGAAGCTGGATGGGTCTCCATTCCCTGACCGCGCAGCCAAATCCTTCTGAAACATTTCTGGGAACTTTACAGGATTGCCTCCTAGAAATGTCATGGGGCCATCTACAGAAAGTCGTCTGCCTCGTCTTGCAGGAGTACTGTTCCACATGTGAGTGCCCATGTGAACCTGGAAAGAAAGAAAGGAAGAAACAAACAAACAAAAAATAGACGTTGACAGGGATTTCAAACTTATTTTGATCACTGAGAAGGCAGGAGTCCATGAACGTGTCCAGTCTTGTTACCTAATGAATGGCATTAAAGGTAGAGGATGCAGGGCTTCATTTCCCATCCGGAATAATAAATAAACTACTTCTGGATTAGCCCATTATCATTACCCACAATACCCTGTTCTGCTGCTCAACAATGCATTGCTTCTTACTCTTTTTTTTTTTTTTACATGTATTTAGTTTATAATGACTTTGTGTTGTTCTGTCAATTGCAGATAGCTGCTTTCAGGGCTAGAATTGCTATGTCCACTTTCATTGCAATGGTAAGTATTGTATTTGACACCCTTTACCCTATAAACGTCCTTTTCAGACAGGCAGAAAGTATCCTTTACTGATTGCTCATTGGAGAGCCTCCTGTATAGACAGAATGGCCTGAAAGTAATTATGCACCTCACATTACCGGCAGCAACCTCTAGAGAAATACTCTGTCAACAGAAAAATGTACACAGTAAAGTGCTCAACTGGTGTTCTAAAACTTAAGTCTATTTGCTTTTTCAAACACATATCAGTAGGAAATGTTAGTTATATAATCAATTAAAGTAACGCCCATTACTTCCAGAATTATATTAATAGTTTTTTTAAACACTCATCTTACATGATAGATATGAAAAACAGCACATTCAAGAGCCTTTCACCTCTTGAAGAGGTGTGTGAGTTACAAAACTCATTTCTCTGTTAATTAATACTCCTTACCATCATTTGGCTGTTCTGTTTCACACTCTACACAGACAGTCTTTGCTGGTAGATGAATTTTAATTAAGCCAAAACAGCTCAAGCCAAAACCTGCTGCCAACATGAGCACTCAGCAAGAGGCCACCTAGGTCTACCAGAGCTGACTAAACACAGTCACACCACAGATACCCAAAGGTACCACTGCTTACAACATTAATAGATGTAAAAAACTGAAACCCCCCAGGAAGGAGAAAATAAAGCCTAAGAGCAGCAAGAGGAAAAAGTACCTTCAGATTGCCTTTTGTTGTGAATGCTCTTCCACATATAGTGCAGGCAAAAGGTTTCTCACCAGTGTGTGTCCTTTCATGGATCTGCAGAGCACTGGAAGAAGAAAATGTTTTCCCACACGTGTTGCAGTAGTGCTGTTTTGGAGTTCTTCTGGGGAGAGCAGGGAGCAGCACAGGGGATGTGGCAGAGGACAGTGGCCCCGAAGAAACAAGACCAGAGGGTGCTTCTTTGCTGTCCTGAGGAGAGCCGTGCACAAAGCCGTTCACCTCAGTCTTTATGAGCGATGACAGTGTATTAGCAGGCATAACTGAAGAGTTCTGATTAGGGCCAATACTGGAGTTGGGCTCAAAAAGCTGTGATGGTAGATCTCGCATCTGATGTGTCAACATATGCTGCTTCAAATTACCCTTTGTGGAAAAGCCACGATTGCAAACTGTGCAAATAAATGGTCTCTCTTTGGTATGACTTCTGTAATGAATGTCCAAGGCACTCTGACAAGCAAATGTTTTGCCACAAATGTCACATGCAGTATTTTTAAATTTACCTCTGTCTCTGAAAGGAAAGAGCATACTCAGAGACTCTTCTTTAATTATTTTATCAGTGTTACTAGACGTCAAGTCCAAAGCACCACTGTTAGCAGGGGTTGGAGACAAACCGTTGGCAAACTCACTTGGTAAAGCTCTTACCGGTTTCTCTTCGATACTTGGTGACTTGTGGTAATCATTAGTGCTGTTGGATGGGGACAAGGCCTGCATGGAAGAGGTAGACTCTGAGACAGCAGGGCTTCCAGCACTTTGGCTTTCCATATCACCACCGACAGATGACGAATCGTTAGTCAAAACGTCCCCTTCCACTGACCCATTTTCAACCGACTTTAAGCTTGCCTGAAGTTGTTCAGCAAGTCCTGCATTGATCATCTTCATCTGATTTTCTAAAGCAGCAATACTTGACATTTCCAGGGGCAGAGGGGAAGAAGACAAGCTGTCTTGTGATGCATCCACAGATTTAGGTGTATCTGGCACGCTGCTGTCAGGACAGTCTTCCATATTCTCGTCTGAGAAGTTGTCTATATCATCAAAATTCTTATCATCAAAAGATCCCGTATCTGATTCCATTGACTCCGGATAGTTTTCTGTCACTGGGGTGTTGGGGATCTGCCCTCCCATGTGCATTCGGATATGCTGCTGTAGCACAACGGCGTTGGTGAATTTTTTCTGGCAGATTGGGCATGAATGTTGCACTCTCAGCGGGGGCATGGCACGGTGGACACTGTAATGAGTCTTTAAGTTGCCCTTAGTAGTGAAAGCACGACCACAGATTTTACATTTAAATGGCCTCTCACCGGTGTGTGTGCGGTAATGCATTTTCAGTGCGCTCTGGCAGCTGAGAACTCGGTGGCAAATGATGCACTCGTTAGGATCGGTTGCCTTTTTGTCAATGTTTTCTACCAGTTGCTGCAACTTTGATGTTTCAGATGCTGGCGTTGAATCCAACAGTCCTCCAAATGGAAATTTTGCCTTGAACTGCTCTGACATTAGAGGCATCAGTGGATTTGTAAAAGTGGCGACACCGCTGGAGCCCGAGTCTGCTGCCGGGGAGCTCACGGAGCTACTCATGTTAGTGACCGTGCTTGTGTTTTGAGGGTTTTCTTCCATTTTGCCATTTGAGGTAGGCAAAGCACCAGACTCTACCTCATCAGAAAGTCCATTGGAAATTTTTGATGTGGGATCAGCTGTTCCCGAGTCGCTCTTGACAGAGCAGGGAGGGCTAGCAGAAGGATGGCTAATGGGAATCGGCTGAGGCTCCTCAGTTTTGATGAATGGGGTCAAGCTTGGAATCGTTGGTGGGAGTGGCAGGCCAACAGAAGTTGTTAGGGTGGAGAGGACTGGCTTGCTGTCCAGCCAGCTCGTGACAGGTTTCTCTGGTGGTATAGACATCCCATAAGGAATACCCGTGCTTGTAGGAATATTGTCCAAATGCTCTGGCACCGGGTACGGATTCATTTGAATATGAGGGTATTTTTCTTTATGACGCTGAAAGTGGACTTTTAAGTTTCCCTTTGTTGAGAACCTGTTTCCACATATGTTGCATTTAAATGGCCTCTCGCCAGTGTGAGAACGTAAATGAATCTGCAAGGCACTGTCACTCCCAAACACTTTAGCACAGAACCTGCATTTATGCTTAAAGAATGCCTCATCTGAATTACTTTTTGCTTCAAAAGCAGTCACATTTGGTGGCTTGCTTTTTCTTTGCTGTGCCAAGGCAGTCAAGGAGTTTAAATCCTCTGCAGGTGTTCCAATATTGGACAAGGGACTGGAGAAAACAGAGTTACTAGGGGTGGGCTGAGGTAGAAGTGGATTAGATGCAGGACTTAATAAACTGCTTATTGCAAAAGCTGGTGAAGATGATGCTGATACTGGTGGGTTGTTGAGCTGTGAGCCACCAATAGTTGAAGCCACTTTTTCTGAGGACGGTGTTGTAACTGCTGCTGCCAATATGTTAATATTTGGAGAAGAGCCACTATTGGATGGAATTAGAGTGTTGCCAGGGTTGCTCTGAGGTAGCTGTATAGGGGGTAGCTGTTTCACACCACTGATGCTGGCAGATTGACTAGCAAGGCTTTGTGCTAATCCAGCTGCTGCAGCCAGCTGCTGGGATAAATGGGAACTTAACGTGGACAAGGGGTTGGCAGATGTTCGTAAAGTACCTTGAGAAGAGCTGGATGTTGGCATGTCTGTATTTTGGGTAGCCAACAATAATATTTGGTGACGAATTTGTTCAATCAGTTGCAACTGATGGATCTGCTGCTGCTGCAATGCCAACAGCTGCTCCATCAGGGCAGGTACAGCGAGCTTACTGTTGGATGCACCGTTACATCTCGCTTCCTGGGAGAACTGTGCTACTGCCACTTTTGTACTCTGCAGGTTTTCAATTATTACATTACTATTTATCACTGAAAAGTTGCCTAATGTTGTCAGATCCCCTATGTGAGGTAGAGAGGTTGTTACAGCTGAGGTACCCATTGTGGAGCTGTTACTGCTTGTAATACTATTGTTGACACTCTTGGAACTGCTACTGCTATTGTTAATGCTGGAAGCCTCCACATCCATGGATTCTTCCCTGTCAAGTTTGTTATGCTCTGAAAGGTCACTGCAGTCTACTTGATCTGTGTTATTAACTGTGTCATTCATCTGTTCATCAGGATTATCAGAAGGGGAACTAGGAGGGAAGGTTTCAGAAGGAGAAGCTGGATTTTCATTCACAATTAAAACTAATTGATTTTTAGTACAATTCTTCTTGTGTTGCAGGAGATCTGATAATTCAAAGAACTCAGCACAGCACCTGCCACAGACATGGGCGTCCTTGTTCTTAGTGGTTCGATTTGCTTGACCCTTTTCTGTGTCTCCTAAAACATCAAAAGATGATGGATTAGGAACCAAGCAGTAAATACAAAAAAAATCTGCAGGACATTTTATTTAAAAGTACTGGTTTTATCTACCACTCTAAAACAGACTAAGATTGCACATGAAAATAGATCAATATTCCTACTTCATGAA
>NW_021938838.1:11466664-11468472 GCF_001715985.3 Manacus vitellinus
CTTTCTAAAAGTCTAGATGGTTTATTTCTCCAGTAAACTTTTGCCTTGGAAAATTACACTCCAAGAATATTCTTTAACAATTCAGAATGTAATTCCAACCAACTAAAAAAAAAAATTCTAAAATGTCACAAAAGTGGCCGAAGTTATTAACAAAAGGAAATAATCCCGCGATCTCCTACCCACTTCCTACCAGTAATTAGTTACTTGTTGAATATAATTTATGCTGCAAGTAATTTCTGCTATTAATCTGAGAACTGCTCTGGTTACTCCAATACGAACTTTATCAAATGTGCACATACACAGGATTTTGCAAGGGTAAACTAACTTATCCAGTGATTGCACCAGAAATACATTTAAAGTGGAAAGTCTTCCTGGTGGGAGTGAATTGCATGAGCTTTGAACTTTAAAAAAAAAAAAAAGAGAGAGCGCGATAAAAAAAAAAAAAACAAACCCAAACCAAAACATGCTGTTACAGTCTGATGAACTTTTTTTCCTATTGCTCTTTAGATACGAAACCATTGCAGAAACTTTTAATGAACCAGAATTCAAATCATATGTAAGAAATTGTCACGGAACCACTCTATTCATTTGCTCAAAACACTGCCCAGCACTACCTTACTGCAAGTGTCTTAAGGGCTAGCGATGCTTCACTCGCCTGCACCCTGCGCGAACTGTGGATGGATTAGCAAACCTGAATTCACAGTATGAAAGGAGAAGAAAAGAGCGCTTGGAATTTCGAGGTTTTGTTTTGCAATTTCAAGGCATATAACGCAAACTCGTCCTCGTCGCAGCTCACCCACCTAGTGTTGCTCAAGTGTGAAGTTGCTGCCAGGGCTGGGGACCCCGGAAAGGCAGGGGTAGCTCTATGCTAATATTATTACAGCGTTCTGAACCCTGAAGCACCATTACAAAACACACCCTCTGGGTAACTTACTCAGAACTTATCGTCTAACCATGTAAACCAACCATAACCTAATACTGGTACTAGAGAAGGGAAGGGGATGGCTCCTACAGATTTTTCAGTAAAGCACATCGCTTTTCTAAGAAACCGCTCAGTACTTTTTAAAAAGAATAAACTTCATTATTCACTTCTTTAACTTACGATAGCCACGTAAACCAAACAAAAGCTTCACTGCCATGCCATCATTTCAGGCAAGATCCAACTTACTTCAAGGACATCCTTTAGCAACAGGCAGGAAAGCTGCTCAGTTAACATTCCTTTCTCACACTCCCACTGTCCTTCACTTGAAAACGATGTGCAAAATCAGATCAAAAGACTAAAAACAGAAGAAAACGGCTACTTTTAAAAAACATACTTGGAGGTTGTTTTGACCTGTTCCATCCACTAAAAACAAACAAAACAGATAACGAACGTCAAAAGATGCAATCATACGAAATGAAGATGTGAAAAATCCCCCTCCGGTTTCCCAGCAAGATAATTTCCATCTCAGCTTTCCTTTTCTCTGCACACTTTAAGAAGTTCCAAATTCTTTCATAGAAGGCCGATGAAAGACCCTAACGCTTCCTCAACTCCTACTCCCAACTTCGAGCGGAAGTGGGAATAATATTGTAAGAAAAATAAATACGTTTACTGAGATGAGAAAGGGGATCATGCTGAGGAAACGGCAAAACTCGAGTGCACTCAATACGCGCAGAACTCAGCTAAAAACCAAAAGTCGACTCCCAGGACCCAAATGACTTTTAAGAAACGTTTCGCAAAGCTCCGCGGAGCGAATGCTGATCTATTTGCTGGTGTACAAAGCGGGCGTCCCGGGGATTTCGGAAACCGGGTAAACGCTCACAAGCGA
>NW_021938838.1:11471482-11777197 GCF_001715985.3 Manacus vitellinus
CCTGCGCTCCCCTGCTTGTCCCCGGTCCCGAACACTCCCAGTACGGGGACCCTGCGGGCACTGAGCTGCTGTCATGGGATACGTACATCACACACCGAACTTTTACGCCCGTGTGTTACTTCCAGAGGAGAGGCGTCTTACAAACAAATGTCACGGTCTTGAAATAAAAAGTTTAGTTGCAGAGAGGCTACAGATAACGCTGTTTTTAATATCTCGTATGTCCAGCGCTACACGTGCACCGTGGGTAAATGGCGGGTGTCCCCCCGAGCTCCGCTGTCCGCGCCCCTCCGCGTGTCGCGCTGCTCCGGGCACGGAAAGTTAACTCTGTGAAATAAGCTGAACCGGCAGAAGCAGGAGCGCAGGCGGCTTTTTCCCTCCACCCTGACCCATCTAGTGCTCTCTCCTCCTATTCCCCCCGCTGGATTATTTACTCTTCTATAGGAGCTACTCCTTTTTCCCGTATTAATATTAACAAACTCTCTGTAAAAGCAAGAGGCTGATCAGATACAACTCATTTCAATTTCAAATGAGCCGGTAAAACCTAGAGAGTGAGCGAGAGGAGAAGGGAGAGGGGGACAAATCTTCCCATTCGAGGAACCGGCTCACTGGCGTTTTCTTCTCATTATTAAACGAAAGAGACAGTAAAACGTTTATGAAGAAGGGTTGGGGAAAAAAACAGCCGCAAAAAATAACCAAAAAAACGCATACGAACCGAAAAAGCCTCCCAGGTGCCACTCCAGTATTTAGTCAGCGTTGCAAAGTGGTCACTGACGCTTCTTTTCATTTCTGCACAGGGCGAGCCCCCTCCCTCCCCGCAGCATTCGGTACAGTAGATTTTGAGAAAAAGACAAACGAAGCTATCAGCGGGGATGATGTTGAAGAATGAAGATAATAATGCTGCTATAGGTGGTACTTCACATGACATTATTTTTCACTGAATATTTAAAGAGATGTTTCGGCAGAGATGGATACACTCAGCGCAGGCTGTCACCCTCCTTACCCTGAGACAGTGGGAAAGAAACCGAACCTGAACGCACAGAAGCGCACACGTTACTCACTGCTAGCCACACGTAGATGCACACAAAATACCCACGCGGATCTATTGCATATTTGTGTCTGTATTTCTAACTATATCAATCACTCCATTAGCTTCCTACGGTTTCTAAGCCAGACGCTTTCCCAAAATTATTCGCGTTTACAATTTCATTACACTTTTGCCGATTAAGCTTGAGACAAATTTCCCCAGATGCGCAGTACCTTTACTTCGTGGCTGGAAAAAGGCGGCCGTGGACCGGTAATTAAAAAGCAACAACAGCAACAACAAGAAGAAAAAGAGTAGTTTAAAGAAAAAGAAATTAATCCGGAGAAATTAAGTTTTACAACTTTTTTTTTCGTTTCTCTTCTCCTCGCTAGTGCTAAAGCGGCGCCTGGTATTTCATCCAGGACCGGTTGATTATTTATTGTTTGTTTTCCTCTTCTTCGCTGGGGGCCGGGAGGGGTGGGGAAAGGGTGGGGGCAGAGCAGCAGTGCCAGGGCTAGAAAAAAATCGGTCTTTATTGTTGTTGATAGCAATACATCAATTAAACGTCATTGTCTCTAACAGAAGTTGTGAGAGTTCACAAGCGTAAATACTCTGATCTCGGGTTTTCCCTCTCGAAGCTCCAAATGACAGTGACATATTTTTCCCTCCCTGCCACACCTTGGAGATTTTTTTCCCCCCTCGGATTATTCTTTTTAATGGAGGTGGGAGGCTTTCTAATGTGCTTCAATGCAAATCAGCCTGGCTGCAAGACACCCGTGGTGGGGATCGATCTCCAGTTCATTGAGATGAGCACTGAAGGGAGATGGTAAACAGGGGATAATTTGCAGTTCATTCTGCTGAGAGACGATTCCAATGAGATGCATCACGCTAGACTGGATTATTGTTATTAAGCTTTGCGATCAGACACAACACCCGTAACACGGTGGGGTTAAAAGCTGCGCGATCCCCTCATATAGTTACAATACATCGTTAATAACGATCTGGGGTGCGGGGGGGGAATCCAACTGATTTAATATTTTGTGCACATGCCCCCCGACCCCTCCTGCCCGAGCCGCTCGGGGCTGGCGGCAGCTCCGCGGCGAAGGCAGCCGAGGGTCGGGGCAGCCCAACTGCGGCTCCGCGCCGGCCCCGCTGCCCCGCACGGCGGTACCGGCTGCGGAAAAGAGCCTGCCCGGTAACCGGGCCACTCGCACGGTCACCCTGCGAAAATACGCGCCTGCCAATTAGCAGGGCGCTTGGTCTTTATATTTTTTTCCTTCCTTCTCTTCCGCCTCGTTTTCTATGTTCTCTTTTTGCCTTTATTTTAGCTGAAAAAGCTACACTGCACTGGAGTTGCAAACGGCGCTGCAGCTGACCTCGCAAGTTTGCCGTTTGTCAGCTAACACAGGTTACATATATTTTAGAAATGTGTGTAATTAGGGGCTTCCAGATGCTGCAGTCAGCTGGGAACTTGGCTTTATGCTCCGATGTATAATAAACTTTTGAGACAGTCCTGGGGCGCAGCTACCCCGGGGCAGCAAGCACCAGCTCTCCGGAATTGTTTTATTATCAATAGCCTGGATCATGCTATTCACTATGGACATTTCAAGTCCTGTGACTGTGTGGGTTTAGGTATAACTACTTTTGTGGACATGCTGTCAGCTTCCCTCTTCCTTGCTCTCTCTTCTGGCTTTTTTTTTTCTTCTTTTTTTTTTTTTTTTTTTTTTTTTTTAATTCATTTCCTAATGGTAATTCTCCAGAGGGAAGGGAGAAAAAAAAAGGGGAGGGGGCACCAGAATTGAATCCTTCTCCATTATTACTGACAACTAATAATTGATCATTGCTCACAAACACAAGCTTTTAGCCGCATAATTGAATCGTAAGCAATACGGGTTGAGCCAAAGGAAAAAGGGGAAAAAAAAAACAGGGAAAGAACCTCTCCCTCTCTCTCCCCTAAATCCCAGAGAATCTCAATGATGGGGACTCCTCCGCCCCCGAGATAAAAATGACTAATGCCATAACCAGTCAAGGTGGGATTATTTAATTCAATTCTTTCTTTACACATTTGCTGCCTTTTGTTTGACCTGATGGCCGGCAAATTTTTACACCTAGCTGTCCCTTTTGAGTTTATTGATGAAGGTGCTTCTGAAATGATTATCAAGAGATTTACAGCCATCACTACCCACCTACGGGAAAAGTAGTAAAATCAATCCCTCAATCAATCAGACCCCTCTGTGCATATCTTTTTAATCTGCTCTTTTAGCTGTTTTATTACAACACGAGCATTAAATATGTTTGTTTCAAATTTAACACGAATGCCTCCGAAGGACTCTGTCAATTTAGACATAAATCATGAAGTAAACAAGCTAGATGGAAAATTCTCTTACTCGGGCAAGAGAGTTAAAATCCAAGGAATAAAAAAATATCCCACATCAGTATATAGGCAACTATTCTGTATCTGCAGCTCACAAGGCAGGAAAACAACATACAGAAAGATAAATATGCAGCACTGCAAAAGATTTCCGTGCACTTTTACATGACTAGAGAGTGCAAGTAATTACAAATATTCTCACCCCCTGAAGCCTGTCATTATTTTCTCTATTTGACATCTTTTTATATTAGAATGTATTATTTCCCATGTTAAAAAATAAGAATTTTTTTTAATTAAATACCATACACTTGAGAAAGTGTCTTGATTCTTGATTTCAACATTATTATTGCTCCCAAGGTATCACTCTATCCTTAATGTACCTTTTTTTTTTTTAGGTTAAAAAATAAATTAGAGAGTATTTCAGATAGGCTGCTTAGGTCAAAAAACTTTCTCACTAATTTGTTACACAGTGATCATCAGGTATGGTCAGAATGAGTCTATTAGTTCTATAGAGAACCAAGAATTTTATTTGGTGCCACAGGGGAAGTTTTCTCTGCAAGCCACATGCCTCTGCATCCCAGTTTAATTTTTTTTTTTAATATCCTAGTGTATCACAGCCATATAAAGCCACCATGTGGCTCCACCAGAGAACCAGAAGTTTAGAAATGAAGTGACAGAGATTTCTCCAACCCTAGATTAAAAAAAAAAAAAAAGAAAAAACAAAACCTAAAAACCATTCTGGGCTACAAAGACATCTTCCAAAGACATATTGTGATGTCTCTCATCACAGAAATACCTCAGGATAGGACAAGGGAAAAAAAAAAAAAGAAAGAGACACTGAAATATGTACATGTCAAAAGCAGAGTCATGAAAAAATACATCTGATATCAGATGATGAGCTATAACTAGCTATATCAGTCAAGATTTCCTCTTGACATCTTGCTTTAAGAAAAGTGCCTTTATGCAGTAGGAAAACTTCACTCAATTGCTCTGCATCCGGGTACCTATTTATGAGAGTCTTAGTGTTGTTTTTTAATAAAATACATAAGTATAATTTCTTTGTCAAAGAACTATTTAAAATAGTATAAAATATGGAGGTGGGAGCCATTAAAAAGCAAATGAAGGAGTAGGACCAAGGGAGGTATTTTCCAGGATATTTGAGGAAAAATATGTGTTCTTAAAAAAGGTGTTCCCTCAGGATTTGCTTACCTTTGAATCAAAATTGCACAAGAGTTCTATAGTCTGTCAAAATACAAATAGAAGGCCAAAATTTCACATGACAATTTTCTCTGTAATAGAACCTACAGATAATTTTTTACAAGGTAGTCATGTGTTGTTGGCACGAAAAGAATTTTGCTGTCAAATCAGATTTACAGAGTGTGCATTTTTATTTACATTTTAAGGTTTCATTTTAATCTGGAGAATACATAGCGATTAAAGAATAAACATGCTTCAAGCCTCAGGGGAAATGTTGCCTGTAGAGTCCCAAATTTCTTGCCTAATGAAATGAACCTGACAAGCCCTCTCTTTTTCATGACATATTTTTGATTCGAATACAGTGGAAGTATTTGTAAGTACATGCATTTTGTTTGCATAATATTGAGGTGCCCTGATTAATGCATGGTGTTTACAACGTGAAAATTGTCATGCTCTCTGCATCAACACACGGAGCTGGCCTGGCAGCCGCTACTTGCAATAAAGTAAATGCCTCATGAATAATGTTCTGCTTTCCATGCCAGAGCTAAGCAGAGTCCTCCCCACGCACCTTCTGCCCCCAGTTTGAGCCAGCCTGTTAAGAGAACTGGTCTGCAATGGCACTATGCAGCACGTACCTCTCTGAGTGCAAATATTGTTCCCTCATAGACTTGCACATGCACTATCTGGTCCTGTGGGGAGCCCATTTCCTCGTGGAGCAATCTGATCCCCCAGCCACACTTCTGCAGTTTTCTTTTCTTCCCGTTAGTGATCATATAATGTTCAGATGGCAACAATAGCCATTACCTACCTCAAAAGGTAACTCCAGGAGTTTCTGATTTCTTAGAATAATTCCACAGCAGAAAAGAGAGGAAAGAGTTGAGCTCTGAGCTGCCAGCCAGCCCTACTGAACTATCAGCAGATACTACATCAGTGACCCAGAAAGAGCCTTGAAAACTGCTGCTTCATAAACTCAAGATCACACAGCTACCACCTAGAAAATGAGCCTCGCAGTTTCCTTTCCTTACGCAAGAGAAGCTCAAGTAACAGGATTCAAAGAACAATCCTCGAAAAGAGACTTAAAAGACCCTTCCTCAGAAATCCAGAAACCAGATTTGGGGTTAGAAAAATTGTTTCCATTCTTCATATGCTTTATATAGTAAGCCTGGACTTTCATCCTGGCTTTACAAACTATCTCTTGAATCTCACCCTGAGTTACATATTCTGTGTTTCGGTCCTTCTTCACAGAACTTCAAATTCCCTCTCACATGGAGTGTCCAGGGCTGCAGAACACATCTATTTGCATGTTGTAAGCAGCTTTCTGCAGACTAACTGGCTCTCCCCACGACTGTACACAATCATTAAGCTCATCTGAGCTTGCTCCTGGCCACTGACACACTAGAGGTACTGTCTGAATAAGAATTTAAAGCTTGAGTAAGTTTTAGATAATACTAAAGGCATTTGGTGCAAAAATCCTACATGCAAAGACAAAGGTAGACCCAGTTTGGAATGGTTCAGCAATTCAACCCATCAGTATGTCACATACATCCTGCAGCAGGCAAAGCACATCAGGGAGCATCCTATTTGAGTATAAGACAACATGCTACGTTTAGGAATAACTTTCATCAAAGTTTATAAAACTCAAGGATACAGCATATATTTATTTCTGAGAACATGAGAAGCTACTTTTCTTGTCCTCAGAAGTTTGCAGTGTGAGTGCCCAATCCTAAACATGATTGGTGACATTCATCCTTGTGCAGGAAGCAGAGCATTGACAGCATACCACGAGTAGTGTTTCAGTCTAGAACTGCACCTGAGCAAATCTGGAGGAGGGGATAACTGTGATGATGGAACATGTTTCTGACCACTGTTCATCACTGCCCCACACCTGGAAGTCACTGTCCCACCAGTGAGCTGAGGCAATTGTTATGGGGGGCTCTGCCAGTCTGTGCTGCACCAGCACGAGGAGAAACGTTTGCACAACATTCTTGACAGCAAGGGATGGAAATCTCCTGCATGGGGCAACAAAGTGTGATGCAGTAACTTCTTAAACTGTTCCAGCTGTTTGCAAATAAAATATGCATCTAAGCCCCCAGTCTATACAAACTGATTTCTGAGAGGAGCTGTATTTGTGTGAGTGTGCCAGATCAGGCCCATTACTAACTTCAGGAGTGTAAACAACTGTTATATAAAGGAAAGATTTAGAGAAGGCATCAGTGACAATGTCTAGCATGTAAATCCCATACCTCTTAGTAACAACTCTGTTGTTAACATGTTTAGTTGACAGTTCCATACCTTTGCACTCCCGTACATTGTAAGGCTGGAAGTCACTTGTTCTGTCTCTCGAGTTTAGTCAACCTGGCTTCTTCTGCTGTTGAAGTAGCTTCCATTTTCATACTGCACAAAAGCAGTGCTATAATACACAAGAATAATAGTTAAATGAAAACATAGAGCCAAATGCATTAGCAAAGTACTGAATTAAGTGGAATTAAAGAAAGGATAAATATGGTTCATTCCTTTCTCCTCTCCAACCCTGTACATATAACGTCACAACACAATAACATTGCTGCGCTCACTCTGTTCAAGGAGGATCATTCACTTTCTCTTTATTTCACTCCTAGAATTTTCAAATAGCAAAATTCAATTTCAGGCAGTGCTGCTCTCAAAGGGCTGCCAGACCTGCTGCCCCTTTGCCCCACTGCTGGCAGATGGCTCGAAAGTGGAACAAGCCCTGCCCGTGTGCCGCGACGGGTCACGCTCAGCAGAAGCAATTAGGTAAACTCAGTGCAAAGGTGAAAGCGAGATGGCCGTGAGCCTAATGGGGGAGACAGATTGGTACCCCTACATTTGGGGCCAGCACTGGCACCAGCAGCCCCGTGGAGCACGCAGCTGCCCAGGGCTGCAGAATGTTCAGTAACACGTTCCTGTGCTATAGACTGTGCCTTGGGAGGGGCCTGCGTTTAATGTTTTGCCTAGAGCAACAAAATCCCATAACGTGTGCTGGTTGCCACATTCAGGGAAGCCTGCAGGAATTGCTTGCTGGTGACTGGGAAAGCACTCACTGCTTCTCGAAGCAAAACAACTATGACATTTTTGGAGTACAGCTCCTTAAACCACCTGCTCAAATCTGCTAATCGCGGGTAATCTCGGCTCTTCAACGAGATTACTCAAAGACAATCAAAATACTAAATAACAAAAGACAAAACCAGTTACTGGTAATTTGCATCCTTTTTTTTCTGTGATATCACACTATCTTTTTTTGTAGTAATTGTAACCTGTAGCACACTATGTAAAGTTCTCAGAAATTAACTATAGAATATGCTTCGATTTCTTATTATTCTGTTTCCTTATTGTCATTCTCATAAAATCAATCCAAGTGATAACTGGAATGTCTAGAAACAGCCAGAATTTAATCTGGAGGAATTACACACAAGTATATCAGTCCTGGAAGTGTATCTGCTCAAAGGAGCTATGCATCACTACAGAGAATACAATGTTCTGTGCTTGAAGCTTTGGCATATATCTGCAAGATTATTCTAATTTCAGTGTAGAAATCTGACACTGTGGAATACTGCTTGGAAATGTGCATATTATAAAACTTAAAAAAAAAACAACCTACAAAATTTGAACTTAATTGAAAATACTTTCATTTTATGGCAAACCATACTGTAGATGGTTACATTGCATTCAATAAATATTAGCCATAAACCCTACTCTAACTCCAGATTTTGCTAGGCCCCAAAATTTCGGAAAATCCAGGTGTCATCCCAAATTTTGTACCCTTTTAACTGCCAATCTCAGAACCATTTAGGTAGGGAAGTCTTCAGTGGTGCAGCAAGGCCAAAACTGCCTCGGAGGCACTTGGTCTCAGTGTGCCACAGGTCCCGTTTTCCTGGGGATCCCATGGTTTCAGGATATCCAGGAGGTTTGTATGTAAAGCTTGTAAAACCTTAGAAGAATACAAAGGATATTTTATAAAGCTTCCCTTAAAGGATTTTTTTCAAACCACATGGATGTTACTGGATAGGGATTTAGTCTATCCAAATAAAACCAGTTGCACTTTTCAATACAAAAGCACAGATTTATCAAGTGGCTCAGCTGCAATGTGTTCGAGGTTCCTTGACATTGAAAGGTTGGATCAGATGATCTTTTGAACAGCCTGGGCTATTCTATCATTCCATAACAGGGCAACATGATTTTACATGGAATTACATTATTTGCATTCTTGATGCTTTATTATATCTTTCAAAATAAAATAATATAATCTGGACTTTATTGTTGAAAGAATGAAATTGCTTGACTGACACATGATAGTGAAACAATTGCATTAGAAGCTCTGGCTCTTTTATTTCTCCTTCACTAAGAAAAGAGCAAAAAACCCCCTGGATTTGTTCTGAACAAAATTGCAATACTGCAGGCTAAAACTTTCCTTCTCAATCTAAAAACTTTCCTTCTCAATTTAAATTCATTTTAAATTGTTATGCTTTACAAACTTCTAAATGGGATTCTAATTGTTGACAGACATTTTACATTACATGTGTCTATCACTTTGATTTAATATGCATTTTCAATGAAATTTAAAAAAGGCCTCTAAGGTGGCAATTTAACAGCAAGACATGCTGTGAATTTTAGATATAAAAAATATCTAGTTTTCAAGGATTTTTTTGTACATGTGAAAATGGCCCTCCAGAAAAAATAATAAAAAAAATCGGAGACTGTCTGTATGGCTGAATTATCAGAAGCTAAATATCTCCAAGAACATTACCTACTGTTTTAATCAATCACAGTCATCAGAGGCAAACCAGATTTTACATTTATGCAGCATTTCAGTGGTGCACTTCAAAAAGTGTTAACCACAGAAGAAATAGAATGTATTTGGAAATCCTATGTCTGGTTTATTACATCCCATGACCTGATTTAATTTGCTTCTACAGAAAACCCGCATTGAAACGTCTGTTAGTAATACGTACTTGTTGTCAACTTTGATAAGAGACATTTGAAAGGAATTCTCTGGAAGATAAGAGCAAAGCAACTTTTTCTGTGTCCCTAAAAGAGTGGAAACCAGCCCTAGGAGAGCATATAAGCTGCAGCAGAGACCTCTTCTATATCAAGTCTACTTTTGAAATCATCAGAACTGTAGTTAATGTATAAACCCTAAGCTACAGACATGGACAGCACAGTGGGAACAACTCTGCATCTTTAACTTGGAATGTGCAAAACAAAATATTAGCTGCTTTTAAATACTTGCATTTTCTTCATGACTTGAATACAAACATCTTGGCTTTGGCTTATTTTATATAAATAGCTTTAGATCATCTTGTTTTAGTGGTCCTGCAGGGTGTCCCAAAACCTACACTTGATGGCAAGAATAAACATTCATTAAACTTCAAAGGCTGCCAAAAAGTCTAGTTATTTTGATTTAGGGGAATAATTTAAATTAATCCCTATGTTTGTGTAGAAAATATGCAATGTAATCCATTTCTCTGTGTCCAGCTTCAAGTCACACTGGAAAAAAAAATATTGCTTTATTAATGTTTCCTGTTTTGAAAAACTGGAGAAAAAAAATTAAGATTTCATATATTTTTTAAGAATTCTGGCTTAGTGACACTGAGTAACAAATATTATAATACACAACTGTGTAGTTATATCTCCACGTAACTGCTGTTAAACTAACACACACAATGGACTTCTGCAATGGGAGTAGTAAAACCAGATTTTATGTTTGTTTGTGTATATATATATATAATATATATATATATATATATATATATGCCTTTTTTAACAAAAGAGTCAATTACTCTTTTTTTGAATGGCTTTCTGCCTTAGCACCCCAACTCAGCTGATGCTGCTGTGCTACAGAAAACTCACAGTCACCTTTCTAACACATCTTCCTTTTTTTGCTGAGTCCCTCTTCAAATTTAGAAGAAACTTTAGTAGGATGGTTTAAAATTATTTTTTACTTTAAAATGAATCCACTCTTCAATCAAAGAAGCATGTATAGCATACTGTGTCAGAGGCACACTGAGGAAAAAAAATAAAAGGAGGGAGAAGCTCCGCTATTGTAAATCACTGTAATGCCACTGAGGCCAATTTAGACTCGCTGAGGTTGTGGCCTAATATTTGTGCTGAAATGTTGCAGCTATAGCTGTATCCCTGAGCTGTATAAATATTTGTTGAAAGCTGACTGTTAGGGTGCAAGGGGTGGATTGCTCATCAGCAAATAGTGAGGACCCTTGTCTCTTCACCTTTCTTAAGGAAACCTTCCACTTTTGGGGGGGCGGGGTGGGAATTTTGCCTGAGTACATATATGATCCTTCTCACTTTGTGCCTGGATTATAGTGTGTGCAGTGAAATGGTAATTTTAATCTGGACTTTTGAACTTGCACCCGTCTGACTGTCCAGCGCTGATTCATGCCATGTACTGTATATGAATGACCAGCAATGTTTACAAAATGAATTAGCTTGACTCCAACTCTCCAGCCAGAAAGTAATCAAAGTGAAGAGCCAAGCTATTTCTGAAATTCCAGCTTCCCCAGCTAGAAACTGCATGCTCTGTCTTGCTAGTCAGCATATTAATGTAAAATGTACATGTTCTATACTGGAGGACAATTAATAACAGCAGTGATTCTGAGCAGTCTACAGACATTAACTATTCCACCCCCAAACTGCTCTTGTGTGGTGGGCAAATCTGGCTGCAGCATATGGTACAGACACAGAAAATATCTATCAGTAAGTGATTATTCTACAAGTTGCAGTGTGGTTCTTTTTGTTCTTTCTTCTCCTCCTATATTAAATTCCAGTTAACGTTTTATTTCACTTCTTTCAAAGTCAATACAGGTATTCACAGACATATATTCAGGAATCCTCTTATGCAAATATTTTTAGTAGGGCTATTCATAACTGGTATCCCTAAAGTCTTGGAGGCTCTGGTTTATTTTCTCATCAACCATCCTAATTTAAACATTCAGCAACAACAGAGGTACCTTCAAAATAGTCTCATCCTATAAAACACATCAGCCTTTGCCAGATTTAACATAAAAAATTATTATGAAAGAAAACAATGTTATTTAAGCATTTTGTTTGGGATACTCTGAAACTCAAAATGTATCACTGAAATTTTCCTCTGAAAATGAGCCTCCTAATCTGAAAAGCCCACTTCATATAAAGCTGGAGATGTCTCAGAGGCAAATTGTTTGCTCCTGTAGATGGTTAGAGCTCCACAGAGGGAGGATATGAAATAAGGCTCTGTTGATTTTACAGCAGAGCATCTGAACCACTTCCCCCACCCTCATCAGTTAAAGCAAAATTAAAAGAAAAATAAACCTCAATTAGCATGTGAGCACTTAATTTGATGCAAATTGGCATCACTCCACTGGATATCTGACTTAAGCAGAGTTATAACAGGACTTACCACCAAGAAGATCTGGGCCAGGGTATTTTAATGGGTGGGTGGGTGAGAACCTGATTCTTCATCCTTATTCAGGCTGAAAACCACAAATGCACTACAGAGCTATAGATCAGTCGACAAATTGATTGTTTGCAGGGAGGGAGGCTAAAGTGGCTCAGTTATTCCAAAATTAGCAACTACTAGTGTGGTGTATAGCTCAGGCCAAATGACAAGTGACCATGATGCTGCGCATCACCTCCCCATCTATATCATAGCTGCATCCAACCCCTGTTGACTTTTATTTCCAGAATAAACTTGCAAATGCAGTAGAGGTAAAAATGAATAACATCTGAATAAAATAGCTTGGCAGGATATCTTTAACATTACCTAAAAATCAAAGGTAAATAAATAGTTAAATTTAGCTGTAGCTTCTCTTAAGTAGTTTGAACATAAGTCAATATTTTCGTCTTTTGTTGTCTCAGGGTTTCTACAGGAGCAGAGAGAATTTCATCAATGATGTTTCTACACTTTATAGCAGTATGCCTTTGTACTATTATCCATCTGTACCCTTATCTAGCATGTTATCAGCTGTATGAAAATAACTATCAGTGCCGTCAGCCCACAGCAAGTATCAATAGGAAGAATGACAGTGGCTAGTTTGCACACTTGAAATGGTTTATTTGTTGCAATCCTGTGCACAAGATGTTTATCAGTAAGCACCAGACAGCCATGCAGAAGAAGGAGCCTTAATTCTGTCTGAGACAGCCTCTTATTGCTATTGATAGTTAGCATCAGTGTCCAGTCTGAGAAATGGAAGTGCTGCAGGCAACTTCAGTCAAGACACCCTATTGATCTACTGCTTCCTCTGCGTCCCTGCAGCTAGAGAAGAAAAATAAAAAGGGGAGGAAAAGCTTGCTGTATAAGGGGCAATGCAGCAGTCTATGACTTGCCATCATTCAAAGGGGTGTGTATGTGCATGGATATTCCTGATATTCAGTACCTTAGACAACTGTAAATCACATGCACAGCCATGATAAATATAAATGTCAATGTGCTGGAAATGTCCTTTATATAAGAGGTGTCACTAGAACTACAGTTTTAGCATGAAACATTTTTGCTGCTTTTTATTTTTCATTGACTTATTGTGCCTCTGTTATATCCTGTCTAACACAATCAATCTAAAGCATAATATCTGAGAGTCCTATTCATAAATAATACATATTTGGGTCATTTTCATTTGTATTCTACAATGAAGATTTACAAGCCAGAAACAAAACAAGAAACAATGTGTGGAATGCTCTTATTCAGTGGATAAGAATATATTACTGTGATCAATTAATCTGCTTTTCTCTGCATTAGGTGGACATCTTTATGGTACATCCATAAGGGTTTATAACTTGGGAGAGACAGAATCAGCTCTAAGACTCTAACATAAAATGCCTGTACTCAGAAAAGAGAAACTTTTCCAAAGTTTCTTGTTTGGTTGGTTTTTGGTTTTGGGGGTTTTTTTGGTTTTGTTTTGGGTTTTTTTTGTTTGTTTTTTTTGTTTGGTTTTTTTTGTTTGTTTTTTTGTTTTGGCTTGGTTTGGGTTTTTTTGTTTTTTTTTTTTTTTTAATGGGAAATGTGTTAATTTTGGCAAACTCAATCACAGCAATAACCCATCTGTGAACATAGTATATTACTCTGCCCTATATATTACCTCTCATGTTAAATGAAACAAAAAATTGACTAAAATAATTCTAGCGATTTCTATAGTGCCATTCATGCAAAGATAGTCACATTTTACTACAAACCACACAAATTCATTCTACAGGAGGGAACACTGACACACAGAAAGGTCCCAGCTCAGTTTTCTCACGCGGAAGTTATTTGGCAAAATTAAGTAAAATAAAATCTGTGCACATAAATTGCCGGAGCAACAAGAAAGGTGAAAGGAAGACTTCAGTTGGCATTAGTATACAGTATAAGAAACTACAGTCACTGGTGCAGACACCAGCAGGGCTAGTATTCCCATGATGGGCCATGTCAGAGGAGCAGCAGTGATGGCCTAGATACTTATCACTTTTGCCTGCACAGAAGAAGCAAAAGTTAGGGTTTGGTGAGTTAAAATCAGCCAGAGCTACTTTAGGAAGGAAAGTCAGAATATACAAGAACTTTGCAGGCAATATAAACTGTTGGAGAAAAGCAGGGGTGAATGGAGGGAGTGTGGACCAGGCTGGTCACTGTGACAGACCCCTCCCGTTTTCCTCAAGCCCCTAGAGATGAAGGCTGGGTGGTGCTCAGGGCTTTGGACTCTGGTCCTCAGAGTGGGGTTGTTGTATTAGCTTTTCAACTCTGGAAATTTTCTACAAGTGCATCTCAGATAAAAATTGAAATGAGTTTTGCAACTATGGCAAAAAAGCAATTTTACATTTCATAGGCCTTTTAAAACCCTTTTCAATAGAAAATAAAAATAACAGTAAGGGGGGAAAAAAGGCTACATTTCCATTCCCGATTTTATAGTTTGACGTTGCAGATGTTTCTGGGTCAGAGGTCAACATGTCTTTAGGTGTCAAAAGATGCAATAACCTGAGTCAAAAATGGCCCAGTCCCCAGAACTGTGACTGTGTGCCAGAATATCCCCACCTCAGAAGCTTGCTGGCAGCAATGTGCTCCAGGTGTCTTACACTATGCAGACCTGGTAGTCATTTTAATATTTTCCATGCTCATGTAAATGGACTTGATGTGTGTTCATCAAATGTGGGAAAATCCCATAGAATTGTGTGCCATCTGTTTATAGGTAAAAGGTCTGCTTTGCTGACAATTTAGTGCAAAATCAGAACACAGAATGAAAGCAAGTTCTGGTTTGGTTTTATAAATCTGAGGCTTAATGTCATATCAAAACCCTAACAAAGTTCAAAGGTTCATTCTGTTTGGAGAGCAGTATTGTCCTCCTCAGATGTATGGATATTACCTGAGCCCTGTGGAGCTCTTAAATCTGCACCACGTGGCTACAACTTGCAACCTAATGAAACCCTGAGCACACACAGGAGCCAGCAGGACATGGAGAGGGTGCAAGGGCCACAGTTTGGGCAGCTGGATGTCTGCACTGGTGCCCTGGACCAGAAGCCTCCATGAAACACTAGCTGACAGCATTCCAACACTTATGGTTGCCCTCAAGTGAGGAACTCAAGCTGAAGCAAAAACGGAAAGGCTCATTTTGAAAAAGTATCACCTTATTTTATTTAGCACTCAATACTGCATTTGCTTTTTTGTTAGAATTAAAGCCAGGTTTAATTCAATTAATATGGTAGATCTCAATCAAAGTGTCCATCTTTATTATTTTGGTCTGTTTTAAACAAGACTGTTGGACAGAAGGCAGTTATGTCTGAGGTCCTGAAAGCAGCTCTGATATTAAAAGGAAGGCTACGATCACAGTGATTTTCAGCGTCAGTTGACAGACATTGACCAGTCATCAGAAGAGGAATTTGAGACCTTTCTTATCCTCCACTCCTTGTGGAACTTCCACTTCTACCTTTCCACAGAGAACTGATAAAAAGACCTGAGAAATTTATACCTGAATATAAGTCAGATGTTGTCAGGAGATGATGTCAAAGACTGTTGCAAAAGAGTATTTTCATTACACCCACCATGGAGTGAGTCTTGGGTGAAAGAAGAGTTAATGCAGCTGGCAGAAGAGAAAAACATCAGAAGAAAATAAACTGACAAAGCTAATCAAATCCAGACAATCTAAAATCTCAAACTGGATTCAAGGTAAGCTGGAAGGATGCTACAGCATCAAAAGCTGTTAAGCCATCCAGTACAACCTGAGGAGAAGACAGAACAAAATCTCTGGAGATATGCTCTGGATGCTTAGCAAGGTAGGTCAGTGTATCTCCACTCTACTGCTTTTCACAGGCTTAACCCTGCCCCTTATGGCCCAATATAGATATTTTAACCTTGCCACCAGCATTGTACTGTATAATCTACCCCATTTGCCAAAAGAGACAAGTTTTATACATTCAATCAGAGAAGTGCAACTCCTCCAGTAATGTGGCCAAGACATTTACTTTGAAAATTGAGGAATCTTATTTTCAAGGTCAGTCTGAGGTTTCCTGGGTTCAGACTAAAACACTTTGTAGGGCCAAAGAAATATTTACTGGGTTCTAGGGAGCAGAGAGTAGATGTGTAATTTGAACATATTTCAAGTCAGCCTGGGAGGTCTTTTTGTTTTTATATATTTGTGTCTCCTCAGACAACCTTTTTTTCCTTTTCTTTTTTTTTTCTGAGAATTTGGAAGTGAAGAAAATGATGACATTTTTTACCAGTACATTTCAGTTGGGTCATATCCTGCATTGAACCAGAGAAGCTGCATTATTTGCACCCTTTCCAGGATGTATTTCTTTCCAGTGCATCATATGAAACTATATAGTCACATTTTGTCCAAGGGTTGCCATTCCTTGTGTTAAACTAGAAGGAGTTTCTGCATAAAGCAATTTTCTGCATACCCTTTGATGTCTTACAGCCTTTAAATGTTTCTAAGAACAGCCTTAAATTCCTAAAAAAGTTTCTGCATAAAGACCTTTGACAGTGGGAGTATTGGGAGAATGACACGTTGTAGGGCTAATTCCAGGTGGAGCTTCTTACACTTGGTAAATTAAGCAGCAGCATTTTACAAATGAGCTCCATGATGAGTAGGTGATCAGAAGATGTGCTACTGTGTAGTGGAGATTATCATCGCAGCATAGGAACTATCACCTAGCCCAGCAATGGCAGTAAAAGGTTAAAAGAAATACTCAATATTATCAATCATATTAAAAAAAAAAAAAAGAGAGAACTCCTTACAGCTGCCAAAGGAGCTTGGGAGAATTAATGTGTTGGTGTCAAAAAGACTGAGAACGAGTGAAATAGGACTACAGTGATTGCCAGAATCTTACTTGCCTGGAGAGATAACATTGGACATTCAGTTTAACTAGGCAGGTGCCAAGAATCCTCTTGTGGATGCTATGGAGTGGCTTTCAAATATAAGAATGTACAATGCCCTCCATCGTCTGGTACTTTCTCTGGTTTCAGAGCTGCTCATTAAGCCAGGGAAACCTCCAGTGAGGTGTGATGACCTGAAAACAGGAAGGAGCTAAAGAATCAATGTTTTAAGTAAAACAGCAATTATAAAAAGATCTACAACTCTTTCCATGCAATCAGGTAAATTACCAGGAATGGCATAAAGCACCTAAATTGGAGAAAGAGTGGAGGAAGGGGAGTGGAGGGGAAAGAAGGTCCCTTGGGCAATACCTGATAGGATGCTTAGTCTGTGTGGAGGGCAAAAGGTTAAGTGAAAATGAGATGAAGGAATGATCAGATATAGTCAGATCAGAGACAGTTAAATAAAGGAAAGTGCTAACCTAAGATAAATGTGAAGAAACACACTTGTGCTGAGTGTGTTGGTGTAGCTGTTCTTCAGCAGTTCAGGAACAGGAGAGGCAGAATTCCCAGTTCCCAATCCATATCAGTCCTAGCTGAAGTACTTTCCAGCAAAAACCCAAAAGGGATAAGGATACAGGTTTAAGATTCCTCTCTGCTACTCCAATAGTGTAAAAGTATATTAAAGGGCTCCTAATTATATCTACACTTTTTGCAGGTCCCTTTTTACTGCTGCTGTGATATAAAACATCCTTAGTAATGAGAAGGAGAGTCAGGCCTGTGCCATCTGTGATTTTGGACAGTGAGAGAGATGCTGTTTTAAAGTATCAAAACAGAAATACTGAGAATTACTTGAAAGCTCCAAACTTTGTTGGTTGATTAATGATTTCATGGGTCAAAGAGCTCTCATTAGTAGGAGTTTCCATAACAACAAACAACATTTGGTTAAAGAGATGCATAACATAGCAAACAAATGCTTGGAACAGTCTATATAAAACTTCATCAAATATTTTGGTAAATCTCCATTCTTAGCCTACTCAACAAAAAGGGCCTGGGATAACAGATTGCACCAGGAAGCTCAAGAAGTATCTGTACTGACCAAATCTGGAAATGACCACAAGTATTTTGTTCAAAACCCTTTGATGTCTTACAGCCTTTAAATGTTTCTAAGAACAGCCTTAAATTCCTAAAGGCCAGATAAAAATTCTAATTCTTAGACACATAATTTGGAGCTCAGTAGTTTTTGTGTTTCCTCAGGAGCTTAATTAACATATACAATTACACCTGGGAATTAGGAAATTAGGTGCTAATAACTGGGGAATACCCAAACAGGATTTCACTAAAATAAATTTTAGTGCTCTCAACAATTTGAGTGCCACAACTCTTTGGGGTGAGAAGTAGTTGTGTGCTCTCCACAAAGAGTTTGTTTAGTCACAGAATGCACCAAACCTAGCTGAACTACTGTTGAGCAATACTTCTCAAGGTAGCTGCCCTTGCAAACTGCAGATTGAGATGCAGAGTGAAATGCAGATCGAGCTCTGGGTGGGAGCCCGAGACAAGAGGCCGTGAACTGCCAGCCTTGGGGATAACAAAGGGACAGAGATGGGTGACGCCAGCCAGGTGAATGGACACTGAGAGACACAGCAGGGGCCGGGAACTGCCGATCTTTTAGATAAGAAAGGAGATGAAGACGGGTGATGCCAGTGAGGTGGATGGACATGGACACGGAGAGGTGGGGCAGGAGCCGAAGACTCCGGAGGAAGAGCGAGACTTGTGCACGGGGAGAGTATGAGGGTATAAAAGGTATAAAAGCCCAGGGGTCCCTTGGTTGAGGGTCCTCCTCGGAAGCACCTGCTCGGACTGTTTCTGTGTTACTGCGCCGTGAGTAAATGGTTTTATGGAACCAGACATCTGAAACTGCAATGGGAAACCTGGGGTCGAACCGGTAAGGAAGCCTGGTCTGACTGTGAGTGGGGTGCGTGGGGAGCCAAGTGGGACCCGTGGAGCCACGGGAGCCGCCGCGGTGAAGGGGCTTCATCCCGGGAGTGCAAGTGTCTGGCCTCGGGAGCGTGGCTGCCAGAGTCTCCTGAATGGTCAGACTGGGTAGTTTCCTTAACACTTCTTAATCGTTGGGACTAACACAGATCCCACATATATTTGTCATCCCTAAGCTACAATGAAAGAAGTCTGAGTCTGTGAATGAGGAGGTCTCAAATGAAAGACGTGGTTGAAGCATTTTGACCCTATTCAATCAAGGTCAATTTTCCTCTGAATTGTACCTGTTTCTTTGTCTAACATTTTAGATACCTTCCAAGTGTCTATCGACAGAGTTTATAAGTGGCATTGCGCAATGAAGAAGAAAGAAAGCTGCTCACAAAACTCCCCCTCTCCCCCATGTGTTAAAAAGCAGAGTTCCTAAGGAAAAGACAAAAGAGTGTTTGGGTCCCAGTTGTATGTGCCTATGGGAAAGGAGTGGTGAAAAGAGGCCAACAGCTCCTGGAAACGGGGAGGGGAGAGCACAAATCAGCTTTATGAGCCAGCAAATGATGGATGGCTAAATGCCAACTGAGAGCAATACATAGAACGGGGTTTGCATTGTTGCAGTTATTAAAGGTTATTTTACTTTTAATTTTTGTGGTAGGGGTTCTTACTCCTTCCTTACAGAAACCCTTGATTTTCACTTGCTACATACTTAGATGCACTTGTCATACCCAAAAGGTGATTTCAGTTCTCGGATGCCAGGAAACTTCTCTGCTGATCAAAACACAGCTGCACAGGCTCACTGGATCTATTCATGGGTGCCACAAGACTAGGGTATGTCTGTCTATACCTGTGAAAATAGATATAATTAATATAAGAGATATGATACATATATGCAAATCCTGAAGCAAAAAATGTCTAATAGTAAGAATGTTTTCGTTTGCCAAACCATATCAAAATATCCAAATTACTAAAGCAGTATTCAGTCCACACTCGGACTACTGCTACTGCACTGACATCAGCACCCTCTTAGTGTATTTTATTTTACATTGAGCTTGTTTTTTAATGAAAGATCTTAAGGAACACAATTTTTAAAAAATACTTTAAGTAGCTTTTCCCAGACTATAACCTCTCTCACCTCGCCTTTAAAAAGCTCGTTCCTTTATTTCCCACAAGTTGCTTGGACATACAATGTCAGGTCGCAGGACTACATGAATTGCTATTAATTGGACACCGATTTTAGGATTGGAACAATAAAGGAGCAATTTCTATCTATTTTATATAAAATTCCTTCAGTGTGAGAAAGGGAACAGAATATTTTCTTACAGATAACATTTTTATTAATTACAGGAATGTATATCAACCCATTTAGTAACAAATAACAGAGAGGCAATATCTTCAGTATGCTTTATTATATTAATAGATTTTGTATTACAATTTTACCTTCTTCACTTTGACATTTATTTCTCCTTTAATGAGTTAAAATGCCTAGCCAAGAGCTCTTGGCTTTAAGTACGTTCTTACATCAGCATATTAACTGTCACATTCAGGCTAATAGGCTTAACTTATCTGTTCGAGATCTCTGTCAGAAAAAGACCCAAACCCTCCCATTTAAAAAAATTGATGTAAATGGAAACTTCCACTTTAGTGGCCCTGGAAGACAATAATGCTGCTTCATCATCATCCAAACATTCAGTTTTACGGGTTTGCTGCCAAATATCCCAAATATCCGTGATAAGTGTCTCTTCTTGTAATAAAAGATACTGAACAAAAAGCAGTTTAACTGAGATTTTGAAGTCTTGATTTGCAACAGTCCATTCTGAACCCTTCATTTTATTTCCTTTTGTATTGTGCAGGCAAACAATTGTAGCTTTCGTCATGAGCTCAAGCAGTACATTTTAGCAGACTGAGCTTAAGCACATGCAGATGGCTGTAACATCAAATTTTTTTAAAGGATATTATAAAGCCAACTGTAAGCAAATTAATGTAAAAATGAAGGAACATTTTTTCATAATATTGGGTAATTGCAAGCAAAGTTTCAATGGACCTCAGAAACTGAGATGAAACAACTGCAGGTTTTGAATACTTTTTAATTCTGACTTAAATCACATTACTATGAATCACCATTATCAATGCAAGGGACATCATCAATGGAAATATACAGCTGATATGATCTATTTTTAAGAACAGTTTTAGAATCAGTTTCCTCATTAATTATGACCATGTTAATGAGAGGAGAGAAAAAAATTACCTGATATTTTACCAAGAGTCCTCTCCTTTTCTTCTCTCTTAATCCAAACCAATTCAGCAGGACTTGGGCTTCTGAAAAAACAGAATTGTGATAGATTTTCTGTATGTACCCTTATTTTTTTCTGCTAGAAAGGTACATACAGTGGTTATCTGTGGATTTACTCTCTGCTCAATGGTGACTCATTGGCTGTTTCTACCTCTCTCAGTGACACAGCTCCAGAGCTCAGAGCTCACGGGAGCCTTGCTGGGTCAAAGGTACCTTTCAGTGTCAGAGAAACTGAACTCACTCCTGAACACAGGGTCCACCGAAGTGTTTCTTTACTCAAGATGCCTTTCAGTGGTTATGGTATTTCTGACTTCTTTCTTGTGAAACTGGGAGATAGTGGTCATTTGCTTCCCTGTTTGCCTGTATGAGGAAGCAAGAGAAAAAAAATAAAAATCTGTTTAAGAGCAAATACCACAAGAGATAATTCCATCTGCCTGCCTGATTTGACATTTTCAACTCAATTTCTCTGTTTCTCTGATGAATGATCCAGCTCTTCCCAGTAATAGGCACTGCTTAAGTGCTGGACATATGCTACAATAATAACAATTACAAATAATTACTCTAATGGGGTGAACGAATAACACCAATTAGTTGGTGTGATGATGTTTCCATGACAAACTCCAGCTTTATGGAGTTGTTCATTTTTAAGTCTAAAAGCTTTCTGATATCCTTTGTCAGGCAACAGTGTGACTTGACCACCTCAATTAATAAATCTGTCTTGCTAGATGCATATAGTCATGGACTGTGCTCCTACTTCAGTGAAAATTTCAGTCAACACCTAGTGCAGAACTAAGTTTAGGCTTAACTGTAAGCACTTAATCATAATGAAGCAGATTTCCTGATGAATACTTATTAAATAATTACATTGCCTATATCCTGAGGAAATGTAAAAAGAGAAGTGTTGGTGTGCACATGTACTTTGTTACATATTGTCAAATTGAACTGGTTCAGGACAACACTTCAGCCTGTTGTTAACCTCATTAACCTCAGACATCAAATACAATGGACTTGCAGACATGTCTGAACTTAAGCTCAAGTATCATTCAGAATAGAAATGTTTTACTGAACTGAGAGTTAAACTGAGGCATGCTCTTGTTCAACAACAGAGGACAGAGCTTCTTGCTGAAGTAATATTTAGGTCTGTGCAAGAGACTAAAATATTTGATGTCATAATGCTACTCTGGATGTGAACCTAATTCTCAATGTTTTCAGATTTAACTGTTCCTCCCAGCATGGTAATAGATATTACAGTAATATTGAACAACATAAATTAATTGGTATGAATCTTAAAAGCTTTACACGGGTTTAACATTTAAAACATATCACAACAACAATCCTAGTAATTTTCAAGGTCTGCTAAGACCAAAAGTTTAATCAACCAGCAAGTCTTTGGTTTGTTGTTGTTGTTTTGGTTTTTTGGGGTTTTTTTGCATTTTGTATGTGTTTTTCTTCCTTTCTGCAATTCATTTTGCCTGTACAGAGAAAGGAATTCAAGAATCATGCAGCAGACCATTAGTAAACTTGTCAGGTCTGCTGACACAAAATCCACAGGTCCACCAAAATAACAGGTATCAAGGAGTTTATGAGGACTCACATATATCTGCCATATTCTGTCAGGAGGGGTGGATGCTCTTCATCCACTCTGGCACAAAGACACATCAATATAAAATCTGGGCTTACCTCACAATTTACTGCCACACTTTCCACTCTGCAGCTGACCCCTGATAACTCTTTGCTCACAGAGAGAGGAAGTCGGTGGCAATAATGATCCAGAAGTCTTCCAGACCTCATGGGTAATGTTTCCACAGTCAAAGACTCTCAGAGAGAGAGAGATCAGTGCTTTGTTAAATTAGGGACTTAAAACAGGAAAAACACCAGGGAAGTCACAGCCAAAGGGATGTCAACTGTTTTTGTAAAAGTCCTAACTGGGTCACCAGACATAATGACTGAGTGACCAGAAGTTCTTTCCTGGATATTAATTTACCAAGCTGTTTCTCCATACGCACTTTTTGTAGCCCATGAATTGTTTTCCCAAAGAGCACTCTTATGAGCCATCAGCACTTGGTTGGAGTTGGAGGCCTGGCTGCATAAAAGTGCTCTCCCAGTGCTGTACAGTCCTTCGCCTGCTGCCTCACATCTCTGAACACGCAGTTCAGTGCAGCTGCTCAAGCTCACAACTGTCTCATTTGCTCAGAGAGCTTCTTCACTGATGTTTGAGCAACAGTGATATCACTGCCAGAGTATGTCACTAACATCTTGGAAGCAGAGGAGGAAGGGAGACAGACTTAAAATGCCAAGATGAAATAAAAACAACATGAATATTCTTCTTTTGACAAAAGACTACAGGAGTTTAGAAACGAAGAGTGCCTTATAGGTCCACTGATTTGGTACCTCAATGAGTTACACCAGTATATGTGGTGTCTTGGAGTATTAAAAATAGGAATCAAACTCCTAGTTAAGTAGTGATAATTAGGTCAGAGAACAGAACTCTGTAGGTACTTCAGCAAGTCAAAATTTTACCCATTTTGTACACACTATACAAAATACTGGACTTTTAAGTTGGGGGAGGTTGTTTTATTTTCAGGCTCAAGTTTTCAAATAATTGACAAGTTCCTAAATGTGCTTGTAAAAATCCCCAAGTCATGTGCTAGTCAGATAAAAATCTGTTCACTGTAAAAAGGGAAGGGGGAAGGGTGGGGAAGGAAAGGTTTGTTGATAAGTTTGCTATACTATTTAAATGTTTTAACCATGGCCTGGAGCTCAAATCAGCATTCATGCAAAGTTCCTATTTATTAGAGTATATGAAAAGTATTCAGTAAAACTATATCTTGTTTTTGAAGGAGATGTGCCCCAGTAAATAAGGTGTAAGACTAGATCCATTTCTTAGAAATATGAAAAATGAGTGATAAACACTGTCAGAAACTATGCTTTGTCCCATTTCAAGTTTCTTGAGAACATACTCTTGTTCAAAATAAGTGATTAAATAGCACAGGGGAAAACGGACGAGGGAGAAACCACAAAGGCATTCATCACGCTGAATCTAGGCCCACATCGACTTGTCTAAATCTATATAAAGAAAAAGGCCTGCAAGTGACTCTGAAAGTGATGGGAACCCATGCTTCAAACACATGTCTTGAAAGAACGTCGGAAACCTCGTTCCTCTTTTGGCTGTGGTTACAGATGCTTTCTCTGGACTGCGGGCTCACCAGTTTCACTTGTCTGGAGTACTCAAAAATACATTTTCCCCTGGAAGACAGTCTGCATATGCTTACAATAAAACATTAACCAAATCAAATAACTTCCACTTCAGGATAAATACTTTGAAGTAAGTCTGTTAGAGACGCTCATAGCAAATTGCTATTAATTAGTTTTTCCAATCTACTTAGGTTGTACTAATGAACACAATCACTCCTAACATATTTATAAGCAGGATAAATCCTGCCTCTCTCTATATGCCCATGAAAGGCTCAAGGTAAAATGGATATATTCTGCTGCAGGAACACATGGGGAGCCACTTTAGAACAGGTGGATGATCCTGCTGGTTTTCTGTGTCTCTGAACTCGCCTGTTCTCACTGCTGGACAGCTGCCCTGGTGCTGGGGCTGCAGGGGAGCAGAGTCTGTAGCTTTCTTGGCCACGAAATATGTTAAGTTACATAACATGGAAAGTCTCAGCTCTGCAAAGCCAATGAAACCACATTTTCCTATAAATGTGACTTCCTCTTTTTGCACATTACCCACTTGTAATGGCCTGCTGGAAATTACATGATAGTATCTCCAGAGATGGGAACTTCTCTTCTTGTGCTTGTGAACATAACCCAACACCGAGAGGTCCCCTGGTGGGACATTTCAGGGTGTTACTGGAAGGGCAGCAGCCATACCAATACCTCTCAGCACCCTCTTGCTAAGTCAAAATACAGAAGTATGAATTAGAATTTTGTCTATACCACAGTTAAAAAACCCCCAAAACTGTTACCTTCAGCAATTTGAAGTCGGTTACTGGAAAATCCCTAGATACAGCAGAGCAAAGCTCCTGGCAGTTTGCTTCACCAAGTCCTGAATAGTGCTGAAATGCAACTCAATTATTTTTAGAAATTATCTCCCCTATTTTTGTGTAATTTTCTTAACAGCTTTGAATACCTAAAGAAGTACTGCAACAGACCACAAGACACAGATCCGAGAAACCTGCATGCATTGCATAAAACATATGATTCCACAACTCATTAAGTCTAATTTATGGCATATGTAATTAAGCACCTTTGAATTGAACCTAGGTCTCTAGAGATAATAACACTTACAACTTATATAGGGCTTTTCATCTTCGAAGTGCTTTAAAAACGTTAACTAATTAACAACATAATAAGACATGAAAGGCCAAAGTACTTACTCATAGTGCTACATAACCTCTGTATAATTCAGATTTTGATGTTTTTCAATGGAAGAACCAATCTGGGACCACAGAAAGGATTTACTAGTGGTTCCCTCCACAATCAGAACCATGACTTTGTACACATCCTATCTGAATTCTGAGTCCTTCCCTTCTCTGCTATTTAATGCTGAGTCAGAAGAAAACAGCTCCCAAATGTGAAGGAAAGTATGGAAAAGGATAGTTCACAGCAGCTTATGAGGGTGTTTGAGTTTTCAGGGCTTTGCAGATAGAAAAACGGGGCCTAATGCAGGAAGGAGCTCCTGGAGAATTCACTGCACAAGATTTCTGGTACCACCAAAGCCCATGTCCTTCCCAAGGTAAATCTAATAATAGTGGCACGAAGTCTCTAGAGATTGGCTAAAAGATCAGGGAGAAAACCTTCAGCTCGAACACATTTTCCTGTAAAACCTACAATGTTATTTTGCTTAATTCCTGCTCTTCTGAAAAGTCTGCAGTTTTTGACCAGTGTTTTAGTTTTTGAGGGTTTTTTCTATTGCTTGGTCTAATTTACACACAGGTCTCTTGAGACAGTGTATCTTGAGACAGCCTTATTATCTGAATGAATGTTTTCTTGGTGATAGCAGTGTTGCAGATGTTATATCAGGTTACTTGAATCCCTACTGAAAGTCACTAATGCAGAAAGATGATGGATAAAATAAAAGGGGAGCAATTAATACTGATAGTTTTAGTGACCAGTCCTTCAGACATCAGCCTGTGCCAGTGATCATTTTCAGGAGCTCAGAATGCTGGCCATTGTCCGTGCACATGCTGTGTTTAAGCATCACCTGTTCACTGGTGAGAAAGATAATGGCTATCGTGGCAGGATCTCTTGTCTCTCTCCAGACAATGCCTGACTCTGTCCCCTTGGGGATTCTGCTGTGGACCAAAAATTGAGAATTTGAAGACTTGTGAAAAAACATAGCAAGCATGTTAGACAGAACTATGTATATGTACCTGCCTAACTCTGCACACACAAAAAATAATCTCAGAAACAAACACAAATGACTCAGCAGTAGAGCCCCATCAGAAATTACAGAAAATGAGACATACCATGAACCAGAAATCAATGTGTCTGTGGAACGAGCAGGCTTCTGTGCTTCCCCACAAACACACGGTCCAGAACAAATCCTGAAAGGTAACAACCTCACAGTAGTAATGCCTACAAGAGATCCTATGATAAACATAGGGTCTAATCAAAGGCATTAAGATTTTTAAATGCAAATGTAGACTAGAACTGTCAAAATGTTTTATCCCTAAAATGTGAATGCTAACCTTCCCATGCTTATTATATAGTGGTACATTTTAAATTGCCTGGAGCAGAGTTGAATAAAGCAAGCATCACAAACACAGTCAAATGGATATTTGAAAGAACTGCTCTTCACAATAGCTGTGTGTCTTTCAAATGTTGATCAATTGATTACCAAAATCAAAGAATACATTTCCCAAATGAGCTTCTGCAAAGCACTCAATAGCAGAAAACAGCATAAAGTTCCACAGAACAGCAGTCTTCTCTAAAATATTTACAAATACAATTTTCTACTGCTTTCCTGGTTTATAGCTTAGGTCTCCACAGATGTAGAATGAAGAATAAAACACTTCTGATAAATCAATAAATTGGTTCAATTTCAGCATGACAAATTAAGAAAAACAGACAGAAAACAATTTGAAATTATCCAAAAGGTTTACCTTAAATCTCATGGCAAATCACAGTCCCTCTAATACAACTGCTCAAATGACTTTTAAATCTTTAATAAACAAAATTATGGCAAAATATATAAAATACTCTCTAATTGCAAACCACGTGTGAACGTTCTTATTTCATAAGGCTCTTGATTTTTGCTTTCCTTAGCAATAAGACAGATCTATTTGCACTTGTCTGTCCCTTTGGAATTTCCTCTCAACATTGCCTGTAAGAGGAGCAGTGTTTGGTCCTTAGAAGGGTATGTAAAGGTGAAATGCTCAGCCTGCTTTTGAGTTTGTCTCAGGCAGTTACTCTTTGCTCAGCAGAGGCCTCTGCTGAGGTAACCACAGAGAGCACTCAGGGGTATTTTCCAGCTTCTCCCCACACTGGGACAGATCTTATTGAGAATGACTAAATATTAGCCATAACTACCAGTGTTCTGTCCATCTGCCACCTCCAGTGAGCTGGTTTCTGCTGCTGCCATGATGCTGTACTTTTTTGTTTTCCTTTCCTCTGTCAGTCATCTTTGGAGAACAAGTGCCCCCCAAATACACACAGTTTTCATCTAGTGACTTTAACCTGAAAAAACAGGAAGAAAAAAGGAAAACTAACTTTCAACCTGAAACCAACCCATCACTTACTTGAGCTTCCTTACATTTTATCTTCCTCCTAAAGGGAGGTTTTCTTGTACCACCTCTTGCAGTTGCCTCATCTACTGTGCTGTCCTTACCATGATAAAACCTGAGCTGGGGTGCAGATTCTTCACTATGCCTCCTCTATAGAGCAAAATTCAGAGTTGTTCATGAGTAACTAGGCTCTCAGCACCCTTGTCTTTACTCCTCCATAAAGGAGGAGGAAACAGCAGCAATTCTGCCTCTGGATCTTGTTTTTATGTAGGTCTGCTAATCACATGAATGTCCTTAGTCTTACAACAGGTGATTTAATGGTGTCATTAATCCCATTTTAAATCTAAAGAACTGAGGTACACAATAATTGCTTGGACAGGAGGCTGGGCACCAAACCCAGATTTCCTGTTAAAGTTTTCAAAGTTCATTAATTTTCTGATACCTCAGTTTTTTCCTTTTGCTCCAAAGTTATTTGCAGAACAGGTACAGAAGGTATCAGAGCCAAAAACAAGTCAATGAAAGCAATTAAATTATTTAAATAGATAATGTTTTTTTTTTCTTCCATATGACTATCTTCTCACACAATATGGCAAGATGAGGTTCTTCCCGTGCCAGCAGAAAGCTGTAACTCTGCAGAGTTACTGAAGTGCAAATATTGATTGGACAAGATGGAACATGTTACTGAGGCAATTGGTCAGGCTAAAGCAGTGATGGCAGCACATGGGATATTATGGATGGTTGAAGTAGCTGAGGATATCTGTCTTTCTGTCTATCTACCTGTTTTCCAAGATGTCTATCATCATTGAACTTCGCTACCAAGGACCAAGGGCAGCACTTAATCATCAACAGATAAATACTGTTTAAGCCATTAATTGGGGACTGGATCAGATTTTCCTTACTTCTACCTTCGCTGCTCTTTTTTTTTTCCCCCTCCACACTTGTGAGACAGTAGCATTTTCTCACAGCCTGTTGTTTTGGGACTTGTGTCAGTAGCAACAGCACAGCTCTGTGTGTCTGCCAGGGCTTATTCAACTGAGCTCCTTTCCAGAAAAACAAAATAGCCAACTGGTGAGAGTTATAAAATTTCAAACCCAGCACCTTTTCATAGTATCTGATATGCAATTTGGAAGCAGCAGAAGTGTGACCAGTTTCTGCACCTGCTCTTTTACCTGTAGCCAGAAGTGCATGAATAACAGCAGGAGTTTCCCAAGTAATACCTGCTGTAAACCCACAGCTTCTGTGGCTGCATTTTCTCTATAGTTAGTATTCATCAAAGAGACTGCAACAGTGCAGAGCTGTGTGTTTGCTGGCATTTTTCTTGTTCAAAGCTTTTGAGAACACTTTACTGAAGCATATAATGCTCCCTTGAAATTGGCCTCTAAACCACATTTTGAGAAGATGAAACACAGGCACTTGGCTGGGGGTTTTTGCCCTGTGCCATGGCTTGCTCAAGGCAAAAAAGCACCCCCGTCTCCCTTCCAAATCTCCTCTCAGCTCAAGTCTCATCAGTCTAATGATCACGAGGTTTCTTTCTAACATAACAGTTTTTCTCTCTCTTTATTTTTTCTTCTTAATTTTTACATCACTAGTTACGAGCTCGGGTACATAGATTTCCCCCTTTCACTCTAAGATTTAGGCTCTTACATGATTTTAAACTCTTAGAGAATTCATTTGTCATTATGGTCTTGCATTAAAGACACACTTTCTGGGGTAACTTTGGGAGTAATCATTGTGCCCTCTTGTTTTTATCTGAAGTATTCCAATAGGAGAGTTAGTCTAAATTAGGCAATGGAGTTTTTGCCTTGACATTTGGGAGGTCAAATTTTGCCTGTGACTGTCAACCTCTCAGAAGAGGAGATGGCATTTGGAGTAATCCAAAACTCCTGCAGAGTTACATTACTGTGGCAGCCAGACTGGAGTAAATCTAGGCTGAAGATCTATTGGTTCAATTACTGCTTGGGGTCAGGACATGCCATAAATTATTAGATATGCAAATGGAAAACTAGGACTGTTGATGAAAGGAAGATGGATGGATTTCTTAAATACTCATAATCAGTGCAAGGACCAACTATATAAACTGATATATAGTTATTTGCTTGTAAAAGATTTCTGTTCTTAAATTTTACATGTGTGCAGGTAAAAATAATTTTTTTTTTTTATGTGCATGCCATACTTTAAAAATAAACTTCAGAAATCATTTGCTTCTGCAATGCCCCTTAATTTTTAGAAGCAGTTTCAGAAAGAAGTTCAGGAGGTGCTAATTGTCATTCTGTTGTCACTTACCACAGGGCAAATCTGCAACACTGCTCTACATTCTGCAAAGACACACTGACAGTGTATTTGGAGGGAGAACCATTTCCTCTGCCTATGGAGGTAGGGTTTGCAAAGAATGGCACCAAACTAGCTCAGGTTTGTGTATCTGCTGCAGAGGGAATGAGTTGACACACAATAACATCACCTTATCACCACATGAATTCTGTGGCGTTTTAAGAGGGCTTTTTTTTGATAGAAAAATAAAAATTAAGATATTACTCTATCACACTTGGTTTTCCTGTTTAATACATTATTTATAGTCTTATTTCTCAGTGGGATTAAAGTTGGAAGAACTTGACCCCTACTTTAGTCATGTAGAAAGTCTGCTACATTTATAAAAACCTGTTGAATTTCTCTTGTGGATTCTCTCTTTTGGGAAAGTTTTTACTACATGTAAGACAAAATGATTATGAGTGTGAGAATAACGTGAGCTGTTCAACGCCACCTGCTGCTGCAAGGGGAAATGTATTCCCAGAGGCACCTTGGCTGAGCAGGAACAGATGCAAAACTACTGGAAAATTTGTTCTGCTTGACAGTAAGTTTGCAGGAATAGATCACAACACGTGAGGGAATACACTTTCCCAAAACTGATGCTGACTTTTTCCAAGCAGTTTGTGAAAGCCCCGGGAGTTTCTAAAGGATATACAGCATCCCTCCCCCATTGGTTACATCTAAACAATTTTCACTTCTGTCACTCTGGAGAGAAAGTTTTTCAAAACTACTACAGGTTTTCTCAAAGCTCCTATTCACTGCTCAAATATAAATCTTTTGGCCACTGCCATTGCTGTCATTATTGTTATTTTACTAAGAGTTGACATGGTGGGTGATAATAACTAGACAGTAAATTGACAGTTACTTAAGTATTCTCCAAGTAGAGATCAGAAATTAGTTCATATCACACAGTCTACGTAACAGAAAAGAATATTAGGAAATACATTTTAGCTAGTTATAATATGTACTACTTTGAGACAAACACATTCTTTGTATATGCAGGAAGAAAACCACCAGAAGCAACGGAAGGTAAGAACCTGCAGGTGAGACATTGCAGCTCACCATGGGTACCTTTGGAAGTGGAGGAAGCCAGTGATGCCCTGTGGGGAAGAGCTGTGTGTGGTGGTTGAGCTGCGAGCACCTGATTCCAGTGCGACACCAACATCATTTGGAAGCAACTCCTCACAGCCATCGAAACTGCACAGGGAGAATCACACAAATGAGAGCAAGCAATCAGATTTTAAATCTTTTCCTATGCAATTCTGAAAATCATTTTAAGTCTGTGAGAAGGCTACAAGAAACAATATCCGTAATTCCACTGCGGAAACACTAATAATAATGAAAAAAAGTATAACTTTTAAAACATCTGAAGTACAGCAGAAAACTACAAGCAATAATGAATACAATATCTTAGTTTATGTTTAAAAAAAAATTAAAAATTTCTATATGTGCAGAACATAATTAGTAAAAAAGCAACCAAGGAAAAATCTACCTTGAAGTGAAGAACTGAATAAACTCTGTTTTTGTGTGACTTCTAAACAAAAACGAAGTGCAAATTCTGCTTAATGCTGTTCAAATCTTCAGTGCTTTAATGAGCATGGTCACCTGGTATTGACTTTTAGTCTGTTTCTGTAGATTGACAGGAAAGAACAACTCTAATTTTACAGAAACATTCCTTTAAACTTACAAGAAAGAAAGATGCTGTAGAAGTTTAGCAGCATATTTGTATTCTTTAGTATGCTTTATTTCTATACCCCAATTTCCCTCTTGTGACACTCATTTAATAAATATGAATTAGGTTTACTAAATATAACTGCTATTTTGCAACAAAATAAAGGTATATTTTTCAGTAGCTATCATAATCTCTGGAAAAAAGCTCTCCACTAAACCTTTCGGACCTGTATAAAAATGGGGTTTATTGTGATAAATATTTTTAAATTTTATCATGATTTTATTTCCATGAAATGGCACAACAGACCCATTCAACCAATTTTTGTCTCATTCATGCACAGAGATTGTTTTTAGACGTGCTCACTAAAGGGAATTTTTTACAGCTAACTCAAAGTACCTTTTACCATCTGCCCCCCTCCCCTCATTTTGCTCATAGCCAATGACAAACTAATTATAATATATTGGATGCACTGTCTCTCATTAGTTGTTTCATTACTGCCTTACCAGAAAGTCTGTAGCTAAAACAATTTTTACAGCTGTAAAGAACAGAAATGAATTCATATTTCTAGAACTTCAGCCAGAAGTAAGTATATTTTCAACAGCTGAATTTTCATTAAAATTTACAAAAGACCTCTGCCTTCACTGATTTATTGTTGCATTAGGTAAAACTACACAGAGTGTATAAAATACTGTGTTACTCCACTTGTAGTCTGATCTAACATGTTATCAGTGATTGCAAGTACATTTTATAACCCCAGCTACTGAATCGAAAAAAAGGTGATACAAGCATCAATCTCCAGGATAAAATCAGAGCACTTTCTACCACGGTTTGACCTTAGCGATGCCTTTGGATAGTCTTACTTGTCTAAGTCCTTGCAACAATTACCAAGGGACAGTTAGAAAATGCAGCTTTAACGGTGCAGACTGGAATTACCAACAGCCTCAAAGACTTTAACCCTGGAGATTTCTGAACACAGGATGAATTTGAGGAAGCTCTGATGCCACTGCAGGAATGAAATGGAACAGGGCTGCAGACACCAGGCACAGATTTTATTTGTGCTCTTGACTGTCTGCATCCCTGAACTCTACAGTGTCATTAGCAAATACAAAAAGCTATCAATAAAATCTTAGACCTCCAGATACAGTTAACTCCAGCTGTAGCCACCAAACCTTATTTATAGCATGAGGAGGCACAGTTAATTACAGGTCACAAAAATGTTAATTTCTGTCATAATACGAGTTATAGTCTAAGAATGAAAAAGCTTATTTTTGGTTTCTCCTAATAGAACTCTGTTAATTTGAAATCCCATCTCTGTCTGTTGGCTACAGAACAGGCAAAGAAAGGATAAATGTGCCTTATCAATCTATTTCATGGTTCCAAATATAATAATATTCAAATTAAAATAATAAATCTGATCACTTTTTCACAAGGCAAAGTACTGAAGGTATATAAGAAATAGCGAAGATGATCATAAAAGACTATTCTGGGCAATGGCAGTTGTAGCTGCTTATTATTAACATTAAATACATTTTTAATTAATACAACAGATTTTGAAAATGTTTAATCCTTGTGACCTGGAAAGTGAATAAAAAAAAATCCACCTTATGAACGAGCCTAGCTGCTTCCTCCAAGGAAAGAATCACCAATAATCTCAATGATTCTAAAGTACATTGGACAAATATTAAGACAAACATTACGTGAAGGATGGAGTTAATTATACAGCATATAACCAGACACCGGTCACTCCACAACTTGTAATTTATTTTCCCCTTATTTGCATTTAAACTTCAAAGGTATTTCAGGAAATGTAAAATAACATGATTTGAGCAGCTACAAAGATGATACGCATTTAACTTCAAAACTATGTTTCAAGCTCTTAAAAATAAATTACACACAATTTCAGGAAATAACACACCATTCTCATGCAACCTGTAATTGTTGCCTCAAAAATGGTAAACTCATTTTTGGAGGGGAAATATCACAATTTAGGGCAACAGTATTCATCTGGCGGGTCTTCTAGAGATACAAGGAAACTGGGGTAATTTGCGTCAATATGCTAACCTAAGTTTATATGTAGAGTTTACTTGGTGAAAAAGGTCATATGTCTGCAACTTCATATGGAAAATTAGCAGAGTGGTTTCAATTAATATCCAACTCCTACTGCAGAGCAGACAGTCTCTTCAGTAAAATGGGAAGGGCTGCAGACTTCTACAGCTTGGATTTGTCATCACAACTTTCTTATTTTCTGTTTTTTTTCTTTTAAGGGGGAAACTTCTTGTGAGTTTGAGTCCTTAGGATAGGCTTACAATCCCTGTGTATATGAACATATCTAAAATTCCAGCATCTAAGTCAGTACTGAGCTTTCTAAATACTTAACAAACATCTTTTTGTATCCCTTCACGTCAGATTTAATTGTCCATCGTGAAAGGAAACGCTAATCAGAATTCAAGAGAAGTACTCTAAGATGTGTGTCTTTCCAACCTGAACTATCCTATGATCCTGGGAAAGCATATAAGGGAAAAAGCAAGTTTTCATCTTATTTAAAACATCAAAACAAATTAAATACTTTAAAATTCTTAAATTATTAACTACTGCACGGCTTTTATACAACAGTTATATAATAGTGAGGTGCAATGAGGCACTCTGAAGGAAAAGCTCACTTCACAAATACCTCATTCCTTTCAGAATCTGGCCCTGGAGGATGGTATTTCAGACAGAATTAAATAATACACTGCTTTTAGAACATTATTTTACAACCTATCAAAAAGATGTGTTTTCTAGTCTTTGTTCCACGGTTCCCCCACGTATTCCTGAGGTCTGTTCCTTCCATGTAGCTGACCCCTACAGTTGGTCAGGAACACCTGTGGGGGCTGAGAGAAATCCAGCCTTGCTTTGCATTGGCTCACACGGCTGCTGAGCAGCACCACAACTCGTGTAACTGCAGCTGTGGTAGGTCACTACACTGACACCGAGCTCAGGTAGACACCTTAGTGGAAAGGAACAAAGATCAGGACAAACAGCTGAGAGGTGCCTGCAGTTACCAAGCCCTTCAGTGGACAAACCACAGCAGTCACAGCCCTTAGCTCTTCATAAGCTGGTGCCTTCCCTGGGACTGCTTCCTCCTGGGAACCATTCCTGGTTACATGCAAGCTATGATTAAGTCCAAGCTGACCATGAGCACCTCTGTGTGTCACCACTGCACATAAGGAAGAAAGCCTGGGGCCACTGCAGACAGCAGAAGTTTTCCAATTGTTTTCAAAGATGCTCTGACATCCCCAGAGGGAACAGTACTGGGCATTCTGTGGATCTTCTCAGGTCCACATTTGATCTGCAAAACAGATCCCTTGTAACTGAAGTCTCTCGCCATTTGTTTTTGTGTGACCCTCTCTAAATGATGATAACGCAATTCCAGCTGAATATTATTTGCTAGAAAGTCCTTTTATCTGTTATATGAAAAATATTAAAAGAAACTTTATTTTCGTGATGATGTACGTTTTTATCTAAAACTGGAGATCTTTAAGAACACTTCTGCATCTTGGCACAAACTGCATTAGAATCTTTGAATAAAAAGCTTTATAAAAGTGTAAATATACTCCAGAAAAATTACAGGGACAGTAGGTTTTGTTTGAAGTAGCCTTGCAAGCATGAGGCTTACAGCACTGCATTTGCAGCAGTGGTGGTTGTATAGCCATGCTGGTTTGCACAGCTGGTTAGAGACAAATAGGAAGGTCCTTGCCTGGCAGAGCTGACAACTTCAATCAGGCTGACAGTCTAACAACAAGTGACAACGGTGGCGTTCAGAGGGTGGGAAGGGCAACAGCAAACAAAGATCAGGGAAAAGTGATCTTGAGAGAGCACTGTTTTGAAGGGATCCAGATGAGCAATACCTTAAACTTGGTTTGTTTGCTTTTTAATTTTAAGAGTGCCAAATTTAAGGGTGACTGCCCAGATATCAGCAGGATGATGCAAAAAACCCCGGAATTTTGATTTGGAATGGAAAATGACAGAGCAGAAGGAGGACCTGAAGAGCATCTGGTAGGAAATGCATGGGGAGGAAGGACCTAGAACAGCAACATTTTCTCCCACCTTTGGGTACATCTGTAAAATATCAAAAGACCCTAAATAAAGTGCTGTTGAGAGTGACAGGGATGGTCAGGAACGGCAGCAGCCCAAGTGCATACCTATCTTAATGAAGTCTCACACCATTTTTGCAACAGCCCTTTAGAGAAATAATAGCACACCATTCTTAGGGAGCCAGTTTGGCATGGCTTCTGCTTATGTAGGAAACCATTCCTATGATTTCCTGCAGGTCTAGGAGTGAAATTATTTGCTGCAGTAAATTCACAAGTTTAGTGTTCGTTGCTACTGTGACCAAAGGTTAATGTTTTGCTGCTTGACTGAATCAAAATCACCAGTTGCCTATTAGATATTTCTGTGGTCTTGCTCACACGTTTGATTTCAGCAGACTTTGAGTAATCTAATTCTCTGAATGTTAAATGAAAGCTATGTATGTAAGAGATTAAGGTTTGTTACTGCAGAACAAAGTAATTTCACAAATAGTTTTCTTTTGTAGCTGATTGGGTCACTGAGGGTGCCTCCAGCCAGCACAGGCAGCTTCTGGCTGCAAACGTGCTGAATGACCATCCACCCTGTGGAAACCGAGGAGGAGGGACAACAGCAGCCTGGAACAAATACCTGACATCAGGGCTACGGCTCCTTTTGGCACAGAGGGCTGTGAACAGGGGATCTCACAATGTGCAGTGCTGTGCAATAGCCATCCCTGACACAGATGAACACAGTAAGAACATTAAAGACTTTCAGGGAGAACAGAAAGGGGTTTGGATTACTATCTCATTTGAATCCACTTCCAAAAGCTACGGAAATTGAATAATATTTCTTTAAAGAAGATTTTCTAATCCTGATGCTCAATAACATCCCACAAAACTTCATTTTAAATACTCCAGAAGACTTGAATGGAGGCCTCTTTTATGCATTTGCCCAAAAACAAGAGTAAAAACCTGAAATTCTTTCAAATTGATATTCTATCATGTGCCTGTGCTCCTACTCACAGTAACTAATTGGATAATTTAGCCATACAACTGACCTGAGCAATGTTATTCTGTTGAAAGTTCACCTTTCTGTCAAGTTGGCAGTGAGTTAATTTGAATAATTTGAACCTGTCCTTGCAAAGTTGAGCCTGAGCAGGGTTGTGGAAAGCAGCTGTGTGAGACAGGGGGTGGATGTGTTAACCAGAGATGTTCCATTTGAGAGCACAGGTCTGCAAGCTTCCCACTGAACTATAACTTACTATGCAAATGCCAAAATAAAAAGACCTAAACTTTTCTCCTGAAAATATGGTGAAGGTGTGTTAGTTCTAGAAGACAAAAAATGGGAGTCACTGAGGATGAGGAGGTGCAGTGAAAGTGCCAGAAAGCGAGCCTGAAAGGTAGAGGGAGCAGGCTATTTCTCTTTGTTATCGAGTGAAATGACTCCACAAATATGACAATAAATCACTGCAGGAATCAATCTGAGTGGAGGCAACTGCTCCATGCTGATAATGCATCAATCAATATTTAATGTTTACACTTTAATTAATCTGCACGTAGGAAGCATTCTTTCAGTGACAAAAAAGTGATGAGAAATAAAACACCTTTTATATCAAACAGCCACGAATGGCTGCCTATCTGTTAGGCTTTGATTGGGTCCCCAATTGATCATTGTAGCCTTTTTCGATTGCACCAGTGTGCAATGTCACATTTGGGTATAAAACAAAACACTGTCTCTCTGAAGGAAGGAGGGGGAGCTTCTGAATCTGCTTTTGAGTGATTACAACTTAATCAGAACAAAGAAAGACTGATAGCGAAGTGAGTTCTTTGGAAAGACCAGGTAGAAGCAAATAAACAAAAAGACTTTCAACATCTGCATCAATGACACCTATCTGAACAGATTTTTACTGTGTATTACAATTATTGGTACCTGCTAAGGCTTTGCATAGAAAAAAAATTCAGACATTGGCAAAACTGCCTTCCCTTATCAGAGTTACCAGTGGAGACTGAGGATGGGTTCATTTTGTCACTGTTCTGAATGTCAGGGAAGTGCCAGGTGCCGTATGGACACAGAAGTCACAATTCCTGCCTCGGAGTGTTTTTCCTCAGTGCTCTGTTTAACCCTTGTAAACCCTAGTTTCTTCTTCTTTTTAAAGGGTCTGATTCATTGTTCATTGACGTCAACTGAATGACTTCTATTGACTCCAGCAGGCATTGCGTTAGTCCATAGATGAATGGTATTGAAAGGCAGAGTGATGGAAGACAAATGAAAAGACAGTGATACTAGACCAGTAATGTTCAATTACTCCTTTAAAAAAAGAAAACCACAGCAGTACATTCTCCATACATAACTAAAACTCTCCTATGCTTATTTCTAAAACAATTGTTCGAAATGGACAGACTTTTCACATAATAAATGCAATCTATGCAGAGAACTTAGCTTTCTAGAACTTAGGTTGATTAAAATATTAGAGATCTGAATCCACATATAAAATTGCCATAATCCTACAAAGGGTAGAAACCAGGGAAATTTTACTGTATTTTGTATGCCACATTTGAATTATTTTGCAATCCTGTCATGAAGTTAGGATCATGCAAAGGACCTATGCAAATGTCAAATCATTTTAAGCTTTTAAGTAGAACTGCCACTAATTAAAAACAATTACAATTTTGGTTTGTTTTCACTGAAGAACTTTTGTTGTTTTACTAGTCAACAAACAGAAGGATTGTACTTAGGATCCAGTGACAGCACGTTGCCAAAATGCCTGCCCAGATTTGGAACTGCCTGGTTTAGGGTGCTCTGACTGCTGACTTAGCCAATACTTGAACAACACCAGAAATAATATTATGGTATAAAGTCATATACTAGAAGGAATTTGAAAATACAAATTTAGTTTTTGTTTCACTATAAGTGGATGGTCTCCTTCTGTGATTCACAGAATATTTCTGGCTATTCCAAAAAAGGCACTCAGAAACACACTTCCAAGACTGCTGGCATTTTGGGACATCAGAAGCAGCAAAGTATCTAAAGCATGAATGATATCAGAAGACTTAACTTCTGATGTTTCCTTGTCATTCCCACTTACTTTTTTTTCCCACAGAACTTTGTACACAGATAAACAAAACCCCCAAAATTTCATTAGTTTCATAAAAATGGAGACAATGCCTTCTCACCAAAATCCATAAACAGCTTTTCAGCAGGCTTTACTAACATACACACACATCTCCACACAGAATTGAGTCTGCAGTTCATCTTTTCCATAAAAACTTCTTCCCCTTTCTGTGCAAATCAAATGAACAAGTTAAAAAAAAAAAGGGCAAAGTCAAAAGAGAGGAATGTTGTATTGTAATGCATGATCAACTACAAATATTTATAGAAAAGATGAAAACACTACTGTGTGCAACATCAGGGTTGCCCTAGGACAGCTTTCATATGCACAGTTAATGTTTATGGAACACAACCAACTTACTCAATGTGAAATCTTCATTTTCCTCATATGCACCCAAAGTAAAGGTAAACTCACCAAAAAAAAAAAAAAAAAAAAAAAAGGAAAATTACTTATTTGATAAAATCCTGAGGGGACAATGCAAAAGCACTTAATTTTGCCACTATGAACTACAGTTTCTCTGGAGCTCCAGAGAGCTGCATGGTTTGGTTTGCAGCAACAATCCTGACATGCAGGGAGATAGCTCACGTACCGTGGCTTTGAAGCCCCATTAGTTAAAACCTCTGAGGACACCAGTCCAGAGGTTCCTTGCCACACCATCAAAATGTTTCCTCTAGCAAAGGACACATTTCCCAGCCCTGGGCCCTCCTATCAGGGCTACAGCGAGTTCCCAGGTATAATCACTGTCTCAAAGTGTCAAGCCCAAGCACTAGAGCATTCTCCCAGCATCACTTCTGGCTACAGCTGTTGGCATCTGTCCAAGTAGTTCCACCCTAGTTATGTACATTAGGAGCACCCAGTGAGAGCTGAGCGTACCGGTCCCTATTTAGCACCAGAGCTTAGGCTAGTTTTCCAACTCAGCTTGTCACAGCTGTCTGCTGCATAAAAAGAGTCTGAAATGTACTAAAAAACCCTGGAAGACTAATAATTCATTAAGCTGACAAATGAAAAGTAAGTCCTATCGATCAAGAGTAGAACTTCTTGGTTATAAAGGAAGCATATATTATTCTGACAGTATTTTCACAAGATAAGCTGAAGTTACAAAGACAACCAATTTGATTCAAATAACTGTCTCTCCTCAGAAACATGCATGATTGTAGTCATCAGGCACACGTTGGGTGGGGTAGTATTACTACCCCCATTTTAAAAAATTTGGATTACTGCATAATGTCAAGGAAACAGGACTGTATCACTATCAAAGGTTTTTCTGGCTGCTAATCCTACAGAAAATGGTAAGCAAAGGACTGACTCTTGCACCACTGAATCACGACACCACTAAATGCCAGCATGGAAAGATGTGCAACCACATACACACACAAGATAATCTCTCTTCCATCACTAGCACTGAAAAGCCCAGGGCTTATTGCAAAGCTAATGAGAACAAACACTTGCAGCTGGCCTTCCACCACCTGTAGAAGGTGAAAGTCAGCCAAAAACCTACAAGACTCTCCAGTTGTGATGAACGGGTGGAAACCAAAGTGTGGCTCAGATTCAAGCCCTAGACTGGTTACAGCAGTGTAATACTGTGCCAACAGACCCACTTAAAGAGTGGAGGGCCCAGAATGAAAAGCAGTCTCCGGTATTCTGTGATGGTAAAATATATTAGGGCAGGCATCAATTTACCTTGGTTAGTTATGTTTTTAGTTATGTTTTTAGTTATGCTGTATTTTTGTGCTCAGGGGCCTAATTTATAATTCTAATAATAAAATGTATTATGAAGTATAAGCCAAGCACATGCAGATCCTAATTCTATTTCCTCTCAGAGGAAAGAGCTAAGCTGTTAAGCTCCAGGTTCTTTCAACATTTCCCATTTGCAACAAACACAAAAATCTGAAATCAGCGAGGTACCAGTGCAAGGCTTTTACAAAGTTCAGGTAGAGCAAGTTAAATGTCTCTTTTTTTTTTTTTTTCCTCAAATCCCCAAATGATGTTTCTGGTCTCTCAGTGTCATAGCTGCCACAATGCCTGGTTCTGCAGATAAACCGAAGTTAAAGAGAAGCAAACCAATCCAGTTTAGACATCCTCCCCACCTCAAGAAAATTACCATTCCAAAGCTTCCAGGGTAGCACTTCTACCTACATTCTTACAGGGAGAACAAAGATGTCAGCTGAGGGACTTCCTCAGTTTTAAGAATGGGGACAACCCCAGTTCTCTTAAGAGAGAGGATCTTACTCTGGTTTGGTTGTAGAACCTAACAGCCCAGCTGTTAATGTTATATTTGCCCTTGTTTGTAGATGAAAACTGGGGGAGAATGTTCCATTATCTCCTTGCCTCTTGACCTGGGAACACAGCACCCTGTGCCAGGCCCAAACAGATGGCTGGTCCCAGCTCTCTAAGTCTCCTCACTGGGTGCACTTACTGGGACACATTTAGAACAGCAGGAAAACAGTTTGTATGTGTGTGAGACCAAGTTAATGTTAACAGAAAACTATGTTTAATGATTCAAATTGTCAGTAACTTATTTAAAAATATGATGTCAAAGAGCAAGACTAGCAACCATACCATTAGTAGATTTAACAGTACATAGTATTTATGCTATAAACAGAAGTTTTCATAATTAAAAAAAAAGCACTGCATTCATTTTCACTGTAGTTTCCACTGATTAATGCTGATATTGACAACACATTAATATTGCTCAATTTATTTAAACTGAATAAATAGTGAGGAAGGGTTAATAAGAATACAATTACCAAACATAATAATGGTCCTTAATCTTATGAAATTGTTCTTTACGCCCATGAGCAGTCAGTCCCACTAATGTCAGTGGCCCAAATTTTGCAGTCCTTAATCACATATTGTTACCTTCAGTAGTTGTTGTTCTCAATTTAGGATCAAAGCTCATAGTTTGCTGGGGCCACTCTTTCAAGGGAGGATTGGGCCCGGACTTTTAATAAGGGGTTTGGTGGCTTACAAAGAGGTGATTAAGATCTTCCTCTGAAAAAACAGAAAAAGTGGAGTTCTTCTTTTGGATTATAACAGCACAGATAGCCATAGCTTGTGGATTTCAGAGTATTAACTGCTAATCCACAAGTGAACTGAAAGGTTTTTGTTTGTTTGTTTTGCTATTACAGTATTTAAACTTGTCAACCTTCAGTTCTCAGTAAGTCATACTTAAGTTTCTTAGCAAAATATTTTATCACATCTCAGTGAGTATGCCCAAGATTTTGAGAGATCTCCTGGTTATATGCAAAACCCAGGGCAGTTTTTTTTCTTTGTTTGATTTGGTTTTATTTAATGAAAAACTTGCACTTATTCCTGAGAACTCAAACCATGAAGTTTTGGAAACTAAGCCACAGTATAAAAGTTTCTATTTTCCTTAAGTGACATTCAAGGATTGCTGTTTGTCAGTGACAAACAGAAAGTACTTAGTGTAATTATTATAGCACCTCAGTAAAAATCAGATTCTAGCCGTAGGTGATTGCAGCTATAAAGTTTCCAGAATAGGAACAATGAGCCCTATGAAACTAATGAAAAAAATCGCCAACTTCCTCACTCCAAAGTCTGATTTTTACAAGGACTCCATTTCTTCCTGGTTGCCAAAAATGAACAGTTTATTTGAATCTAGCTTAGGTCTCCAGGAAAATAATTTTAATGTAAAATTGAATAATGTTACACCAATGACAGGATAATTAAGTGGTTCCAAAACTGAGCAATATTTAGGTAGTGTGCCCCAATAACGAAAATAAAGAAATCATAGTCTAATAATAGCATAACTAAAGATGATAAATATCCAGACATATCCCATGCTGTATCACTGTACTGTAATCAAATCAATTAGAAATCTAATGATTAGTTTGACACAAACAGGTATTTAATATGCTGAAAATGTACCAGATTTCCCCCCTCAAGCATTAGTAAAATCCCCAAGAAAATTAAAATCCAGGTCATAGCTAAATTCCTTTGAAACTGGGATTTAAATTAAAAAAAAAAAAAAAGAGTTTAGTCACTGTAAGAATTCTTTGTGCTGTTACATTTTTATAAGGTTAAAGCTAAAAATAAGATCAAAATCCTTTTGGAGGTTACATTAAAAAACAGACCAGGTGTGTTCAGAAACCCATCACACAAATGCCTGTTAAACAGATGCCAACCAATAAATTAATTAAAGCTACTCTCCTTTCGAACCAGAAAAAAGGAAAAAGCTGTTAGGGACATTTATGGGGTGACGTTCTCTTGACTGACAAGTTTTTCATGCTTGGCCTCTATTGTACAAAACTCTGATACTTCTCAAACATTTTCCAAAAGGAAAATGAAATCACTGTCTGTAGGGAAGAGAATTTAGTAACCTGTTTCTAGGCAGTCAGATTGATGCTAGAGACAGATGGCTGTTTATCAGTCATGAGAAGTGAATAAGCAAAGAAGGTTTCAACACCGACCTGATGAAAATCCTTGCTAGTAACTCCTGCCATCACACTCAGAAAATCAGAACTTGCATGTGAAATATCTCACTCTCCTTTGTATGCTGTACTTCATTGTGACAATTAGCATCTGAGCTAGTCAAGTGAAGAAGTACCTTGTGCTGACCTTAAATCCTACCATACTTATAGGACTTGGAAAAATAAATAGAAAGAACTTTAAGGAACAATATATTGTCCCGAAAGGCTTTGCGATTCCTCGGAACATAAAGCTTCCCCACCACTTTAAGGACAAACAACATTCATTTCTACATTTCTTCTTCTAATTATACAAATTTAATTTTTTTTTTTTTTTGGAAACCACACAATTGCTGGAAAAAGGAATTAGTGGATGTAAGGGGTTATTAAACATGGCATTCACCCACTGCTCTTACACAGAAAAGGCAGCTCTGAAAAAACCAAAGCTGATTAATATGAAAGGCAGCTAACCTAAAAACTAAAACTTGAACTGAATGGTGTGTGCTAATCTTTCTCAAATACACTTATGAAAGCTAAATTTGCTGGTATTTGTCATTGCTATGCAGGTTAAGTGTTCATGTGAATGATATCTGCACGGTTCTGAGCAAACCAGTAAAAACCAAGGAATTTTGTCCTCTCTGGTAATTTTCTGAATCTCCTGTCCATCTATGGCTGCCTGAATAGAGAACACTTCACAATCCAGGGTCATTTGTGATAAACTTTGTTAGAAGGCCTCCATTCATTACTGGTAATTTCCTTAATCCTCAGGTTGCTTGTAAGGAAAAGATTGAAATTCTACGTTATATATTTACTCCACTGCGCCTACAAACAAAATAACTCAACATGTTAGCTACATTAATAAAATACTCACCAGATCAAACTCTTAATAGCCAGCCTCAGACTTGCCATTGTTTATTGCTGTTTGTTTGCCAGCCTATCTGGAGACATAGGGAAAATCTTAATAGCTCTGGCCACTCATTAGCAAAGTACCTTGGAGTCCTAATCCCATAAAGATATTAAACTATTTTTTCCTTACAATAGCAACAAGTGGAAGGAACTCTCTTTACTTATTAAGATGTAGTACATTCTTTGCATGTTGAGTTTCTTCTTATACTTTGAACTCTTATCCCCCATCATTCTGTTTCTGAGGCTGAGATCAAAGTAGATCGGCCTTACAGAGCTGCAGATGAGTGGCTGCCTTTCAGAGAATATTAATGCCCTCTTGAAGAGCAGGGCTGGGGAGGAGGTGCAGTCCCCTGGAGAGAGTGCCCTGAGCCCAGAAACACGGAACCAGCCCTGCACCCACGGGGACATGGCACGGCCTCGCCGAGGGGGAGCTGCTCACCCCAGTTCAGCTGTGTGGACAACTCTCAAAGCAATAGTGAGACCAAGTCTCTTTTGGAACTAGAGAATCATGTTAATGTAGTTTCTGGTAGGCTGGCACAGAGCAATTTGTTTTACAGCAGGAGAACATGTGACCAGTTTTGTATTTTAAGTTGCAAAATTTTCTGGTCTTTCTTGTTCAGACTTTCGACTACTCCAGTTTTAGTTTTTACTTCTCACCACCTCACCTACTCAAGGGTTGGTGCTATTGATGAGCTTGTTGGCAGCATGCAAGACAGTGTCCCACTCCAATCTTCCCCTTCCAGCAGGGATCCTGCCATACAGGCTTTCTTTTTTTGCCTTCAAATTTGCTTGCAAGCCTTTTAAAGGGGAATTACTTTAGACCTTGTTAAAGGTAAGAGTAAACATGCTAAGTACTAAGACATTCAGTGGGTATCATTATATGAAAAGAAGAAATGTTATATTCATTACAGAGGAAAATCTAGTAATAAAAAGTATTACCTGCATTTATAGCCCTTGTAACCTAATTTTTGTGACAAAGCAAAGAAGTAAAAACATTCCTTTCTGCCTTTCAGTGACCCCTATAAGAAACCCCCCATGGAGTCATTTAGGATAGTAATTTGAGTGAAAATATATGCAGCCTTTACTTTGCTTGCTCTTCTTAAATTAATAACCCTTGCTAATAATTAATCTAAAAGTTTCTAAAGATATTTGCAAAAATGCCTTCAAATTAGTAAGCAATTAAAAGAAATAAAAACTTAAAAGACATTTTCCACAACATAAAAGAGTAACAGAACACGGAGCTGCGTTGTTCAAATGTTAAAACTGTACATAAAATACTCCTTCAATATACGCTGCCAGTAAAAACCAAGGCAAAGCAGGTCATTAAAATGTCATTGGGGCAGAGTGGAAAAAATGCTGTGTTTAAAAGTAAACATGTAGGCCTTTTATAATTATTTCCCCTTAAAGGTAACTGTTAAAAAAACCCAACAACAACAAGCGAACCAAACCAAACTAAAACTAAACCCCAAGCAAACAACTCTGCACCATCAGGATAAAGAGTCAAACTCTAGTCTTAATCTCGTTCCTAAGCTAACCTAAGGACTCTTTCTGAGTCTTTATGCAGCTGGATGGCAGCTTTGTCTGTAAAATGTCATTTTGCTTTCTCTAGTTTTTCTAAAACAAAACCAGAGTGATATTTTGATGCCATTGATACCAAATGTCATGTGTATGCTAAGGCTGAATAGGAATAAGAGGAACATTAGAGGAACACTGAGAGCTCCACGTGCTCAGGAGAGCCCTTGGGAAGATGCTGAGGTGCCACACACAGCCTGGTGCTGTCTTAACATCACCACAACAGTGAACATGGGTCTGTATATCCACATGCAGGATCTTTGCACTGCTGTAAAGAGCTCAGGCTAGAAAACCCCACCCAAAACCTTCCCCTCACAGGAATTAAAATTGCCCATTGAAACTGGCAGAAGATTCCATCAGGATAAAGATGTGGATTCCATCAGGAGATGCTGTGGTAGTCACTGGGGAGCTGGAAGGCATGCTAGTGCCCCTTACTTGAATTAATTAGTTTTGCAGTCCAACACCAATGAACCAAGACAGGAAAAAGAAAACCAAAGTCTGTATCTTCAGATATGAATTATGTTGCAGTACTGGAAATAAAAGGGTTGTATACTGGTGTCACTTTTCCTACTTCCAAACTTTTTGAGCCAGTAACAAAGACCAATATTTTTCTGACTCTTCAGTCATATTCCAGTTTTGTTTCCCTTCTACTGGAAAAATGTGCATCATGGACCTGAATAAAAAAATTTCCATCTCATTAATTTTGTATATTTTCAGCAATGTGTCTACATATGAACTCAGTTTACTGCCTGCACTGAGTTGAATTCCTAAACTGTGTCTAAAAGGTGGCAATGCACTAGTAACAACTCTGTCCAGCAGGCACAATTCCACAGTAGTTGGGCTAGTGTACATCTGAACACCACTGCTGAGGTACACAGTTATCCCAGATTAGTTTTACAAAAGTAGCTGGCTCATAAAAGACAGATAAATTTAATGATTTAAAAATAAAAAGGTTGTACCCTCAGGCAGCGTCTGGGACTCCCACTGAAGTCCATGAAGGAATACAGGTAACTTATTTTGTCCTCTAACATCTCTGTTCCCTAAAGCTAACAAACACCACCACTGAAAGTACAGGTTGTCACATTTACAATCAGCAATTAAAACCAACATTCTTCTGGTTTCCATCTGATAAGAGCAGAGTGGAGAGACAATGGAGAAACACATAATAGCACCAACAAATTCAACTTGTATTTAACTAGTCATTTTTTCTTTAAATTTGCTTCTGCAATGCAAATATTTGTAAGTTGGGAAGAAAGTCTGTAATCATGTTTGAGAAATGCTATACTCATAAAACACAGATCATGGGAGAATATCAACCTTCATACTTAGTCTTTCCTTTTCTAGTTTCTGGTATTTTATGTATTATAATCAAAAATATCAGGAGGAGACAGAGCAGTGGACCAAATTTTAGACTGGCTTAATTGACTCAGCAGAAAAACAAAGACTTACACCTTTAGAGAGTTGTGATTCCATGACTGTTAACAACAGGTCTGTCATGACTAATAATTCTTTGGTAGGTATGTTCACTAATTCTTAGTCATAGGCTTACAGTGGCAATGAAACCAGCAAAATCATACTGTACATGACTTTTTTTTTGATAGCTCTACGGTTTTCATTCTGTGGTTAAAATGATGAACAATATTTAAACAGGATTAAAATAAGATGTTGGAAAGTTGGTTTCTAGTCACATGTAAAGCTTTCAAGTAAAAAGCTAAATTTTTTTAAAACCAATTTTGAAACAACAGGATGACTTTAGACCAATTCAGTACATTATATCATTTAATTGAACCATTTTGATCCAGTCATAGGAGCCTAAAGCCCATAGGAGCCTGAATGCACCATGGAACCCATGGCTTGTGACCTATGGCTTTACTGAAGGCAGCACACTGTGACCCTGGAGGGCTGGTACTTAATTACAATGGTAGGTTTGAACCCCATTTTTTTTCTTATTCTCTACAAGTATTCAGGATGATAATCCCATTTTAAAAAGATTTTCTAGTCTCACGGCACCTCTGGAATTTCTAATTTCCTTAAAGGTAAACAAAAATGTTATTTTTACCTGTATTCTTTATGCAGAATCAACTACTATCAATGGGAACTCCAGAGCTGGGAGAGAGGTTTAATTTTGAGTTCTTCAACCTAGATAAAAAAGAATGAAATAACTTTCTCAAAAAATACCAGCAGTTCATTGTGAGATGTCAAAAGCTCGTTCTTTTCTGATTTATTACATAACTACTTTTACTGTCTTCCTGGCCACAGGCTAAAACCAGCAGCCAATTCTCCATTACCAAACTACAAAAAAAAAGGCAGTTTGAAAGTACACGTTTGATATTTTATACATTTTAAGATCTTCAAAAAGACTTATATCATAGATCTTCTGAAATCCTGTGCCATATTCCAAGAAAATTCCTTAGAAAGATGCTTTTCATGAGCATTTGGCTTTGATTGCTCAGGAGTTTAAGGAAATTGGTCTTTATGCTCTACTTGCAGAGCACAGGCAAGTTGCATTGAGCCCTCATTCCTCCAATACCTAATTTCTAGCTATCAAGCAGGAAAAACCTCCAGAAACACCACCTACATACATATTTTGATATTTAAGAGTACATGATAAACATAATATTAAACACCACCCACCATCCACAAACAGTCTTCCTTCAGGGTTCCAATCTCCTCTAATTTAGCCTGAGTATGAGCTAGAACAAGTCACAGGCATCAAGCTATTTTGATGTTCTTGCAATTTCAGAGGGTTTTTTTTAGAGAGCTAATCAACAAACTCTCTAAGACTCTTCTTCTGAAACTTCCATTTCCCAGAAGTCCTTATTCACATTCTCAGTTCTGATCAACTCTAAAGACTGTGGGCCTGTTTTGTAAAAAAATTGATGGTTTGCCTTTCACTCCAATTGTTATTGCTACTCCAGCAAAGAATCACACCTACCTTGCCAGCAAATTTTTTTCACCAGTGTTGCCCCCTGTGCTGAAGCAGAAGAAGAGCAGACATTCCTATGTCAAAAAAACAAGGAGGGGAAAAAAATAACTAAGTATCAGTTGTTGGACCAGAGAGTGGACAGGGAGCAGGCTGTGGGCAGGGAAAGCTGCAGCATAGGAAGGCAGTGCAAGGCACCTGTGCTCAGTAACCTTTTAGCCCAAGCACAGCCTGTCTGCCCCCAGCTGCACATGATCTGGCTGATTTTCCTCAGTTACAGAAGGGGATAGATCAGGAATAGTTCAAATGAACTGGTCAGCCAGTTGCAAGTTCCTACCAAAGGATGGTGATAAAGCATTTTCAATCAGAACAGCTGCTTCTAGATGTGATGTTTGGCATTAAGAAAAGATGACCTGAGCCAACCCAGGCTGCCTGCTGTATTTTAGAAAATGTGCACGATTACTTGGGCCAGAGGACATGGGGTAGTATATCTCTACAATACAAGATATGAGTTGTTCATGGAAATATCTTTAACTGACACAGATATACCTGGAAAACTGGGTGATTCACACCTTTACTTTCTCTTCTGTATTAACTCAGTCATTCTGTTACTCCATGCTGGAGTCAACAGATCTTACAAAGCAGTCCTGGATCCTGCAAGTTGCTCAATACATTTAAATGCTGTGCTGAGGTGCAGATCTGTAGATGCCTGCCACTTGTTTCCTGGCCTGAGATTCGGAGAGCACTTTCTAAAAACCAGAAGGATCTGATTTACCTTCATTTATGTTGTCATTACAGCCCTGCAGTCTGAAATCAGTGTTTCGAGGCAATGGTTAGAAATCTAGCAGCATTTCTGTATGAGCTGTCATCACCATCTGCACCACCATTGACTTTTTCTTAACTGATCCAGCTGAAAAAGAAAGAAAAAAATTGTAAGATCAGTTTGAGTCCAATTCCCTGCGCCTGTGCAAACGCTTCTCTTGGAACAGGGCAGGAAAAGCAGCAGGGGCCAAAGCTGCTGCAGAAATGCAAGTGTAGCCACATTCCTTGATATTTGCGTAGACGGCCAGACTGACTTAGAATAAAACAGTTTTAGGTGGGTTCTAATCTTTTTTATAATCATCAATTTTTTCACAGTGCACACAGAACCCATCCGCAGATCTGGTGTTTTTCCTGTGGATTTGTTCACACAATACTTTATGTTGGCAGCTCATTTCTGTCTTAGTCATGTTTTCGTTTTTTTTTTTTTCTTTAGCAGATGTTTACAATTACTGCTTAAAATGTTTCCATTTTCTGTGATCATTGAATGTGAATGAGGTGACATTTTTAAAAATAATTGGAGCTTTTTCTGGCCAGAAACCATGTTGTTAGATTCAAATAGTCTTTGTCTTTTAAACTGTGGTAAAGGTCTTATATCTTTGTAACAACAGCATCTGCACTACTTTGCCTATTCCTTTTTTGCCAAAATCAAAGTGTTATTTGTCATTATCTGACTGTATCTTCTGTCTGGCAATCAGATGTTGTACATCTTCTTATTTAACCTTAAAGACACGAGGTCTATTCTCCTGAATTTGTGTGGAAGGACTGCAGAACAAATGGTACTACAGCAGCCTGAGCTTCTGAAACGCAAAGGAAGTTTTCTCTGCTTTTCTTCCAGTCGGTTTTTTTCATTTGTTTTTATTGACTTCAATTTAGATCAAAGTTCTCACAAATAATTGCCATGTTTCCAACACCTGCAATTACGTTGCAAAGTTTGAAATGCTTTAGACCTTCTTCAGAAGCCCATTTCTGGGAGTCTTACAGATTTTTGAGAAAACTCAGCTGTTTCTTCTTTTTTCTTCTTTTGTTTTGAAAAATAAGATTTCAATTTGCAGAAAAAGTATAAGAATGTGCCATAAATTTGCCATAAAGGCTTGAACAAGAGTGCCACGTATTTTAAAAGATTGCCTTTTTTTTTTTTTCAATGTAGTCTCGTGACTTTTGGAGTGCTGACTCACGATTTTTGCATGCTTGACATCAGCAATACCACAACTGAGAGAAAATCTTTGTGAAAGATTCCTTTCTAGTCCTCTTGAGACAAAGGGATCCTCCAGGAAAAGACACAGAGAAACAACTGTTTCTTATTCATTATAGTTCTCAGTTAAAAACAAGTTCAAACCCCAACTTTACAGCAAACAATCTAAAATATCTGCCAAACCATTCCTGTTTTTTAGTTTCACCATAAAGACTCAAAAAAGGCATTAGCACATTTTTTTCTTTTCTTTGGTAGGATTATAAAATCATATAATGTATGAAAGTGAAACTTCTAGTATAATGTAATATTTTTCAATAAACAACTTCTTTTACATTCCAGATTTCTCTCTCTTGTCAAGCAAGAAGTCTGGCATTAGGGACAGACCATGACTTTTCATTAGCGATCATATGTTATTTTTAATTATACAGTGTATTTTTTTTAGCTTCCATAAAAAAAAGTAATGATTTTATGATGATATTCCTTCAGTTTATTAAAAAATGTTTTCCTTTACTAGAAAAAAAGTATTCTGAAACATGGAAAAGTGGAGCCCTTTTTCTCTTAAATGAAAATTTTTGCCCATAGTTCATGTACTTTCATTGCAGTGTGCTGGTTAATCCATGACCTCAAGCTTCTACTTGTGAAGAACAATTACAAATATTCCTTAGTCCTAATAATACATAAGGTAATTAGTGGTTATCATTAACCCTACTGATACCAGTAGTGGAGGGAATATTACACTAAGAGTAAAAATTTGATTCTGGAACTGGCTGGCTTGGCAGCCAAAGCTGGACTCCCTTATTGAGTAAAACTTCCTATTAATTTCAAATAGTTTTTTTACATTAAGACTTGAAGATAAATTACTTGGGGGCTCGATAAAAATGGTCAATATGTGCCTGTATTAGAATAAGTATTTGGGCATAAACTCCTTCAGAGGCAAATCAGGTCAAAGGATGATTTACAAAACTGTCATTGTCATATGGCATTAATTTGATAGCTCATTTCAACCAACAGTTGGACTTGCTGTGTCTCTTACATTCACCAGACTTTTTAATTAATTATGCAAAGCTGAAAGCAAACAGACAAAATCAGACTGAAAAGTAAAACTGCACTCCAGTAAAGGTACACATTATCCAGCTAAATTCACACTATAACTGAATCTAGATCTGTACTGCGCTATGAATTACTGAATTACATCATCAGAATCATCATTCATAGAGGGCTGCTCAGCACAGAATATGAAACCTCCAGCACCACAGATCACTCCTTTTTTTCTACCCATTTGTTCTACATGAACAACGACATTATCACCACTGCTAAACGCTTCTAATATTTCTAACATCATTACTATTACAGAAGTACTATTATTTCATCACCATTACTTTTTCAGAATAATGAAATCATAGACAATTTAAGTACTTTGGTCACAAATTTGGATCTCCTGAATAGAGATTATAAAATATATTATTTGATCTGTGCTGCACCAGTCCTTTAGCTGATCACAAAACTCCTGTTGGTTCTCTAAACATCAATAAGCATAACTAATTTAAGAATTCCAGAGCATCACTTGATAACTATTTCTTAATAATAGTATCCCATATTTATAGCAACTCTTTGTAACCCCCGATTTACCCAGAAACTTTTTTTTATATTTTAAATTCAGCCTTTATAAATTATAGCATATTTTTATTTTATCTCAGTGGAGATATATTTAATAGAAAATATTCCTACATTTTTATGCTCTCATTTGGACAGGTGGAATTTGGACACCACAAGCTTCAAATATATTAATACTAAGTAAAGGGCTTCCCCTCCCCACACATGCACAGTGTTGATGTGTTACTTGATCAGGATGGGGGAAAAAGAGTTGTCTAGAGCATTTCAGCACTCCTAATGTGGCTCAATCTTGCCTATGAGATCTTCTCTTTTGGGACTGCTCTCCCCCAGAATCAAAATTCTCAAGTCATCAGCCTTTCCTTTCTTCCTACCAAAAAGAAAAGAAAAAAACAACAAAAACCACCAAAAAACACCCAAAACCCAAAAAACCAAATCAACCAACCAACCAAAAAAAAAACAACAAAAAAACCCAAACAAAAACTTTCAAGTCTTCAGCTCAGCTCAGCTTCTACTTAGGCTTAATAATGCATCACTCAATTAATGTACAAAATCTCAAAGGGAGGAGCGATTATTTCTGTGTATGTATGACTTGGTTAAAAAATGCAAGGATTATCTACAAGTTTAGTACCATTTCTGGAAAGGACTCTGAAATCAGGATAAACCTGGTATTAAAAATAAATTTGTAATATGAGTTCTTGGCTACACAGATGGTTGTAGATACAGGGTGGTATGGACTGAAAGGACTGTTTGTTGACTGTTTCTCTCTGACACAGTATATGAATCCCATTCTGAGGTGGTCTGCTGGTTGCCTGCAGTGCAGGAGAAAATACTGTTTCCCTTTTGATGTATAATTTGGCTTCTGTTTTTTGCTTTGCTTTCCTTAGAGCACTGACAACTGAACATGGCTGGAGCTGGTAGAGGATGTCAGACTGAGATGCTGTTGCTCTGACTCTACCAGAGTACCCAACTGGGGTGCCTTCCTCATATCAAATCAAGCTTCAGATGTGGGGTCAATGAAGCATTTTCCCCAAATCAGATTGGTGCTAACCATTAGATGTTTTTTTTTTTGAATTATCTAAAATAATTTGAGAATTTTGACACCATACCCCCCCCCAACCTATATGTGAATGAATCCAAGAGCAAAATATTTAGGAAATGAGTTCTTATTTACCAAGATGAAGTTAAAAAGTTCTCTTTCTGTCCTCATAAAATTTGTCAAAGTTCTATAAGCAGAGTTATTTATGATATTATGATTTAAAGTAAAATCTGTGCAACATTCTGAAGAATGTAATATGGTCAATTATTGCACCATATTATCATAGCTGCCAAACTATCAAGATGATTTCAAAAAGTCCTGTAGTTATAATACCACATTTCTAAGCAAGTATCAACTGAATAAATGTCTGTGTAGCAGTGCAAATGTATATAATTATAAATATGAGTAACTCCATCACTCAGTGACTGAACACAGTGCACTTCAACTTGTTATTTACAGCTAACCTGTTTGGCCAGCATGTGTTTGGACAAAAGTCCCCAGTGTTGCTGAATGATGTCCAAGCTTGACCTATCTTTCATTGGAGAAAGCAACATCAAATTGATAGACTGACACAAATGTGACTGTTTAGATAAGTTGAAAAAGAGCAAAAACTGATGTCAATCTCTTGCACTAATTTAGATTTCCAGTTTCATTCATATGTTAATATATACACAAAAATTAGGATTACAGGGGCCACAGGAAGCCCTCTGGTACAGACTCTACCACTTATGAATGTTCCCTTCCAGGATCTTTCCAACAGTAATTCTGCAAGAGCAAGCAATGTCCTTTTTTCACACAGGCAGCCCTTTGGACAAAATTCCCCATAACTGAAAAAACCATTATGCTACTATTGCTCAAAGAACCTGTAAAGGGTTTCTTATTGCTACGTTTTTTGACGGGGTCTACAAAAACCACTGTGGTTAAAAATGTACCCTGGCCTATAGTGTAAGACAGTTTGCTTCTGGTCAGCTGGGCTGGAAGGAGTGACAACATCTAAAATTACAGTCCCTGTTTCCTACTTGTTGCCTTTTGAGCATTATGATGAAATGACAAATTAGTGCAGCTCCTGAAGTCACCGAATTTGATGTCACCAGCTTTTCATGCAGGGACAAGAGAAAATTCATCATGACTTCTTTTCCCCACATAAGATTACATGATGCTTCCCATTCAACACACACTTTAATTTACACTCATATCTCTTTTTCTATATAAAGTCACGAACAAAAGAAGTTGGAATTAATAGAGCTGAACATACTGGTGTAAGTCTAGATTTTGTTTTGTCTGTGTTGATTTTCTTAGCACAAATACAGTGATTAACAATAATGTTTTAGGAACTTGCCTTGGTGAGACCGGACAGCCAGCCTTCTGTTTGGAAGCTGTTCTGGAAGAGACTTGACTAAATGTTTTAACAGACTAAGTTAAAATCCTCTTAAAACTGCTGAGGATATTTATCTGAGAAGACTTGATTTGGGCAGAGACTTTTGCTTTCCCATCACAAGGCCACCAATTAGTATGAAATAAAACTGCATCTATACCTCCATCTGGATTTTTTCTGTCTAGCTAGAAAGGTGGCAAGTTGCTGTAGGAGGAACAGTGTCTGCAAGGCTCTGGCAGACAGTACTTCATGCAACTTTCATGACTGCATTTACTTTTAACTGATCCTGCAGTACTATGCCCCTTATGGAGTGTTTTAAATCAATGTCAACCATAAAGGGGCACTAAACTGTACAAGATCCTTTTTTGGTTGCAGTTACAGATAACTTATTTATGAGGACATGAATAACACTCTAAGTGTGTGAATGTAAACTTGTCCCAAACTTTCAGAATTCTTTTCTTTTATTTCATAGATTAGAGAACATCAGGTATCAAAGCATGGATTTTTTTTCTTTTTCCATCATGAAAGATTCAACAGGGCCCTTTGAATGTTTTCTCTCCCCTTATATTTTTCTCCACCCCTTTATTAGCTGGATATGACACTGGAAGTTCTGTTATGCAATGAGAAAATCAAAGCAAGTAGAAGAGAGTCTTTTCCAAAATTTAGAGTGTTCTGGCATTCCCCCAGCACTTTCATGTTACTGAAACATGCCCTCAAGTAGCTCAGACACGTGTGATTCTCACCAGAATGGGCAGGTCTTCTCAGCCCATATGTCCCAGCATGGACATTACTAGGAGCTCCTGAAAGCAGTTGCTTCAGAAGAGCTATTCCTTAGTAACTTCATTTAAAAATGTTTTTAATCCACTTGCACTCAAGGAGTGACTGCACCACTCCATCGACCAGATAGATCCCTTTATTTTGGGGTAGCCCTCTCAAACATCCTGAAGTACCTCCCACATGTCACCCTAAACAGGAGGTTTGTTCTTATTACAGAAGAGAGGAAGTAAATGGTCCAAAATACTGACCAAATCTGCCATGGTTATTTTATTTGGGTATTTACATGACATTCATTTCTCCATAAAGGGGAGAGAACACATGGAGGAATTGTGAAGTTATGCTATTTGGTTTCTAAGAACAAGAATCTTATACTGCTCAAGTATTGCTGACATAAAACTGATGAGTGCACTGTGCTGAAGTGCAGAATGAGAATGACATTTAGTCTTTATAAACTACATTTTTCCTTTCAGATCCTTGTAGAAATTAGAAGACAGTGAGTCAGTATGGGAGACATCTGAAATCTCATCAAAATCAATACGAAAGACATTAAAGATAGTGAATTACCAGTAAAAACTATTACTGCTCAGGAGTTATTCAAGGTAAAACATCACACTGAAATAGAAATTAGAGGGATAAACAAAGACATCTCATTATCTTACTTAATTTTCCCTTTTATGGATTAGATTTTATAGTTTTAGAAGTTTGGTGGATTTTTTCCCAGTCAAAGCATAAGTTTTATGACTCACCTAGAACCAGAATTTTTATTCTGTAGAAAACTTCAGAATTCCACACATTAAATATATGACATATCATTCCACTGGCCCGGAGCAATTTTCCTCTGAGAGTGTAGCAGAGAATAAACAGCTCAGAACTAAAACATTCCTCAAACCTGAGTTTTACATGAATCTTATGGAAGATGTTGAACTGTACCTGCTCAGAATCCAAAGTCAACTGCAATGTCTTTAAAACCTCCATCCTGTAGTTGACAGTGCAGCCCCATGTGCTTGGAGATTTTTCTACACCTGTTCTTTGAAGGGTAAACCCACTGAACAGGGAGCCTACGAAGGAAAGTCAATATAACTGCAGTACCTGTCAGGCCATGCAAGGGATGATGCACAGGGGCCCTGCTGTGCTTTCAGCGGCAACAGAGCCAAAAAATCCTACTGTGTTTGCAAAAATAACTTGCTTATTTTTGAACCAGAGGTGGCTCTTTTACATCCTGACTTAAAATACAACATATCTTTATAACAGTTTGTTGTTGCTGGGCTTTTTTTTTTTTTTTTATAACAGTAAAAGTTTTTGTAAACTATTCAGAAGAACGATACCAGGTTTGGCCCCAACCCAGCAAAGCACATGTTTAACCTTCTGCATGTCACTGTTTCTGAAATCAATGGGACTGCTTGCAGGCTGAGAGTAAATCATGTGCCTCAATGCTCCACCACAATAAGACCTTTACAATTGTTTTCTTCTGTACAGATAATTCTAGGAACTCTCACAGAGCCTCAATGACTTCCACATATGATGAAGAATCTCTGCTATAGGTAGGAGGAAACCTTGCTAAACGTATCTTTTTACAGCTTTATAGCCTTATGTCCCATTTCTTTGTCAACCTGATAGCAGAATTTAAACCTTGTTGGAGACATAGATTAGCTAGAATGCATGTACAAAAGGGGAGGTCTTTCCTGGCAAACAAAGGAAGATCAATAAAATAATTGTAGATATGTAAATGATATGGGCCACAAATATAGGTCTCATTTAGCTCTGATGCTGAAAAAAGTTTGGTTTAGTTTTTTGGGCTTTTTTCTCCAAAGATCCTTTGGAGACAGTTCAGAGATCTGAACTATATCTCAGAGATCCAGAACTGCTGAAGGCTTGGAGCAAGGTGCAACCTGTTTGTATGAGGATGGGCAATTAACAGTTTGACTTGGAAAATGCAAGTGCCCCAGATTACAGCAAACACCCTTGGAACACCAGGAGCTATACTACTAAAGTTGATAGTTTCACAAAATAATTATGCCTATTCTCTCTGGGAGAAAATAATTGAAATTTGCATAGGCTCAATCTTAAAAGCACAGAGTTGTAAGGAACTTTTGAACAAGACATAAAAATTAAATTGGCAACTTTTTCCTAAGTACTTTTTGTGACTTGTCCAGGCACCATCAAATAAATGGCATCACTCTAGTAAGAAAAATTAACCCTCCTCTTCTGAATACCAATTCTTTTTTTTTTTAAATGAAAAAAAAATAAAGATTCCTCTCACCTATTTGTTGCTGGCTGAAGGGCCCTCTCCTACAAACAGTCTCTGATGAAACCTATTATGTGCATTTAAGGTGAGAAGCTACTGCCTTTACCTTGGGTGAAAAACCACTTGCAGCTTTACCTCGGGATGCTGAAAAATAAAACTTAACATCTTCCCATTCCCCCCCAAAAACCCCCAAAGCTATATACACATACACACCCTTAAACATATAGCCAAACATCACAGAGCTTTGCAGGAAAGAAGTGGGAGCAGGTTTCTGCTGAGCACTGGCTGAACTTGTAGCTACAGTCCCACTTTTTTCAGCGCACCTGCATCCACACGTTGGCCCCTCCACGGCTCCTGCCAAGCTGTGTAACACTTGCCCTGACTCCTCCTTACCTACAAGGTCATTACACAGGTGGCAAAATGGCAAATCTTTGACAATGCTGACCTTAGTTAGTTCACCTCAATCCTGTGGGCAGTGCTGCTGCTCCCTCAGCATGGTGTAAACACCCCTGTACCCCTGCAGCTGGGAAGCACGTTACTGTGCTGCCAGGGTGAGGAAGAATTCAGGAGCAGAAAATTGCCTGGATATGCTGATGAAAATGAAGGCAGTGCTCAGGGTATTTTGCCTTACTGATGTTTGATTTATCAGCTTCACTCTGCATCCTTTCTCGGGCAACAGCACTGAAGGTTTATCCACACTAACTCCTCCATCCACATAGCTTTTTTAAAGTGGAGAGAGATGCCTTGAATTCCCTATGAGAGGTAAAAAACTAATTCCTAGCACCCACACCTGCCTCTGAGTTCAGTGATGTATTTTAGCCCTGCACATCTGACATGCAGTAAAATATCAGCATCTTACAGTACCAGATACTAATTAAAAAAAGAAATGTGTTGGATGTCAGGCCTCAAGAAAGCAAACTTAACATTCTGACAGCAGCTGGAGAGTGATAGCCATAATCAAGCATTGTCCCTGCTTAGATCCGTGCCAAACAACCTCGCTTACTTCCAGCTAATTCTCCATCAGAGACGATCTTTCTTTACGATTCCAAAGAAACATGTTGTCAGTTCCCACCTGCTGGCATTGCTAGAAATAAAACCACAGTTGATCGGATGCAATAGGTCAGCAGAATAGTGCATTGAACTGTTGTTTGTGCTTCCAAGCTGTGTTACAGGGGATTCACTAACATTTATTAACCCTTTCTCAAATCATGGCTTTTGTTATGCTTTTATAAAGCAGGGAGGTTTCAAGGATGAAAACATATCCTTTTAGGAATTTCAAAGGAAGTAAAATTTGGGCTTGCTGCCAGGCTAAAAGTTCGATATCATTTGAAAAACAAAATATATTAGAGAAGAAAGAAAATGCAGATGTCAGTCTAGTGACACAGAGTAATCTATTTGCTCAGTGCTTGTATTTTCCTACCAATTTTGTATTTTTCAAAAAGGACAATAAAAGAATTGTGCTCACTGCTAATTAATGACAAGCTGGTAAAAGCATCTATCCATTGTTCCATTTATTTCTTCATTTCCAGCAGTTAACAGCCCTGTTCTGAAATGAATCAATGTCGTTTACACAATGCTGTCACCCCTATTGTTTCTTTATCATCCTTGCATTTTCATAAATCGGAGGTGTTAATCCCTTAATGGCTTCTCTCAGAGCTCTAAAATGTATGCAAAATGGTAATCCATCCCCTAAACAATTCACATTTAGGCAGGCACCCTCTTAAATATGTTTACTATTAAAACGAATCCTTTGTTTGGATCTAACCCTATCTGTTTGTTTTCTAAACACTGAATCATAGCAGGTATGCAGAGTCTCATTTTAAGTAGGGACTATCAAGTAACCCCGTCCTTTTAGAAACCTGGTAATTTGTCTCTAGACATAAAAGACCTTTTTTTTTTTAAGGAGTCATATTATGCACATATGAAATTGAGTACATGCCTGTCAGGTTTTGAAGGGAAAATCAAGGGCTTGGTGCAAAGATTACTAATTTAAGAAAAAGACAACCTGCCCTTAGTGGTCTTTGGTTTGGGCCCGAGTTAGCAGTGCTATATGCTGTCTCAGAGACTGGAAAGGAAAACCACAACATTTATCCAGCCCAGTTTAAAAGCAGCAGACTGTCCTTGCTGATAGATTTAATACCTTGGTATTCAGGAGTGCAACAGAGCTTGTGGTTAAATCTTTGCATGATTGGGATAGTAAAGTTTGTGGGCTGCACCTTGCTGTCTATGCAGAGATCTGCACAGGCACCTGGACAGCTGATCTGCTTACAGCCTTTTGTAGTTGGCATCAACTTAAACGTTCTTGCTCTCAAATACATTTTATAAGCTTTTAAAAGTAAATTCTACACAGCTTAATGGCTTCATCCCTCTTAAATCATATTTTTTTTCCCATTAGGTTTTAGAAAGGTCACTATCAACGCTAATACTTCACATGCACTTTCCTGAGCCTGATTCAAAGTAATTTAAGAGTTTTGTTTCATTACTGTTACATGCCTTTGGGTCAGCACCAAAATGAACTGCATCAAAACAACTTTCTAGGAATTATATGCAGACAACTAGAGGATAATTTCCAGAATCAAAGTACAACTCTCTTAAAATGAGATTTCAAACATATTCTGATCTGGGGAAGGTACAGTTTGATGAGATATTATGCTGGGATAAGCATCGAGATGAAAACGAAAAAAAACCAAAACCATAAAACTGGAGTGTCTGACAAATAGCCAGACAAGTACTTCAGGGGGAAAAAAGAGTATCGGTGGTAACAGAAGCGGCAGTCTGAATAAAAAAAAAAAACAACAAAAAACCCCCCAATATTTAAAACATTGTTTGTGTATTTCTGTTTAATTCACTTTTGATTCAAGTTGCAGAATCTGTATTCCTTAGAAGTGACACTGAAGTTCTCCAACAATGTATAATTGTGTGATCTGTGCTGCTTAAAGGATGGATCCTTGGAGTACTGACACAGAGAGAGAAGATCAAGGCTTGGCAGTGACCGTAACATGCTGCTACACAGCAGGCAAACACTGGAGTCGAGCAGCTGCACCAAGGCGGGTTGTGCTGCCTTCTTCCTTTATGCTCTTGTTTTGACTTGTGTTAATCACCCATTGTTCTAGGTGGGAGAGCTAAATTAAAGGACAGGGCGATCGAATAGAGCTCCCATTCAATTAGAGGAAGCAGGTCACCGCAAATTCCACTGCACAAGGAGGTGATAAGCAGGAATTAGAAGTATACCTGGAGAGGTGCACCATTTAGAAACAGGGACAACAGCCTAGCTTTAAGTAAGGCTAAATAAAAATACATGGTAGTCTTCCCAAATGTTCAGCATCTATTTAGCACTAAACAATGGAAATCTCTGGAATCCTCCTTTAGCCATGAACTTTATAACACAAATTTTCAGGGGAAGAAGAAAAAAGATAAATGGGAACAAATGAAAAAAAAAAAGAAATCACCTGGAACATTTTTTTGATCATTGTTTTGAGATAATCTCCAGCATGTTCATGCCATACTGCCAAGTTAGACTGCCATTTCATAAATACTATTAAGCATGGAGAGAAGTTTGACTCTGTAGAACTTTCAGCCTAACACATGGGATGTGGGGATCTTTCCCAATGAGGGATATCACTGAGAATCATTCCTTTGGCTATGTTTAGGTGTATTTCCTATGAAATAAAAAACTGGTATGTTTCACAAATTTTATAAGAATGACCGTTCTCATAAAATTTCAAGCAAAATTTCCTTGGGCATGGAGGTTTTGAATAGACTTTGCTTGTGAACTTGAAATCATCACATATGGTGATCCACAGAGCACTTAAGGGTTTGTCAAGAATTCTTCATTGGCTTTCCCTGAACTCTGTGGGATCTGGGGATAGTAGCATGTGCTTGTCTTCTAGACAGGTAGGGCAGCACTTTGGTCCATAAATACTGAGTTTCATGAGCTCCTGAATTTAGTGGTTAGACCTTTTGTGTAATCCTACGTACTACAACTTCTGCACTCTGACTTCTCTCAGGCTTTTTATCTGATGTGTGCACAAGAGATCTCTCTGTGGTATGTGGAGAGCACCTTCCCTGCCTAGAGGAACACAGATTGAAGAATAAAGGGTTGGTATCATACCTATGTAGGAGTTAATTTCTCTTGATGTGGTGATATCAAAGTGCATCTCTGGGACATTCACAAGATGTGATCAGCAGTTCTCCAGAGAGCTACAGTGCAGTTGGTCCAGGATGCAAATACATTGGAAGTGTCACTCTCCATCTACAGGTAGAAATGACATTTGGGCATAAACTCATCCTCTTCCTGTGTCATAATGCAATTTTTGAGGCTTTCAGGCTCCTACACTGCCATATCCTCTATTTGGGATATGCTGTCCTGGGACAGATCACTGTGTCTGTGGTGCATGTGAGAAGTGGTCATTTTTGATCAAAGCAAGTACTGACAAACTGCATGGGAACTAATGAAAGGAGAAAAAGAGACAGATCTGGAGATGGCGTCTACTGATTTCAACTGAATTTTTTTCAGTTTATAAAAGTGGATAATATTGCTTTATCTGTGTTCCTTTTTCAGTCCGTTGAGCATAACCATCAACCATAATGTTAAAAATGAGGACTTCCTATGACCTGACTTTAAATACGATGGAATTCTCTCTACAACAAAGCACTTTGCATTTCTCTGACTCTATTGGCTGTTCTAAGTCATAGATGGGAGGGAAAACAATTGAACATGCATTGTCATTTGCCAGAAGAGTCCTCAAGTATTCAGCAATATATATTTTTCAAAGGTATCACCTGAAAAATTTATCCTATGATAAGCTTGTAATGTGAGGTCTGGCAAAGTATGCAGAGTCTGGATTTTTTAAACTTAATTCTATTGCAAATGTAACTACTCTGATTGTTTTGATTTAATCAAAACTGGCTGTTAAATCTCTAATTCTGAAGTCTTTTCAATCTTTGCTCAAAGTGACACATATGTACTCTGTGACTGTGCATTGTGAAGTTAACAACTTGTTATTTGGCCTATCAGTTGTTGAATATTCAGCCCCTTGTTGGAATTGTTCATAATGTAAAACTACTTCTGCCTTTATCATTTCTGTCTCTCATAGTTTTTCCAGAAAACACTTAAGAAAAATGCAGAGATTAAGTATTTTTAACTTCTGAGGCTGAAGGTTTCCAGACTCTCTTTGTAGTTAAAGGAGTAAAAGAATAAGGAGGAGGAAGAATAAAACATGTATTTTGTCTTCTAGTGATAAACTAATACAGAAATATACCTGTTTTTAAAAACTTAGTCAACAGTTTAATACAGAAATCAAATTGTCCGTGTATAATTTTAAGATAACCACTGGAGTTATCAATCACATTTTTTTATGATTACATAATATTCTTTGAAGACTGGAAGATTAATGAAATCCTACATATTCATTAGATTTTATTTTATTTTAGCAGACCTGGAAGTTTATGGTGACTTTAGACCTCAGCATAATCATAAGAAATAATTTTAGTTGATGAACACTGTTCAACTCATTGAAGAAAAAAATCCCCATTTACACAAGCCAATTAAGGCTTGTATTTAAAAGAATCTTTAAGAAATTAACATTAAAATTTCATAATAAGCATTACAATTTTAAAGTAAGGCTATCAAATACAAAATCAGACCATCGTAATTAAGGCCATGCTAACAGTTTTTCAGAAATAATTGCCAACCCTCACATATGTTACATCTAGCCATCTACATGCATTCTTAGTGGCCAGAGTGAATTGGGACTGTGTCAGCTGATTATTTCTGTAATCAAATGCCCCTTTGATTAAATGAAGCATTGCTTGAATATCATTGAATGGAATTAAACAGAGAGTATTTATTAAATTTTTTCTAGCTACCATCACTGTTGGGAACATTTAAAACAATTCTTGTTCATATTTGTATTTTCTTTTATCATTGAGAGCAGCTGTCGTGCCTGGAGAAGTCAGTATTTTTATATCATTTCTGTAATGAAAAATACTTGTGCTCTTTGATTAACAAATCCTTAACCTCTCACTAATGAATCAGCCACAGAATTTAGCCACAGTTTGTTCACACTAAGTTTTGTATCCTATGAAGCAAACTGGAAAAATAATATTCTTAGCCAAAGTATGCAGAATTTTTATGCTTCTGGTCTAAACCTTATTGAAATCAGTAGAGACTCCTACAAACTTCAGTAGGCTTTGGATGAATCTCTAGGTGTACATTAGCTTCAGGGACACATTATTTTGATGTTATTTTTGTGATCTCCTGCTACCTATCCAACAGGCTTGTTTGCTCCATCAATGCACCTTCTGGTCTGGGCTGGTCTGTGGCTTCAATGAAAGGATCATGTCTACTCTTATTTAGCTTTGATTAACATCATTAACCTATCATACACTGGAGCGACTCGCAGAGCAAATTGGTGAGCCAATTCCAGCAAGCCACATAAAGCAAAGAACAGCTTGGATTGTCAGATAAACATACCCAGAGGTGCAGTTAGGATGCTGAAGTTATTAGGTGAATGATAGGAAGCCAAAAAATCAGTGAGCCACTTGAGCAGAGAGTATAAACATAAATATCCAAAAGCATGCCACAGTGCATGCGTATTTTATGTTGATGTGCTAATACATTATCTGCTAAGGGTTTATTTAAACCATTTTTGTATTCTCTGCAATTCATTTATCTGCATAAAGAAGAGCCACTAACAGGACAGTGCCTTATGAACAAGCAACCCTGTATGTTTTCCACTGCTGTTTATAATTCTTCATGCTCATATCTACAATTCATGAGCAAATTGGCTCGTGAATGTTTCCATAAAGGTTGAACAAAGTATGGTGCTGTTAACACTCGCACTGTCATGCACAGAATCAAAATGTGCCCACTCTCATTCTATTCATCACAGCTCAAAGACATTTTGGCAATGATATTATCCAAATATTATTAAAACTTTGAACCCTGTCCCCATAAATTATAGCAAAATGGCTTCAGAGCCATTAGGCAAGGAGGATGTATGGGCTCCAGTTGCTTTGGAGTAATTATGTGCTTAAAAGGAAGCGTGGCTAAGCATTCTACCAGTAAAAAGAGAAAAGCTATGATCATTTGTTACTGCTTCAGTGCTGTACACAGTATTGCTCACACAGGTCAAGCCAACCTTACAGCAGGACAATTATCTGCCTAGAGAGACCAAACATCTGTTATTAAGTACGCAGAGGCACCACTGCAGCATGCTAGAAATCTTGTCCACTTCATTGGTTTGGCTTACGGTAATGTACTTCAAACACTTGGCTAACTCTGTACAACATCCCCCCTTTCTTATTGTTGCTGCAACAGTTCAGCTTTGAAATATGCAGTACCTTCACTCCCCCATTACTTCCTTTAATATGCACACAGCTGTTAAAGATGATGGTGTAACTTTAGATGAGTTGCTCTTTCTCTTCTCTTTTCTCCCCCCCTCCCCTCTTTCATTCTCTTCTTCCTTCAAAATGTGTTTTGAACATTCTTGTACATTTGTAAGTTACCCACTGAGAGTCACTGTGGAGATTTAAGAGTGGTGCAAAAGTGCAGGGACACACAGTTTTTACAGTATAAAACAAATGTTGCTTGATTGCAAACATTCCCTAAGCCAAAGAGGCGAAGGATGCCTTTTCACACAATGGTTATGAAATACGTGTTTAAAACAAACAACAGCACAAGGAACAGACACCACTTGCCTGCAGTTACTGACAAGGCTGATTATTCACCTGAAGCAAGGAGATTTTAAACTGTACACAATTTACCCCACTTTTTAAAAAATCTGATGTTAACATACAACTGTTTTCCCCCCTCAGATAGAAACTGCAGATGTAACTGGCACATTTGCTTTCACAGGGCATAGCAAGAAATGTAAAAGAGAGTAATGAATGGGTGGCAGAGATGTCAGGGTTAGAAATTAAATCTATCTTATCTGTCTTGGGGGTTTTTCTAAGCAGCCTATCACAATGCAATAATCAAAACTCTGGAGGAGATATTAGGTGGGAGAACTACAGAAATCAAAGATCCTGGAAATATTTTTTTCTACAGGCTTCGAGGAACAATGTACTACTTCTGTATTTGCTATATGCACACTGTACTATAGTAAGAGGAACTGATACAACTGACAGATACATGCTGTCCTGAGATTCTATCAGCATAGGCTCCTCTTTAAAGAAACCCAGACTGCCATATGTTAAAAGCAAATGAGTATAATACTCTGGGATGGAAAACGGGTTGACAGTGCTGCATGCATAGGTAAAAAGTAAAAAAAAAAAAAGATGAACAGGATCACAAGAGCTAAAAATAATCCTATGTCAGAGATGACATTATTGTGTAATCACCAGATTACTTTGCCCTCTAGGACAAAAAAGACTCCCAAGGAAAAGGCATACCTCATCACTATGATGCGTAGCTCACTTCAGCCATTCCCATCTACATTATGCTCCCTTTTCAATATCTGTGCCTGGGAATAAAAGACCAGTGTGCCTCCTGTCTGAACTTTATATTCACTCATGCCTAGCCTTGAAGGAATTACAGAATCAATTCAAAACATAACTATAAAAGAAAGATTTTAATTAGCTTTCTTTTAATTTCAAATTAATTCTAAAGCCAATCTCACAAACCCCTTGGACTCTCTTCCTCTCATAGTTAGAGCAGACACTGTATCTATAATAGATATGTTTGTCAAAGAAAGAATTTACCACTCAATTTGAGAGGAGGTATTTGGGGCAAATCTGAAAATGGGTGCACTAACTAAGAGATTTGCTTCTTTGTCCTAAGATGACATTCTTGGAAAGAACTGCAATTCAATGTGCACCTTCTTGAATCCCATTGGCTCTTATCAGTTATAAGTCTTATAACATTTTCGGTAGGTTTGCTCAATGGTCTGAATAGAAGAAACTGATGCTTTTGAATAGGCTCTCCCAGAGGGTATGCTTCAAAAAGTTAATGCAGGCTTTCTAGAATTTCTTTGTGTGAAGGAATACATTGCACAGGTATCCAGAACTGGGATAGTTTATCAATACATCTGATTTAACAGGGACATATTTCACAAATACCTGGGAACCATGAAAGTTATCGACTCAAAAGAAACCTGTAGCATTCAAAGGTACTCTGACTCAGTAAAAATAATTTTAGTCATGCAGAGGGAAGAGGAGAACTCACACTCTGCAGTTCCAGCAGGTAAGACTTCCACCACAAAGACTGTTCTCCACCATGGAGAAATGACCACAACACAGCAATCTCCAAACCTCCTGTGGGCTGAGCAGTGGGCACCAGTATTCACACTAGTGATGCCTCACCTGTTAGCTGCAAGTGTGCCACTTATAAGGTAAGAAACTAATCTGCATGAGTAAAGGCATCAAAAGAATTTCCTTGAGCTCACTGGATAAAAGAAATTCTTTAAATGCAAAGGTGGATAGAAAAAAAAAAAACATGCAAAGAAAATTTCATAAATATTCAGCCCTGAGTGATGGGTGCTGCACACAGTGCATGTTAATGCAATCTTGCAACTCCCTGCATTCCTATTTAACTATTGTTGATTATCACAACACTTGATAAAGCAGACAGCACGTTAGCCCCTTGCACAGCTTTCCATACAGCCCGGCAGCTCTACCCTGTTTGGGTGTGCACATTAATAGAAGCAAAGAAGTATTTGTAAAATATATAATAATAATATCTGATGGCTATTTAACTAGGGTTATTTGTTTATACAGTGATGAAAAACTGGAATCTGTAAAAACTTTTTCAAATATTGTTTAAGTTCAGAATACAAAGGAATAGTCCAGAGGAGGGAAAGAACAGATCCTCTGAGATGTGAGGCTTTGAAGAGCATGAACACAAGTGGTGTGGAAATGGCTAAACTTTAGAGAAGGCAAACATTCCCCATTAAGGAAAGTGGTTAGGACATGAAAATGATCACATTTGAACTGTAACAAGCTATTAGTTTTTCTGTAAGTGTAAAGAGGAAAATCACAGGAGTGTGCATGTGTAAAAGACATTTACTGATGTGGTGGTAAAATTGCTGATATTTAAAACTGAGAGGTCTGGCTAAGCAGCAATATTTACTAGAAGAACATCCCTTTTGACTAAAACCTAACAGTCTGTGATTCTTTCCAATTTCCAACTTCTGAGCCAGGATAATACTGCATATGCCACTTCCACAGGCTTCACCAAGAGCTGTCTCCTCTGAAGTATGAGAGAAATCACTGACAGCATTTCAGGGTACAGCTCAGAGTTTATACAGCAATAGTTCATCACAGAACCTCCTCCTCTTGACTGTCTTACCCAATACCAACCTCAGCTCTTTCCATGCTCCCAAACACCTCTGACAGGCTAGTGGAACTTGCCTTATTCCATCCCTTAATGTTTTTTTAACTCCATTTCCATATTTCATTTAAATACTGATTGCCCAAGAGATACAGAGCTACTGAAATAGATTTCAAGCAAAGTTTTCTTTATCTGAACAAGTCTCCAGGAAAAGAGGAGAAACCCAATAAAAAAAAGCAGGTTAATAAGGAGAAGCGTGGGAATGAGCTTGTCAAAGAGGGTTTTTGATCTGTCTCACAAAATATTTGACTATGTGAGGAGACAAGTACAAGTAGATGAAATTTTCCATATAAGAAAACTCCTCCACAGTCTAGTTTCAAAACAAAGAAGTACACACATTAATGTCAACTGTTCTGTGCCAACTGATTAATTTTTGTAATCTTGTTTTAGGTTTCCTCTTCAATTGTCAGTTGTAGTTTCTTAAGAAATCTGCATGCAGCTGCATTTTTAAGCACTCTCTCTACTCAAATGAACTAATCTCTTACATTGTACTTGTCAAAAACCCCCTTTCAATATTCTTTTCCTCCAGGAAAGCATAATTTACTGTAAAGCACATTTTCTCAAGACCTTTCCTTATCAAGAGGACATATGTGAAACTGTGGGCATAACTTTGGACTGTCTTTTGCCTTCTTGATAACAAAACACTTTAGTCTGTGTTACTAAAGTACTTCTTTGTGGTAAAACCATCCTTCAACTGAAGAAAAATGTTACTTCATGCAACAATGATTGCACTTTCAAACAGGTGAGAAGAACAGATATTTTTGCAAACTTATTTTGAAGCTTTCTTATGTTGATATTACAAAGTAGTTGCTTCCTGAGGGCAGCTGCCTGGTACTGGTCACAAGGTAGAGCTGGTTTCAGACCCCAGTTTATAAACAAAGTGCCTCATATGACATAAAAAATACTCCAGTTATCAAGCCAATTTCAAAGTTTCCATGAGAAATTTGAATATTCTTTTTTCCTGTGGTAGCTGCTTTCTCTCACTACTGGGTTGTGGTGGAGTTGGAAAATAACCTAAACAGTTAACATGCAATGAAAATTCAGTAGCCTACAGGGAAAAATCTTTCAGTCCATTTTTGAGAAGACAAACATCCAACCAAAACATTAACAGTTTCAGTGAGCAATAATCACCCTGGTTAGCAATCTAAGCAGGGATTGTACAGACATGGTGATGAAGCTAAAATCGAATATTAGTATGGTCTTTCTAAGTTTAGTTGGTAGATTGATTCAGGAAAAGTGCCCTGTCTAGACAATCTCAGTTTTGTAAATAAAGGAAAGACCCCATTCCCTAACTGTTTATCCAGTCCTTTTATGTGTTCACCTGAAGACACAGACACACACATTCAAGTTCACTCCCAAGCTGTAGAAAAGCAGTATATTCCTTTTAAAAAATATATTGGACATTTGGATTCAAAATTCTTGAGAGTTTTTGTTGGGCCTTCCAGCAATTCTTGTACTGTTTATATAAGAGTGCTTCTGACACTAAATTATTTGCAAATGTTCCTCTTTTGGGGGGGACTTGGAGCGAAATTATAATAAGTAAGAGCAGATTGACCCAGATTAAAAGATACAATTAGTCTGTCTGATTAGTAAACCTCAAAAGTACTACTTACACTAAGTTATTGTTTTTATGACAAAAGAAGACATTCTGGCAGAACAATAAGTCAGCGCCATGGAGGAAAACCTTGCAATTTACTCCAAGCACTTTAAAAAAATCAGTTTAGAGATACAGCAATTCAGTAGAACTAAAATATTACTATGCTAAAGGTAAGTCTGATGATACAAGTAAATAGGTTGTAACTGTATATACCTGATTCTTTTTCATATCAAAGCCATTTTTTTGCATGGTGTGGGTGATATTTTAATCATATGCAAAATCCCACTGAATTGCAATAAGACTAGGCTCTCACAAAAAATGGATCTTTTCCAATAAGCACTCAGGTCCAAACCAACTTCACTTTACAGCTCCTGTGGGACCTATCTGAGTATGATTTGAAATGAAAATTAGGTCTCCATGTGTGTAAATATATACACATGTATATTTCTATTTACACAGATATAGAATTACAAACTGATTCCTTTAGGGACCACACCTTCAAATATTTTTTATTTGCTAAATTTAATATTAATGACAAAAAATATTTCAAGGTGTGGTCCCTAAATGAATCCATTTGCTGTCCTACAAACCACTATTTTAAATTAAATAAATACATTAAGAGTATTATACTCCAAAAGATGTTATTGTGATCTGTACAGTTTCATTCCAGTACCTCAAAGCAAAGCATTGTGCTACCACCATTCCCATTTCTCCTTAAAGCCTGAAACATGTGCTATTTATGTGAACCTGTCACATGGTTCAGCTGTGGTTGCACACAACAGTCAGTGAAGTGAATTGTGGTCATAAAGCATCACTGATGGGCAGCAAGGCATCCTCAGCAAGAATTTCTCCCAGTGTGGAAAACCTTGTGGTCATTGTAACCTGAAAAGTTCCTGCCCTAATGGACAACTTTTCAGCAACTAACTCAAAGCTGGCAGTTCCACCACCTGGTGCTTCTAAGTCTGCTGGTCCACATGCACACCAGTGTTACTGGTTTTACACCACTGGCTTCCCAAATACAGTTCACCACTAGGAGCCATGTCCAGTTTTCCCTCGCAGCAGATCTCTTGATTCCATCAAGAAAAAGCTGTTTTGTTTTTCTCCCAGGATGCACTGAAGGAACTTTGAATAGAGGCTATCATCTGATTTTGAAAGACTCAGGATAGCAGGATCCCCTGGACAGCTCTCTCTGGTGGGAAATGGCAATTTTGTTCCAATGTCTCTTCCACACAGAAAATCTGTTGATTTTCCCTCATTCTGGGAGGCAGTTTCCCATCTGCTGCTGAGTGCTATGATGCTATAACTGTGACCATAGCCTAAGCAGTTTCAAGATGACAGTGAAATGTGCATTTTTAAGACTAAAGAGAGAAGGAAAAGCCTGATGTCGAGACAGGAAGCTGATGAGTCCTGTAAGAGCTGACTCTGCTATAGACTGTCTTCGTGAGAACAGGAGATGAGCAAAAAGTGACCTGCAAGAGACAGGAAGAAGCCCTGGGAAAAGTTGGCTGAATATTTTGAGAGTCAAAGAGAAGATCTATGGAAAAACTTACTTTGGGCTAATATATTCATCCTTCCAGTCTAGGATTATTTATGAGTAACATGCATGTTTGTACAGGTCCATGTTATTGCACATCTTCTGGTGTATAGGTAGCTATGTGAGGAATTATTCCTGCTCTTTGTGTCCATCATCATACTTGATGTGGTTTTTTTCATTATAAAGTACATTTATTAATTTCCAGATTTATTAAGTGCACCTATGGATTTTATGGCAAATGATCCAGGCGTTACAAGGAATTGAACGACTCAACATCATGACTGCAAAGGTAACTTCAATGAGTTTAAAATAAGTAATAATACACTAAATTGACAACAAGGAGCAGCAAAAGTTTTCACTGAGCATACAGAATGACTTTAAGGGAAATTAAGCATTCTGCCATCCCTGAGGGACTAGGGTAAAATCTTCAGCATTCCAAAAGTAAGACATTTTTACTTAGCAAACAGAGTAGATGAACAGTCTCCCAAGCTAGTATCTTAAAGGAAAGTGCTTGGCTGTTTTCTGTCATTAAATGGGGAAAAGGAGCATGCAGTCAGGATGGAAGGAGAATGTAACTCATCAGTGAGGGGAAAGTGAGGTCTTTGCAGATGTACATCAACTGCTTTGAACTGCACCCTGTCTACTTTTCCTCAAATACAGCTGCTTTTCAAAATATTTTAATGACCACATATTAAAATACTAGATGATAGACAAAATAGATACTTTTAAGATCTTCAAATAACTGAAGATATCCTACAAGGCTCAATGGGTATAGGCAAGGAGTTATCCTTGAGGACCAAACTCTGCTTCCTTTCATACACACCTATCTACACACACATATACCCCTCTGCCCCCAAATTTCAAATAGCCATGCATGGCTATTTTTGTATTAATAAAGCTTATTATGTGGGAGTACTCTCATTAAATTACGAAAGTAAGCATGACAGAAAGCTGCAAGGAACAAATATCACAGCACACAAGTATTTCTGCCTCTGTCTAATTTCTTGGCACTATCCACACTGTGATTGGACCCTGTGCTCATCCCTCCTGCACCTTCAAAGTAGCTACAAAACCCATCTGAAAAACAGGGAAATGGTCTCGTGGTTGGTTGAGCTCCATTAAACCCACAGTCACAGAAGCAACTGCAGTACAAAATGTCCCTCTGGTACTTAAGTTTTAGAAGTTTGCTGTTTACTTTCTGCAGCTCCCTTCACTCTCAGGGAGGTTTCACAGAGCAGCTGAACTAAGATAATAGTTACCAGCCTCAGAAGAGTGGTGTCACTCTTGTTTCTCCTCCATCCCACCTAACCAGCCTCAGCTGAGCACTCAGTCAGACATTCTCAGTGAGATGGTTTAATTTTCTGCAAGCTATTAATTACTGTATATGATCCACAGGGCAGAACTGACACCCTCAGACCAGAAACGGACTTAAATCCTAAGTCCCCAAATCCAGCTGTCTTGTTCAGCAAGTCTGGTGAGCCCAGGTAGTCATCTTTCCAGACTGCATCCAGCAATGAGTAGTGATCACACAGCCTTCTGAAAGATAAGTATTATTTATAAAGGTATTTAGGTGTTTCCTCTCACCTAAGGCCAGCCACTTCTGGCTGCTGCTTCTTATTCTTCCCAGATCACAGCTCTGCCTCAGGCAAATTCTCCTGAACCATAAAATCCCATCTCTCAAAAGATCACCCTTTGAAATCTACCATCTACTTTTTTTTTCCTCCTGTGTTTAAGGGGCATTTTTTGCCCTGGTTCAAATGGCTGAAGAGAAACCTTCAGAGTTGATAGAACTTTCCTAAATGATTCTTAGTAGTGTGCCAAGAAGTTTCAACCAGGGCCATTCCTTCTCCTTCTCCTTCCCCCTTCCAAATCCTCCATTAAGTGAAACCAATGTATTTTTACAGTAAACATACCACTAAACTTGTCCATATATAGACTGATTTGATTATTATTGCAGAACAGCTCTGATTTTTCCAAAGCAACTTATCTTAGTCATCACTATACAACACAGAAAAAGTCATAAAATGAGAAAGTAAAAAAGAAACTCAAAACCTTCTCTTTAACATTCCTCATTGACAGCGTCTTCTTCACGTATTTCACTTTGTCCTAAGTGTTTCTTAGTGTTTTTATTAACTTGTTATACTCTGCCTACCATTGAAAGTGAGCCAAACAGGGTGGCATGCTTAGGAGGACACATTTTTTCATGCAATAAAGGAAGTGAAGTATCTCCTATGAACTTAAACTGCAAAGCTTTGGGAGATAGGAGAGAAGCCTGGGAAAGCGGAATGAGAACATGCTGAAAACACAGAGTGAATATCCATACTGAAAAATTACTATAGAATATATAATTACAAGTACTTGGGAGCTCAGTGTTTTGTCTCATCCCCCTTAAAAGCTGCATTGTGACAGGAGCCAGCATCAACTCTAACTGTGCCACCAGCAACAATGACAGTTATTATTACTTTTTATTATATGTGAATTCTCCATTTGTTCCTGCAGCTAATATGTCTTTTAATCTGGTACCAGTACAGCATAGGTGATTTCTGTTTTTACTGGCAACAACATGTTCCCTGCTGAGAAAATATGACTCGTCATGGAAAAGGCTTAATCTTGAAATTCAGCTATTTTTTGTTTCTTGGTGGCCTCTAATTGCAAGCTTGAGGCAGTGCACAATAATTATCAGTCTGCAAGCATGAAAAGGAGCAAATGCCAGTCAGGCTATATGGTTGCTTTGTGCACACAACAACATGTAAAGAACTCTGCCATGTCAGTGGTGGGCTGGCAGTTGCTTCTTCAGTGTAATGGCAGTGATTCAGCTGGTAACTGGATGAAAAATTGAAGCAGGTTTCCCTGTTATGATTCTTTCATGCATCTCTGTCAATGACAGTTTACATTCTGGGATTGAGATAATTTGTTTCCTGTTTGCTCACAGCTTCAGGCTTTTCTTGTTTGCCACCGTGGATTTACAGCCCTCCCCCCCCCAGTAAACCACATCTAAGGGGTTGAGGGATTACAAGGCTTAATACTTTACAGCTCAGCACATGTAGCAGAAAGTTAGAACTACTGTAAAAGGAATGATGACTAGATATTCCTGTGAAATGGATACATACATGTGTGCAGATATGCATGTCTACATAGAAAGAAGCCCATAAAGCAGTCCACATAGTGGTGAGATGCTAGACTAAAAGCTTTAGTAGCAGCCTGTCTTCTCATAAACTGAGACAAAACCTCAGAAAGAAAAAAATTATAAATTCAAATAACCTTCTTTATCTGTTTTTTTTTCCCCTAACCCTACTTGGAAAATGATAGCAAAGTAAAATACATCCTTCAAAAGACTTCTAACAGTCCAACCTTTCTGCAGTTTGATGAAAAGAGATGTTTCTGTATTCATACAGTCATTAAACATAAATGAGGGCTTGATCTTAAATATTTTACCCACATGCTTCACTACCACCAATACATGTACCTCTCCATGCCTACCTGAAGTAGGGAACTGCTACTAAGTACATTAACAAATGAGTAATCACTGACAGGAATGGTAAGGCTGGCATTTAACTCTTGCTAAAATTAACTGGAGCTGATTTCAACCTTGAAAAACGTGACCCTAAGTTCTCAGAATAAAACATGAGTGTAAAGCAGTGAGACTAAAACAAAATGGTGAGTGTGTGATTAAATGGAGACCTGAATAGAAGTTGCCCAATCTACCATCTTTCTTACTCAGCTATCCTTTTTCTTTATCTATGAAAGGAAGTATTGTTTGTCTTTATCACTCTTGTCATGGTCAGCAAAACTGGGTGAAACACACAGTTTATTTGGTAAGTGCCACCTGCTTTTTGTTTTTCTATTCACTAGCTGCTCAGAAGCAGTTCAGCTTTTCCTTGAAAGAGTATTTGTATTCAGAGAATTATTCGTGGTTGCCAGCTTATTCACAAGCAGCTCATTACAAGTGCTCACTCTTTAAGTACTTTGTTAATTTTGATTAGATAAATGGCTATAGGGTATGTTTCTGTCCCTGACTAGATCTCTAAGTGTTCAGTTTCTTGATTAAGTACTCATGTTTACAAATTTACAGCTCTGTTTCTAAGACTTTTCTTAAATACTTATTTAATATACACTATTTCAAACATTACTGCCATAAGAAAATAAGCTTTGTCACAGCAGTTCAAGCAACAGTCTCTGGTGACTGAAGCTTTGGAAGGGGCATTACTTGTTTGAGTGAGTACGACTGAGGTCACCCTATTTGAAAATGCAAACATGATGTGTTATACAGGTTAGCTGTAAGAAAACTAGTCCTTAGAGGACTCACAGTGTATTATATGAATCCCTCTGAAGTCACTAGAATATTTTAAAATATAATGGCATAGTCAGATCATTAGAGATGTTTCTGAATGTCGACCACAGAATCAAATGCACTGACCTGCCCTGGTTCCTTTGCATGGTTCAGTGTTGCACAACTGTTGTTAAACTGCCTTCATCAGTGGGTTTATTACTGCTGATGTCATCAGAATTGTGCAAAGAAGCTTTTCAGAGGTGGTTTTAAGCACCTAAAATGAGACAAAACACAACCATATTAGCCTTTTTTTCCATCAGATTCATTCACATTTACTGTAGGCTGTGAGTGAATATGAATTGTAAGTATGAAGATGTGCCCTTTTGGGGAAATGGTATTAAATGGGATCTCAGGACCAAGTCCTGAATTAGGTTGGACTTTAAATATCATTTCCTTATGTCAGATGAAGTCAAGCAGAAGGGCCAAAAGGAGGCAAAGGACAACGTAGAGCCTACCAGAGGTGGGCCAGCAGAGGCAGCCAGGGAGTACAAGTGACATAAAAAGAAGCAAACCTCCTTTGCAGCAAACGTGTTAAAGCCACTGTTTGAAATGACCACTATGAGCAGACCCTCCTAAAAAGAAAGGCAGGAAAAGGATAACCCACTTCTGCCAACTGAGTCAAGCCACAGTCTCCATGCAAAACTGACACTAAGTATTTTACTCTTTACAAATAGTCTTTATAATTGGGATTTTTAAATAATCCTTCTTAAAAGGGATTGCAGCTGTAATCAATTTGTGGAGGGCTGTTTTAATAAGAAGCTGCTCGAATAGGATTAACTATGAGACCCTAGACCTCTTTCCTCCAGTCCTTAAACTCCTATTTGAAACATTTAGATACCCCATAAATTATTTATTGGTCTTACAAGGTGTCATCAAGCTAAGAAAATGATGCTTGACAAGTTGAAAACCGTAACCATTTCCACCAATTTGTTAACAGCCTCTCCCACATGGCATGTAATGTCTCACTTCTGCCTTGTCTTACAGGAACAGTAGTTATATTCACCCATTGCACCAAAAGCACATGTGGAGAGCTGTCAGACCTTGTGCATTCTGTTTATTTCAGGAAATGTTCCAGAAAATAATTTATAGATAGCTTGAAAAGAGAATGTCAGAGTGGATTTCCTTTTTCTTGCAAGGTTCTTAAACAACAAGGGAACAGAAAAACCAGAGGTTTTCACCCTCTCTGTCTACTGCCTCAAAAAAACCCCCAGTTGACTCTTTGATTTCTGAACTGCACAGACAAATAGATATACAGGCACGCTAGAGAAAGGAATACAGGTAAAATCTATAGAGGCTTTTGCCAAGAAAAGAGAAATCCCTCCTTCACCTGAAGTACATCTCTCAACAGCCATATCAGTCAGCTAAGGTTGGCAGTAAGGCTACTGGAATTTTTCTTTGCAGGGCTTCTCCAGCAACACTGGTTAGGGAATACTTGTAAAAAGGTATCAGGATAGGGAACGTATTTTTCTATAAGACACCTATCTCAAGGATCACTTCAAGCATGAGACAATTTGCATTTAGCAAATATCTTAAGTCAGTCTTTATAATTCTGATTATCTGAGAAGGACAGAAACTCACTGCACCTGCAAATAGGTTTTTGCTCATCACTGCTTCTTGTGGGAATGTAACACAAGGTTTCATGCTTGCTTTCATCTGTAGGGTCTTAACAAACTGACTCCCATTCTGACAATGTTCAGTCATTAGTTACAGCAGTTTTGTGGGGATCTTAGGTCATAAGCACCTTGTTTAAATGGTTTGTTAGTTTTGTTTTGTTGGATTTTTAAAATTTATTTATGTATTTACTTTTTACAGCCAGCATGAGATTATAGATTTGATCCATGGTGCAACCAAGCTTTGTACCATGAAGCAGTCCGTGTCAATGTATCACATAAAGCAATTAAAAAGCTGGTTAAACAAAGACTTCAAAGTGTGAAGCTCTAATTTATTACATGCTGTTTATTTACTGTATTATTCTACTAATACCAGATCAGTCAGCCTTTAACAGCAATAATAAAACTGTCCATGGGACCAAGGCTCGTGGGGGAGTGACCTGTAGTTTTGCAAGTGTACGGTTTCCACAGACAGAATATCTGAAACTAAATCCACTTAAAAGCACAAAACGGTGGAAACTACAGATGCACACAAGTAAGGTTTTGTCTGACCTACTTCCTGATATAATTTCAAGTTCACTGAACTTCTTTGATGTTTGGTCATTTTAAGAGACAGTGACTGCTGAAAGCTTCTCTTCTGTTCAGTTGTGGTGCATGGGACACAGAGGAGAGAAGAACTGAGTTTATCAGATATTTAAACATTGGGACAGGGTGTGGTCATTTAATAGAAAATCCCTCTTTGTCTTAAAAAGGGAGAAAACAGAATACGAAGTGAAAAAAATAGGAAAAAAAACCCCTATTTTTACTTTCAAAAATATTTAAGCTGTTTGTTTCTGACTCTTTATGGACACCATGAGATTATGGTTTGATCCTTTGTACAAGCCATCTGTTTAGTATGAAGCAGTGTTAAGTGTATCACATAAAGCAATTAGAGAAACTGGTTAAACAAAGACTTCAAAATGTGAAGTCTCTGGCAGTCCTGGCAAAAATATTTAAAATACAATACAGTACCTTTTCTACAAACTGCTCTATGAAATAGATAACTCCCAGCAGACTGGAACCATTTGCACTGAAAACACAGGCTTAGATTTAATGCAAGAAAGTTGCTGCTCTCTGCCATCTTATTTTTAGATGCTTGTATATGATTTTTAAGCCACTTCAGTACTTTAAAAATAAGTACTTCTGCTTCAAATGTACAAACTTGAACATGAGGACCTCAGAAAAATATGGGGTGAAAGCAAATAGTGCTTTCCCATTTTCTTTTGGAAAACTTGATTTTGGTTGTTAAAGTATACAAATAGTCAGCCATAAAGTTACTTCAAATAATAAAAGGAAAACACATCTAGTAGAAAGCTGCAATTTACAGGTGAGGAACATTCCATAAGAAATGCCTGGATATGCAAAAACATTTGAATATGAGTTTTCCCTTGTTCTAGGTAATTTGCAGAGTTTTTATCATAGTACAGCTCTGCTCATTCAACAAAAATATTTTGTGGTTTTAGGTATACACACAGGAGCAAATGAGTGTAAAAGACACAGAAAGCAATATAATTTAGCAGGGGGAAAATGAAGAATTTCTTGAGCTGCTAATAGAAAGGAAGCACATTGGCCTAGAAACCCCTTTTTGTTTATAATTTCATAAACGGAGTCAGTAGCCTGAGACAAGCCTGTCACATCTTTGGCATAGAACAAGGGTCAGTGATGGATAACTGACCTCCTTTCTCACTTTTATCAACAAATGTCAAAAAAGGCAAACAACAGCAATGACATCCTGCCCAAACAGCCAAGAGTGTTTCATTTTCTTTGCACTTCTGTTTCCTCTGTGCCTTTAATCAGGGCCGGGGGATGTAATTGCTCTGTCTGGGCACAGCTTAGGGCATGCTGTGCAACTAACAATTAGTTTAGAGGCTGAGATCTATAAATTTTGAGAAAAGAGTAAGAGGATTTGGTGTGCTTGAGCTATCCTTTCTAATGAAGAAAAATATCACACCGGAAGGGACCCAGAGTGTTATCAAAGCAACTTAATATCATCTGGTAGTGATTTGTAGGCCCTCATAATCTATTGTGATCATGTTGAAGGGGGGGGAGGAAAAAGTCCACGTGTTCCCCTATTTATGAGATTTCCCAAACGATGGCCGCCATCTGTGCAAACGCCACTAATCGCAGCCACCGCCTTCATGGCAAATGGCTCCACGAGACTGTCCCAGGGAAGGGAAACACTGCAGGAATGTTGGGCTATTTATTGTTTATAAAAATAAACCAACTGGACTAAGACATATGCGAGGAATTTATATCAAACAGCTGCAAAAGCAAGTTGCCTCAATAGGGAGGGTGCATCGATGATGCAATCGGACCACACTGAAAGGTTTTCCTATTAATCTTAGAATACACATGGCACACTTGAGATACTTTGTCTCCATCTACACCCAGACTCACCTTAGATGGGTATTCTTCAAGCAGTTTTTGAAAACAGTTTATGTAGTCTGAAACTGTTTTATTATGTGAGTTTATGAACGAAATAAATATAAACAAAGTCTAAGAACAGTCTGTCCCCATAGAAGCTTACCTCTCTTAAACATTTCCTTGTTACTCTCTTAGCTAAACAAGCACAATGCAGATACTAATACTCAGTGTTTGAGAACCATGCACACCAAGTTTCTAAGATTTGAAAATTTCTTGTTTTATGGTTAGCAGTCTAGTCCTACTAAAGTCCTTTGCTAACTTCTTAATGAAGAAGAACAAATCCATCACAAAAAGAAACAACATTCACTGAGAACAAGGAGTCAAGGAGTAACCAAAGAACACCAAAACAACAAACAGTGTCTCAGCAAACCCACCAAGTACAGTATTTTAGTGTTGAGCCTGCATAACAGCATCAGACAAAGGGGAAAAGAGATCTGATCAGAGAAACAAGCTTCTTGCCTTTGCAAAGCTAGTTTACCAAACATGCTTGACACCTGACAGAATCTTACTTTTTTAACTGTTAATGGCCTGGTATACATACAGGAACCTCTGGGAAAATCTCTTTAGCTCTCCAAGCTTGAAAACAGCTATCTTTGCTTTTCATTAAAACTGCATGCACTTTGAAACAACTGCCTTCAGGAAAACTCTCAAGCTGATTGACTCTAACATGAGAATTAATTCAGACTGCTTTAGTGTGTGGAAAAGGCTCCACAGAACAGTGTGTCAGAATTAGGCTTTTCCCTAATACAAACTGGCAAGGATTGCTCTTTTGGGAATCCTGCTCAGCTGGAATTCAAACACTTTGTTTGACAACTGATTTTCAAGGTGTGTGTCCTTTTCTTTTAAACAGACACATGATGCTTGAAAGCCAAGGTACAACGGTGCATATGTACAGATATATGAATAAGAAAAGGACAGTTCCTAAGAAATCATTTGCTATATCTTGTGAGTGTTACCCATGCTGACACCAGAACTTTCTAGCTAGAAGGAAGGAAAAATGTTTTGTTTGCTCAACTTGTTTAAAAAGAGTGATCATAAGAGCCACTAGTAGATACCAGTTGTGTTTTCTGACTTCTGGGAGACTCTAGAATTTGAGTCTTCCTATTTTTTAGGGTAAAAATGGTTGTACAGTATTTTAGCTCAGGCACACACTTGTACTGGATGATTGTTAGCAAAAAAACTACCCCCAAACTCAACACTTTGCCCCAAAACAAAAGGCTTAAACCACTCAAAGCACAGCTTATGTGCTACAGGCATGCTGTGAACTAGTCACACCATCTCAGTGGATGATTTTCCCAAAACCCAGACCCCAACACCTGCCCATGCACCACACCAAACTTGACACATAGCTCCAAAATGCCCTTGCAGGCCTTTCCACTCTGCCTCTTCCCCAGTTCTCACACATAAATATTTTCAGGTTGTCTGTCCCTACCCAAACTCAAAAAGCACACACTTGGACAGTGGTTCAGGTCACAGTTCTCCTGCAGTCATAGCTAATCTATAAATCAACATAAAGGCTGTTTAAAGTCATTAGTGAATACGACAATTAACTCACCCTTTTACAGTCAGGAGATGGTTGAGAAACAAGTTAAAGATATCTGTTGTCTTAATAATCACTGAAATGCAATCTTGGTGTTGCTCAAGATGTAATTACCTGACATTTTTCTCTGACAGTAAGGCATAGAAATTCTTGTATTTCCTTTTAGACTCTGACTGTTCATTTCTGTTCCTGTGCTGCAGTTAATCCTCTTTTCTGTGCTGAAATCTACAGAAGTGGCCTCACAAAAATCTGTCATAGCACAGCAAAGGAAGGGTCTGTGACCCAGAAGCCGGAGAACCTCCACAGTTGACCCCGCTTCTAAAGAAAAAATAGATCCTAGAACTGCATCAGCAATAGACTTCATTTCCAATCAGATCCTAAACTGGTTTTAGTTAGAATACATGGAAAGTCCTAAAGGTTACCTTAGTAAAATTGCTGTTTCAAAGCATGCTAAGTCTACCTTCTACAGAAACATAGTCTCAGAAATCAAGCTGGGGGCATTTAAAGATGTCTCTCTTAGAACTCTACTGAGACATTTCACATGAACATGTGAAACTATCAGTATTAAAACAATGTGCCTGGAAGAATTTCCTTGTGTCAATTATTCTCTCCCTTTTTGCCAGTATCTGATCACCTATTTCAATATACAGACATATTTTTAGGTTTATTACCAAACACGAGTGTTCCTAACACACTTAGGACTGGCATGCGTGGAAACTCAGGAAGAAAGTACAGCAAATCAACTAAAGATCAATGTGCATAAGATAAACCATGTTTAGCCTGTTGGGAGGAGCTCTTACACATCAAACCATGGCCTGACATTGTCTGCAGAAAACAGCTCCAGCATCCTCCTCCTGTGAGCTCCTGCTGTCAGTGGAGGGTAACCAGCAGGATGGGTGTGAGCACACCTCAGCTCCATTTCCCAAAAGGAAGTCTCCTGCACTGATACACTTGTTCCCATCTCCTGCTGCAATTTATTTCATTCTGAGTTGCACCACTCCAACTGTTTATGAAGTCATACTATAAAGTTGGTTGTAAACTGATCTGGGTTCAAAAGCTTTTGTGAAATGGTGATGGCAGATGTGAGATTGGCAACAGTTGCCTAAATCAGTTGTGCTACATGAGAAATAGTCGAACTGTATATAAGGTTATCTCTTCCCTGGCAACTTTTGTGTATCTTATGTCACTAAATTCACAAAGAGGCCACAAAACCTGATGGGAAAAGAACTGAAGAGCTTGAGCCTCACCAGTGAACAATCTTTCCAAGAGGAAACCTTACAATGGTATTGGTTTGCAAAAATGTATGTAGATGACCCAGGTAAACCTAAGTCTCTAGTTTTCAATATAGAAACAAGAATAGATTGTGTCCTCCTGTACATGCATGCCAGGAAAGCACAGTCATGATGATTGAAATAATGTCTGGTTTTTGCTCCCATTCTCTCAAGCACAAAACAATCAGAAAATAAAATTTGCTAGCTGATTGCTTTTTAGGTTTCATTTAAAACGTATCTTTATAACTCCAGTGTACTTCCTACTCCTACTTATTCCTGCATCATCAGTCATGCACAGCACTGTAAAATACCATGTTTGTCACTTTTCTGAAATGCAAAGGCATATGCTACCTGTGATACATTGCTTCAGGATTGCTGAGTGATTCATAGTATGATGAAGTCTTACTACGATGAGAGGACAATGGGCCATTCAGAGTATGCAGTAAGTAAGGTTTTTCACAAGTTATTTATTAATCTTTCAACACATTACCACATTTTTCCTAATAAAACACACAGAGCTATCACCCAGGAGCTAGTGAAAACTGTGGTATTTTGCTCCTGTTCACAAAATGTGGGAGAAAGTACTGGTAGCCTAGAAATATATATTGCTTTTTACTGTATGTAGTAAGCATAAAATGTTTCAGACTTACACAAAACTAGTAGAAACTGCTTTATCACAAAACTAGTAGAAATGTTTCACTTCTGCAGAGCCTGTTTATTATTTGCAATCTGTCTAACATAAAGAGTCCCACATAGACTTTCCTCCTAATTAGCAAGTATGTATGTCCAAGTCAATTGAGAAAGAGGACTTAGAAAGCCTTAAAAATAACACATTATTTGCAGTGCTATCATTCCCACCATTTTGAACATGAAAAGATTTGGTTAACAAACACAGATACACAATGGGGATCTTTTACTTCTCTGCACAAATGCACAATTTGAGAAATTACCTATCCTGTAGGCCAACAAGAAAATATCCTATCTTTATGACAACTATATTTTTTTGTGATCCTAGAGATCTTCTTTTCTCGTCAGGTATCCAAGCACTTTCTGAGGAAGGTAAAGGTTCTACTCAGGCTCTTAGAGGTTGAACAGGAACTGCAGTTTAAGCAGGGCAAAGGCAGAGCTAGAAGTTTACCTTCATTTCTATTCCACCTTCCTGTAAACCAGATGCAGTTCTTTATCTCTTTATATAAGTATTAAATATAGTATACTATAAGTATATTACTTGCTAAATGCATATGATTCACTCCTGAAAAGAATAGTTTTCAAGCCACGGAATCTGACTTGTTTCTTTTTTTAAATCTGGTATGTTAAAGGCTAAGCTGTTGTAAGGAAGTATGCAGGAGCTATACTTATTTGCACCAGCTAAACATCTGATTTGTCAGCATGCTGAGCCGAAACAGTCTGCAGACAGGTGTCTTTCTGCTTCATAGTCACAAAATAAAAATCAATTGTCCCTGGCCAAAACCCCAGCAGTATCACAAGCCAATACTCCTCAAGGACTATGTAAGTACCACCAGTGTCATATGATGCAATTTAAGTGAAGCACTGATGGACAAGATCTACCTCTTGGCAGAAGAGGCCATGAGAAAGGAACTTATTTTTATAAATTAGAGCACATATTTTAACATTTCTAATAAGCTATATGGCAATTTCTTAGTTATATAATTCTAGGCTATATGACTAGTTAATAAAAGCTGTCTATGGTGAAGAGTGACCTGGAATAGATGAGATAAAATTTATGACTGTTTTTGTATCAAAGCCAGCTGAATCCCCTGGAAACTTGATGAGTAAACAGAAAGACTTAGTCTAAACATTAGACAGACTGAAATTTAGATGTCATGATAAAAACCCATTTCACCTGTAAAAATCCTCTAATGGATAACGAAGGTAATTTAAAGCACCCATCAGCAGCAGCTTTTGTTTTGATCCTTAATACATTCCCCTCCTACCTACAAACCTGAAACCTAAAAAATAACAAATTCAAGGATGGGGAGGAAAGAGGAACTGTTGCCATTGAAGATTAAATAAACGAAAAAGCATTTTAAGATTCCAGTCAATACTGAACAATACGACCACAATATATATCATCACATATAATGACCAGAGTAGAAACAGGGTGTTGCATCACCACCAAAAAGGGAGAGGAGAATCCTGCAGGGCTGAGCTTTACCTCAGGTGCTGCTGCATTCCCAGAGGAGGTGGCTGTCCAGGCAGCTGCTCGGGTGGTGTGGCTTCCTTAGAGTCCAAAACAGTCTGTGACATTTATCCCAAGAATGGTGAAGTGTGGGTAGAAGCCAAAGCTATTTTTCACTTCTGAGGATATTATTTTCTTCTGGTTTTCACACTCACTGTGGAAAGGATTGCTTCACAAAATTTCCTTACATTGATTTTTCTAGTTGCTTTGCCTTTCCAAGGTTTTGTGGAGTAATAAGGATCATGTAGGATCGAGTTTACAATAAACAAAACCTGAAAAAGCACTCTGTATGACTTTAGGAGGCAGAATATAAAAAAATAGTAGATTAGCCTAATGGAGTGCCTTTTTGTTCGTATTTTCTTATTCTTAAAAAATAAAACTATTTTTCAGGTTTCATAAAAGAAAGAATAAAAATCAAAGTAAAGAATGTTCTCAGCATTCTTGAAACAAGTGATTCTTCATATTACTACTTTTTATGGGAGTGACTGTCAATCATCAATCTTCAAAACTGTCATAAACACCCACACATGCTATTTCAAAGATACCTAACGTAGGATATATAATACCATATTTCAAACTGGATTCAAAGCTTTTCATCTATCTAATAGTTAAGAATGAGGAAAAACACAAACATCAAATGAAATGAAATGTATTTGTTGATGCTAACTGCAAATATTCATTTTATAAAAATTAAGTCTATTACATATCCATTTTAAAATAATTTTTCATGTCTGTATGATGATAGTGATCCTGAAATGACTGCATCCATAGAGACTCACTGATTCCAGCAGGTGATCTGCCAGACAGGACCAAACTTAAAGTGCATCTTATGGCTTATGAATTTCCTAATCTCTAAAAGAAATCAATAATATGTCACAGATTTCATTCCATTGTGACCCGATCTCAGTTACTCATCAAGAATTTACAATCCATAGAAGCAGGGAGGGGAAATTCCACAAGCTCCTAGTTGTGGAAGGTACTCCTCCTCCAAAACAACACAAATATTCATCACAGCTTTACAGATTCTATTAGTAAAGATGCACATGACAGATTTCCACCCTGTTTTCAAATTATTAGGAAAAGTAATCAGCAACAGTGTATTTGGAGCTGCACAAGGCAATGAATTATAGTTTGTTCTTGCTGTAACTGAAACAAGAGAAAAACACTGGGCAACCAAGGGACAGTTGTAAGCAGGTCTACACAATTCCATACAGGATGATTGCTTGGAAAGGATTGCAAAGGAAAATGGACAGAGTGAAGTAAAGAGAAATTATTAGGACAGACAACTTTTAATTGCTCTGCTCCCTGGTCATCTTTGATGTTTTATGGGACCAGGCATCATTTCATCTAATCCAGAAAATTTCCATATGACTGCAGTGGCTGTACTGCTGATTGACAACCAGATGGACCAGAACTACCTATGCAAAGTTCATCAAACAGTCCAAGGACATGGTCACAGAACACTGAAAGTGGTCAGAGCTTCCCCAGAGGGACTGGTGACCTCTCACTGTGCTTTGTTCCAGCAGGCCAAGGACCTCACAGGACACAACCAAGCCCAACACTGAGGTGAGCAGTATGTGGGTGCTAAATAAAAGGAATGACAGATTCAAACAATATTTAACCTAACATTGTCTTTTTTTCACATCCCTTAGGTGAAAAAAGTGTAACAATGCATGGGGAGCCCAGGCACACAGCAAAGGTGTGGAAGGAACACTTGTGCTTGCCTCCCTGCTGGCTGGGGCAGGTGGCAGGGTCACACTGGCATCATGTGCATCCCTCTGCGTGGTTCCTCCATCTGATCCAGCACATTAATGGAACTTCAGGCCCACTAAAAAATACTGGATATATTTCTCAGTCTCAACTCCAGCTTTCAAATGAGTGCATTATTTATTCATTAGTACTACATTCAAAGTGCTGTTTCCCTTGTTACTTGGTGAAATAATTGAAAGAACTGTGATATCACTCTAAATCCCAATTTACAGCTCTTGCAAGCCCCAGATGACTGTATCATAAAAATCTCCTTACCATCCCCCTCTCCACTCCTTTCTGCCTTGCATCTGATTGAGAGAAGAACTGCAATGAGCTGACCTGATGGCCTGACCTTACCAGGGGAAAGTATTAGAACAATCAAGAGATTCCAAATAGGAGGAAGGACAGTCCTGGACTTAACACTTGGATCAGAGGATGGGGCTCTACATGTAAGGTGCACATGCAAGTACATTCCTTCTCTGGAGAAAGACTGGTTTGAGAACGTGGGGCAGATTAGGCTGTCAAAAAGCCCACCATACATATGTGTACAGTGCACATATGCAGAGAATTTTTTCACTTCCTTCTTTGCCTACTTGTCCTATGGAAAACAAGATGTTTATCTAAAAACTTTAGACCTGACTACCTCCTGAATCTTGATTTTGATTTTTTTGGGGAGACACACCAAAACATCACTGTGTAGCTGAGCTCCTCATAACTGTAACACACAGTTCAGCTCTCATAAGCTCCCATTGGCCAAAATTGCTGTCTGTTCCTGTGCTGTTCTAAGAAATACATCAAAAAGCAGGCAGTTTAAATAGTAGGTAGTTTTCAAATCTGATAACACTAGAACAAGCTTTGAATTTTATATTCAGGTCCTGGCCTTTTATAATGATGGAAGAATTCTAGCTTTGACTATCCAAAAAATTCAGCCTTAGGGTCTTAGTCCCTGCTATTTTTGACACATTATATTTTTAAAGAAAATTTTAAACCCAAATGCTTAATATAACAGGTTAATAAGATTTCAAAAGTTTCATAATTTTAAAAATCCGTGATTTTTAAGTCTGTGATTTTTAAGTCTATGATTTTTAAATCTGTGATCTTTAAACCCCATCTGGTGATCTCAGCATCCTGTCTGCTGCACACTGGTGACACAGCAATTTGGCTGTCGAACCAACCCTTCAGTCACATGCAGGGGTAAGCTTTGCTTCAGACTGTCCTATTGACAGCACTTGAGAGCTTCTTCTAGCTGCCTCCACTGCACTTGGCCACGTGTTGTGAAAACCTTTCTTCATTTCAGGGTGAATGGAGGTGTGAGATGGTAATTTTCAAAGGGTTGTAGCTGTTAAGCACCCACTTCTGACCAACTGTTGTAGTCACTTCAACTCCAAGGAGCCCTATGTGTCATTGAAGAGCAATACTTATAGGCAATATTATCTATCATCTCTCACCTTTCAATTCCCTAGGAGCTGCTGCTGACTATTAAGATACTTTAGCACCAGGAAACATGAATTTGTACCTCCCCAAATATTCAAGCTCACAGGAATTGGCAGATATGCTTGACCCACATGGATGTGTACGTGTGTAAGAGGGAATGTGTACACAGATGTGTACGTGGGAAAGAGGGAATGCAAATATGTGTGAGAGTGTGACAGCCAGCTAGGAGACGGCTCCTGCTGTTCCCCTCGCTGTTTAAACACACCCAGCTACCTTCAAATGGGCAGTAAAATACCGGCACTGGCTGTTCAGGAGATGCAGACACATAACTGTGACTTGAGAGGAGGATCTAGTGTGACAAAAGCAAATTTAGCCCTTGCTATTTGAAAAGGTAGCTCAAAGAGGCTAAAGTAGGCAGAGTTAAATTAAACCAAGGTCAGAATGTAACCATTGCTAAGACAGATTTAGGCAGCAAACCCCAAATTGCTTGAGGACACAAAGACTGGTAGTTTATCTTGAAATCTAACATGCACTATCTGGCAACAGCATTGTTTCAATTATGAAACAATTCACATCTCAGCTGACACATGTAATGAAGCTTGCTACTTGCCTAGTACATAATTTAAGGTAAAAGAAAAGAGGGTATGTTTTATCATGGTCTTTCATATCTTTGTCTATTGTTCTGCAATCCATTTGCATACCTAAAGGAAAATGGCCTTTTTAATTTCTTTCCCCTCTCCTAATCATCTGAGGCCTATTTAGAAGTGTTCTGTATCCTGTAATCAGGCAATTTATACAGTGTGCACCCTTAGGCTACAGCCATTACAAACAAGCTGAAAAACTCCTTTACAATAAATGATTTAGCATGGGAAGACACTATTCATAATTAATTTTTTTCTGTTTGTGTTGGCAGATGGTCCCAGACATTGAAGCATGGCCTATTGCCCACACCTTTATTCCAAAGAGAAAAGGGCAGCCTTAGAAAAAAGGAGAAATGTCTGTAAGACTGCTTCACTTTGGGAATAAACAAGCTCCCCAGCTTTTCATGAATTTGTGCATGTTAAAGACTGGATTCAAAGATCGTGGAAGTCAAAGGAAAATAAATACCATTAGCTTCTGACCAGGACCTGAATTAAAACCATAAGGAAAATATTGACTTGAAGAGCAGTGTGACTGCTTTTTTTCATCATTTTCCATAAGGGTTATTCCTGAGGCAACTTTGTGAGAGTGGGTTTGAAAATGATCAGCTTTGCACTTCTGAAAGCTGGGTACTCACTGAGGCAGCAAATAAAAGAAAGTTCTGCTTTCAGCCACATTTTACAACACATGTTTTCCTGCTTCCACAGAAGGACAGCTGACGACAACTTCATTCTCTATTTACTCATGCATTTGCTCACTGTTTACACGTTGCTTTTCAGTACTTTAAAACAACTTCTGATGCACTTCTGAGTTGCTGGCATCACTGCAAAACTCCCCCAGAATGAGATCCAGCCAAGCAGACTGTAATTTTAGTGGCCCATGCCAGCATTTTCTTGATGATGATAGGACAGTCCTAACTACTACATAGCAAATTCCTAACTTAAGAGTAAATAGAGTTTTTTCTGTCTCAGGGTACTCCGACCCTCCGTTTTGCTCAGTAAGAAAGCAGCAAGCTGCATTTCCATATGTGATCTCTAGAATGTGGTCTAATCAAGTCTCACTGAAGGCTGCAGTGTGTTTGGAGTGCTGCTACTGAAACCCAAAGTCACTGACTGCCTATTCATCTGTTTGGATTTACACACACACAAATGCAAAGTCCTTGGATGGGCTCGGAGGCATGGCACAGGGATTACAAGGTTTTATCTAAAAATGTAGTTAGTTTTTGTTGCATCTCATATTTGTGGGATCTAGTCATACTTTAACTTGCCAGGCAGACACATTTACCATAGCCTCCTAGGGCCAACATCAGATAATCCAGGTCAGCTGGACTTTCTCCAAGAAGATATGGCATGGTGTGCTTTAAGCAGGGGCACTGCCACAGAGTGTTCATACACAGTTAGAGGCCATACTGAGAGGCTTTAGGAAGTTCTTGTTGTTGACTTTGGGTAATTTTCCTCTGAAAATGTAAGAATCAGCTGATCCTAGCACCTACAAGGCATTATGTGCTATGTTGCAGTTTCCAAAGGAAAAAGAAAATAGGAACATTTAGTCTCCAAACATTTTCTTACCCACTGAGTCTAATCTTCAGCGTTGTCTGACTTCAAAGGGCAGAGCCAGGCCTGAGAGTCAGGCCCAGGGGATCATCCCAGGGTGGTACAGCCACATAGAGTCACTTCCAAGCAACACGTGTGGGGGAATGGAAATGGGTACAGACTTTCCACTGTGGTAAATCTTACTGACCTCTGCTTTAATAGGGTTTTGGGGATCACCAGAGTTGCTTAATGTTGCTTTGGTATTCTCTTTTTCCCACTGTGCCAAAGTGTACTTTCCTGACAGATGTTTTGAAATACCAACGGGAAAGCTGTTTTCACCCTAATTTCAACCTGGCTCAAACCATCAGTTTTACCACCACACCACATGGATTTCCATACGAAAGTCAAAGAGTTTCATCTTATTTGGTAAAAATAAAGCTTTTGAGTTTTCAAGTTTTGTCATTTATCATGTGTCCTAACTCTATCAGTACTATCTCAGCAGAGAACTGATGAAAAAGCTCTCTGAAAATCTCCAATTCTGAAGAAATAATCAACTGCTTTTAAAATGATATCGTTTTATCGGCAAAAAACATCTGGGTACTAGCAGAGAACTAGGAATCACTGGATATGCCACTGGCCCAAGGAAATGTACTTTCACAAAGCCAATCTGCTTCCTTCAGATGAATACATTACTCTCAAACTGTTTCCTGCAGTTGATGCAATCCATACATGTTTCTGCTTCTCTATGAAATTTTTTCAATCCCTGTAATCATAATAATAGATTGGTACTGATTTTCAGAATGAAAACAAGCCTATTTTATCAATATGACCAAATCTTGAGCTATTAAAATCATTGTTTTCTTCACTGTGTATTCAGTAGAGATGGCAGCCAAGGCACCTGTCTCTTTCCTTCCTTTCAGCCACAGAACAGGAGCTTTCTCTTCTCCCTGCCTCACCAACAGACACTTAAAATTCAAATTACAATTATACTAGACCATAAAAATATACAGGTAAGGCATATGTTGTGAGCAAGCTACTTGACAGAACCTCTTTATTTGTTTGGGTGACTTAATAAACTGCAGAAACTGAGGTCATCAAAACCCCTCAATCATGTTGCAAGCTGGTGCCAACAGCTGTAACAGCAACTGATGATGTAAAACATGCTAAACATGCCAAACCTAAGTTTCAGACAAGTCAGTCTGTAACAAGACTATTTTCTACTTGAACATTACACAGCAGTGTGCTCAGGTTTATTTATGCTGTTCTTAATGGGAATAACCAGAAACCCTGTTTCACTTTTTCAAGGTTGAATGCAAAGACTGTTTTGTCATGAAACAGCTTGAGATCTGTCTTGCTTTCAGATCCAATTAGGTAGAACACAGATATTCAAATTGGATTTTAAAATTGAGTTTCATCTTTTGTAGGAAAAAAAAATCTATTCTTATAAAAAAATAGTAATTATTACAAGACTGAGGTGAGAAAGAAAAAATTTATAGCCTTCACCATTTTCTGCCTCTTACTTTACAACCCTAATCCAGTTAGTCAAGAATTCCGTAAAGAAACCATGAAGTGTACAAAGAAAAAAAATAAATAATCAAAATTGATTGATCAAATAAAATACAAAAGGCCTTGGGCAGGATTTCGGATTGTGAAAAACAATCTACAGGCAAAACATGCACAAATTGCTTTATAGGTAAACTATGTTGCAGTATATTAGGGAAAGAAAGTAAATAGGAAAGAGCATAGAGGCAACTCTACATGGTTTTCCTGGGACACCACTGTGGCAGAGCCGAAGGGTCAGATTCCAACATCTAACGCACAGCACGGATTGCCACACAAGTCTAAAAAATTCTGCTGACACTCGTAAATTGCCACATGTTTGGATTTCCAACAAGATCTCACAACAAGCTGTGTTACTGCAAGTCATTATTTCCTTTGGGGGAAAAAAACTGTCTCTAGTGATGTTAAAACTCATGGCAGGATGTACTGTAGTGTCAGGATAACTCACTGGGGAGCATTCCTGCCTCAAGGCCAGGAGGTTGGATATAAATTCTGCACCTGCCTAAGGGGCTGGGGGGAATGGGACTAAAGTTTATCCAAAAACTGCTTAGAGTCAGTGGTTGTGGACAATGCCACACTGACAAGTCCTGAGAGCAAAGGTAGGCAGGAGCAGTGCAAGTCTCCCATGGCTTATACATTTCAGAACACTCCTGTATAGAAAGTGCATCTGAAAGATGCTTATGCCAGCACTTGCCTTTTCAAAGGTACACACTGAGCTACAACAAGTTTTAGAGATTTTTCTGTCAGAGAGAGACCCATGCTAATTAGCTAGTCTGCATTCCTCAAAATCACCGATCAAAGAACTGCATCTAATATTTTCCCATAAATACATGGCTTGTGTCTGTTGGGTTTTTCTGGAATATGGAACCAGAAGAAAATGACCAGCAGCACTGAGTCAGCTTGCTGATTGGCTGTGACGTTTCCAAACGGATTCAAATGATACTTTGTATTTTATGATGTTACACAAAAATATGATTCTTCCTATATGCAGAAAAAAACCAATAGAATATATTAATCTGGAATGGTTTAAAACTAAATATTAATGGCTTACACAAAGCTCCACATCTTGCCTGTTTGCCTATGCTAGTGATTTAAAAGCACACGGATTTGTGACATATTTTTGTTCTTGGCCTCCTGTTGATGTGTTGCTTCAATGGACTAAGGCTAGGAGGCAGCATACAAAACTGTTACCAAATTTTCACAAAGTTTAAGCACCAACTTCTGCCCCATGATAGGTAAGAAGAGGTTGAGTTATCTATATGAAGTGTTTTTAAGTTACTCAGTAGAATGCAAACAAACATCTTATTATCACAAAATGATTCTCATCTCCATAATTCTGCTGAGACAGGACAGCACTGCTGCTTCCCTGGAAAGCTCACAGTTACGAAGTGTAACTGGGTGATCCAGGGTGATCCAGGAATCAAACCAAGAGGAACTGAGTCACAGTCCAGTGCCCCACAGTCCAAGTTCTCCCAGCTCACACTGCCTGTGCTCACAACTGCCTGTAAGTGAGCACTGGCTCAAAGCCTGGCCCCCACGACAGAGCCACCATGGACAGGTTCTGCACAAGCCACCACCTGCACTCCTTTGGTTGGATTCAGTTTTCACAAGGCAGTTGGCAACAGCCAGTAGCAGATGGTGCACCAAGATTCATGGAAAGAGAGTTTAAAAAGCCCCTAAATCACACAGAACTGGATGTCAAGGCAGGTCCTGAGCATCAAGACATTTGTGTTTTTCAAGGACACATCTGTATCAAAGCTGAAACTGAGATTCTGTTTCTGCCTTCTCAACTAATGTCCATACATGAGCCATCACAAACCAAACAATGAATATGGCATTGTTTTACAACATCCCCAACACACCTTACTAAAGTGTTGTACCCTGACTTCTGACTTCAAGTGAAAGCAGAAGAAACACTATGAAAGTAACATCATGATCCTCTAGATATATCTTCATTTCAACAGTATGCTTATTTCAGTCACATAGCATTGTTGAAGTTTATAAAAAAATTTGTCAAAAACAACAATCAAATCATTAGTGAAAAACAAGAAAAAATTAAATTAGTACGTTGCCTAGGAGTCATTCTCATAAAAATCTCAAAATTGACTTATACATATATGCATAATATTTACAATTAATACAAAACTGAGCTGAACAAAGATTTGCACTAAAAGTAAAGGATTGACTTCATTTCTTAAAAGGGATATTTCATTTTATATACAAAAAAGTATGTGTGCAAACTTGTTAAGAACATAAATTAACTTCTTAGGCATAAATATGCCGAGTCAAACAGGAAAAAGTTGTGAAATCATTTTCTGTATAAATCTCTCAATTTCTGTTAAACCACCTGGATATTATAAATATACCAGCAAAGGACTTCAAACTGGGATCAGTTGGAGCTCCCCATTTGTTTTTATTAGACTGATGGCTCATTAATTTTTTTTATATATATGCTGCCAGGAATCTACTGTAACTTAAGAAAAATGTACAATACATAATATATGCCTTGAATATCTTCTGATAACTAACATATCTTACTGAAAAAACATATAAAACATATAAACATACAAATCATATCTGACTGAAAACTTACTTGCTAGATTTATAGAGGGCGGGATCCAAAATTACGTGACCATCTAGCCTCAAAAGGCACATTTAGTGACATTTGAGAAGGGCTTAACTCAATTCCTGTGACAATCATTGGAGATACTAACTTACATCTCCATGCCCCTAAATCACAGAATCATGGAATCATAGCATGGTTTGTGTTGGAAGGAACCTAAAAGATCATCTCATTCCAACTGCCTGACATGGGCAGGGACACCTTCCACTAGACCAGGTTGCTCAGAGCTCCATCCAGCCTGGCCTTGGACACTTCCAGGGATGGGCATCCACATCTTCTCTGCACAACTTGTGCCAGGGCCTCACTGCCCTCACAGTGAAGAATTTTTTACTAATATCTAATATAAACCTACTCTCATTTTAAAGCCATTCCCCCTTGTTCTATCACTCCATGCCCTCGGGAAAAGTCCCTCTCCAGCTCTCTTGTAGCCCTTTCAGATACTGGAAGGGCCTCTAAAGTCTCCCCAGAGCCTTCTCTTTTCCAAGTTGAAGCACCCCAACACCCTCAGCCTGTCCTCACAGCAGTGTTCCAGCCCTCGGACCATCTTTATGTCCCTCCTCTGGACTCACTCTAAGAGGTCCCCACCCTTCTTATGCTGGGGACCCCAGAGCTGGGCACAGCACTGCAGTTGTGGTCTCATGAGAAGAAGTGAAGAATCTCCTCCCTCACCCTGCTCTGGATGCAGCCCAGGATATGTTTGGCTTCCTGGGCTGCAAATGCAAACCTGGCTCCCTATTTGCATTACAGAAAGAGATCAGAGCCTGAGTTTTAACTGAGCAACCTTGTAATGGGACATAATTTAACAGGTCTATCTCGATGCAAAAAAGTCTCATATTATATGCTTTTGGCTGAATAAAAAACAGTTTTGCCTATGCATTTAAAGGCTTGACCTTTAAGTACCTTGAAAGTAATCCAAAGTATTCTGAATGTATTGGACTTTGGAAGAGCAGTTAAGAGGTTCTGATTCAGAAAAGCCCATTTTTATCTTCATTTGAACCACAATATATATTTAAACTTAACCACGCATGAGTACAATGGTACCATCAATGGGGGTGAAAAAAGGAAGATTTTGGACTCTTAGCACTATGTAAGTGGTGTGGTCTGCTCTTTGCAGCTTGATGCACCATGGGTACTGATTTAGTGGTATTTCACACATATTTTTTCAGCAGATGGAAATAATGAGGAAAAAAAAGACAAAGGGTACAGTCAAAGATTTTATGAAGTACCCTTATGAAACTCCTGAAGAACACTTTGGAAAACAAATATGCACTCTTTTTGTTTTCACAGAAGTGACAATGTGCTTTGCAATGTGGAAGATTTTTTCATACAGAATGGGAGGACATGGCAGATTGACAGTATTATGAAATAATCTGTTACATACATAAATTCCTCAGTTTTTATGAAGTCTGCAACAGTTTTGACTCACTGTCTTCAGTTATCCAGTTGTAGATGACAATACTCTAAAAAAAAAGTTAAATAAGATTTTTTCAGCTGTTTCCTTATCCCACAGGAACTAGGACATGATTATACCACTGTTTGAATGGAGACTAATATAATTTAAGATAATTTTACTTTGAGGTTTTTTGTCTTGATCAGTTGAGAAGTGGAAAGAAAAGATGCTTTTTAACAATATAGATTTGTACAGGCACACAACTTACACAAGAACATATATAGCACAGATATTATTATTTTTTCAAAATATACCAGACTTAAAACCCTAGATCTCAGTCTTTCAGAAACTTACAGCATTAATTATCTTACGTTTATGAATATGACATTTGAGTCAATGAAAGTAATTCTGTCTTTTTAAGATAAGTAGATGCATAACAGCATTTAAGGACTTACTAAAATTAATGAGGAAAACCCCAAACCTACTAGCACACCTATTCGTAATTTACCTGATAGAAGTCAAAATATAGTGAGTCAGTCCCCTGCTTAGTATAAAACAGCACACCTTACTGACATGAATGGAGCTAAGCTTACTCACACCTATTGAGCCAGCAACCTAGAGGTAAAGATAAATTCTGATCCTTGACACATTCCAGCAAGTTCCATCAGTCCAAACACAGAATCTCATTACATTGTGGTATTTGAAGATTTAACTATTTGGAGAAGGAATGTGAAAATACTGAATATTTTTTCTTGTCAGATGACTAATTAAAACCACAGAAATAAGTTTGAAAAAAAATCTTCACATAAGGAAGCTTAATTTGGGGAAACTAAGAAAAGGGGAAAAAAAGTAATTAGATACCCAAGGATTATTACCCAATGACACTACAAATATAGTTTATGATTACCTCCATTCCCTTCACCATTTAAATACTCCAAACAAAAGTGAGGACTAAGGATGTTTCAACACCCCAAAACAGCTCAAGCTGTGGGGGTAATACAGTTCCTTGAGACATCAGAGCCCTCAGTTCAGCCTCTGCTGGACTCAGTGCATGGGCAGAAATTCAGACTTTTCTACCATATGTTTGAACTACTCAAATGTGAGAATGGTTCCTTCTCTGCTCAGTGATACACAGGATGACCACGCAATGTGGAACACAGCCAAGATAAGAATTAGAGCACACATTGTCTCATGGAAGGGTGAGGGCACTGCACTCTTGGAAGGCAGGAAGACTGAGACATGCTTGAGCCAAGACATCTCATGGCATTTGTTTGGTAAGAGGACACAGTCCCCAGGTACTTCAGTGAACTTGGCCTTTTACTTCCTCAGTTTCCATTACAATGCACAAACTGAAACATTTTGAACTATCAAACCAGTTCATTTTGACATTTTCAAAATGAAGCATTTCAACCACTCAGACTATTCGTCAAATTGTTTCAGCAGCTCTGAAACTTTCCTCAGAAATAAATGTCCCCCCGACTCCTTCCCTTTGCTTTTCAAACAGCTCAGCCACGGCCCTACTCACACTTGGTAAAATTTTTGTCCTGTTTTATTTCAAATGGGAATTTTAACTACAAGGCTTCCTGTGATCTGCAACGCAACAGACTGCTTAGTCAACACCAATCCTGCGAATGTTCAGGAGACCTTATGGTGTTTAGAAGGAAACAGGATATGTAACATTCTGCTAATTGAATAAGACAGCTTTTATTACTAAGCAGCGTCTTTCCATTTCCCACTGTAGTCAAGATATTTACATACACCTAATGCTTCAATTTACAGGCTATAAACAGCCAAGTCATTGCAATGCAATTATTAATTGCCAGTGTATTTGCATGGAAATTATTCAGCAATTAATATTTTACAGGAAAGAGTAGCAGCTAATTTTGGCCTCACAAGACAATCTGTCCAATGACATATTTCTCAGACCTCAGAAACAACAGACTTAAAAAACCAGGTTGGCATTGGTATAAGAAGAATAAAATCCACAATTTTCAATAATTCATTTGTATATGTTTAGATGTGTTCGATTTATTTAGGAGCCTAAGCTGGAGGTTTGAATCAACAGCAGAAAAGCATGATGAAATTAAACGCCTGTATCATTCAGATTGACTAAATGAACAATAAAAGTTTCAAGGAATTTCTATGATCTTTTACTCAGCGTGTTTTCATTTAGAGAACTGAGCAGAAAGGCCAGTGTTGTACCATCTTACAGCAGGGAAATTGCTTTAAAATGTATACTTTGGGTTATTAGTCTATTTTGACTGTGTTGAAGGTCCAATGATATCAAAATATATCTTACAAGCTTTACTGAAATCTTAGAACGTTATGTAAAAATATGGCAGGCTCAATATAAATGATGACATGGGAGTGTATACATTCAGGCCATGTAACTAGGTGGAAGGACAAATTAAAACTAATCCTGGGTTAAAGGTTGTCCTGACTGTAAGGGGAAAGTTTCAGCCAAGCACAAATATGTGCACAGGCTTCCAGACACAGAGCTGACTATTTCTTGCTTTTGACAAATGTAAACATTATACCATGTACTAACTGAAGGAGGAATTGGAGTCCCTGTATTTTTGACTTATAAACAGAAATAGTATTCATAGCTCTCTAAATACATAACCTATGTAAAATTATGAAAATTTTAAACCAAAAGTTTTTTTTTTTTCCTAAGCAACAAATCAACTGCAGTTTATAATAAGCCTTATCAAATCACTATTATTAATCCTACACGGTGCAGTTATTTTGCTGATTCTACAATTAGTCATCATAGATATAATTTCCTTTGACATCTCAAAGAAAATAAATAAGTCAGAAGTTTTTTCACAGTTTTCAAAGCATTGGGTATTTCAAATCCTATACTAAAGTAACAGTAACAACTTCCCTGTTATCTACCCAAGCCTGAGTGCATTTAATCACATTTACCTTGCTAGTAACTGTGCATTTTTTTTTTTACTTTTTTATGCTCAACCAAATCCTACAATCTAAGCTGTAAGGAAATTTTGCAAATCTGAGTTGTTCCTGGAAGTCACTGCAGAATACACAAGAAAGGCTCACAGTCAACAGGCTTGGAGATGTGGTCAGTGACTGCGAATGGTGAGAGGACATTTGTATGACTGAACTGGAAAGGAACTTTGGGATTCTCAATGTCAGCGTGATTACTCCAGAACTTCAGTGAGGCACACAGTCTTTGCTGTTTGTGGGATGGGGATCTGATATTGCCACTGGCATTTTCTCCAGAAATGTACACTGCTGTAGTCCTCTGGTATTAATATTCAGAATATGCACTGTGACAATAAAATTCAGTTTGCTAAGAAGTTTCAAAAGCCTGTTAGAGACCCTGTTCAAGTTTTTATCTTCAAAGAAAAGAGCAAGAAAGTTCAAAGACTGCAAAGAAAGGAAACAAGTTATGTTTCAAACTACCTGCGAAAAAAATTTAAAGCTTGTTGTTCTTAAGCTTTTCTTGTCATCATTCATTAATTTATTTCCTCATGCAAATCCTCAGGAGAGCAAAACCCAAATCCTGACGAAGTCACTACGCAGAACATTATTTTAAATTTTGCATGTGTTGCTCAAAGCCTTGTGCTCAGAGCTACAAGAATATGCCTAATCTCAGAGTCAAACATGGTGCAGCTCCCGACATTGACTGGTAACTGTTAGTAACATGAGCAAAAGACATTGCACGGCTGGTGCCAAAGCTTTGAACAAAATTACTTCCTTTAACACACCGCCACCTTAATTATGTGCTGGGGAACATAAAGCAGGTCAGACAATTTGTACTGGGACATCATAATTCCATCAGTATAATGCTGACATTGCTTAAGATTTATGAATGGAATGTCGTAATTATTTTTTTAGTAAACATATCAAGTTTCACTAATGGGGGGGCTGGAAGTACTAATTAGCTTTTGTTTTGGTTTGGATTTTTTTTTTTTTTTGCAGTGTATCATATAAGATGTGGGGAGCAGAGGTTGGAGGGGAAGGATCTGTGACAAAAACAAGCACACACACAATTTATGTATGGACTGTAATTCAAGCAGATGTTCTTATATAAGGGCTGCAGGGATTAAAGCCTTTCTGCACATAATTCCATTTGCTAACTACCTTCTGTCTTCACAAACCTTCTAGCCTATGATGGAATTTTGTTAAGCCACATTTCTTAAAAGTAAAAAGGAACAGTAGAGAAATAATATTAAAAATTATGCTGTTAAGCACCAGGGTTTGGCAGCTTGACTGTCTTTAAACTCTAACCTGCTGTGTGATTCCACTGGAAGTTCCATTGGAATTATTATAACTGCACCAAATATAAATGACTTTGGCAGAGTTTTCTTTGGAAATCCATTCAAATCAGCACTTGACCATTGTTGGCACAATGGTACTGCAGAAAGAAATTGTACTCATGCTAAATCTGAAGAATTCATATTAAAATAATATCCTTTGCTGTCCATACTCAAAGATTTGTCAAGATAAATAGAGATCTCAAACAAAAGAGAGAGAGAAGTAAAACCCACTAAGTGGTCAGCATTACAATACTATGATATGCCAATACCACAATATAATGTCAATATTGCAAGCTAGGGGCAGAACATTCCGAAATTACTGGTTTTAACACTTGCCTGACAGAATAAAAGAACTGGTCATAACACTGAAGAATTCTAAAACTTTCACTGAAGTTTCTATTCATGTATCTAAAGAAAATAATTGGCCAAATCCATTTTCTCAGACATATCAGTGTGATTCTGTCCTGACACCACTGTAGTACCTCAACATTCACACCAAGGGATATCCAAGTATGTCTTCAGGAAAACCTTTATCTTGTGACCCCACTTGTAGTCAGATACTGGAATTTCTATGAAGGAAATATAATATATGAAGATGATTTTTGTAGCAAGAAGTAACTGTTCAAGACTTCAGATTTCTATCAGTCTTCCTCCTCCTTTTAAAACCCAGAAAAATACCACCAAGATAATCTTCCTAGAAAACTGTCACAATTTTTCTACCTCATTTCCTTCTTACAAGTATAGAAGGAGAACCAACCACGAACTAATTCTTTTTACACCCTGTCATGCCTCTACAAATGTAATGCTTGCAGTAATAGCACAAGCTATTTAATACTGTACTGTCTCTTAAATAATACTCTTAAATAAAGTTCTCTCTATATGGAGTGGCAGAAAGGAAAGGGAACAGGATTTGGTTCTCAAAGAGGAGCTGGAACTGAATTTTCACTATTTGTCATATCATTAACTAGCTTAATACATTAAAACAAAAAAAAGTAGGAAAGATTAGTAAAAATTTATCTCTGATATAGAGAGTTTTGTTGGACTTCATTAAAAAGCTAAATGCTGCCCCACCATCATCTTCAAATAACTTAAAAAGTTTTAAATATACAACTTCAAGGACATCTTTACCCACATCTACAGATAATGAACTGACACAATCTAGTTCAGGAATATTTTCTATAATCATCTTTTACAGTCTCTCTGCTTCATGAAAAGATTTCCGAATGTGTTGCACAAACACTTTGGATCCTTAGCAGCATCCACCTCAGTGCACTTCAACCGTTCTCAAATTATCTTTGAAATAAAGAACATAAGTCAAGAACACAATCCTATACATGGGACAGCTAAACATAGACTCATTAAGGTTGTAAAAGACCTCTAAGATGATTGAGTCCAACTACTAATCCAGCACCATGTTCAACACTAAACTATATTCCAAGTGCCACATCCACACGTCTTTTGAGCACTGTAAAGTGGTAAGATAAATTTCTGATCTCAGAAAAAAGATAAACATTAAATCTTTGTCTAGAGATTTGCTTTCAAATATTCTCATATTAGAGTGCTTCCAAAGAAATCTGGATAGCATCCAAACAGTTTGGGATCACTTATTTTCTTTGAAAAGGCTTTTAATATGATGTTGATCATAGACACTCCCATATCCTTGTGCTTCAAATATGTGACAGCAATGAAACCTCTTTTTTTATGCCAGCAGCTGCAGCACCTGCTCTTGTGTTCACTTTTCATATTTCACTAGAGATTTGAGGCTTTGTATAACAGCTCATGGGCACATTAACTAATTGTAGTCTTCTTATTTACGCTTTCATCTTCAAGACACTGAGTATAAAATGGAGAATGGCATTGAATCCTATGTTTCAGGAGTATCAGGATGAGTACAGCATGTACAGGAGGGCTGCAATGCCTTAGAAATTTTGCATATAAAGGATGAAAAAACCCTCCAATTATTCTAGAGACAAAAAAGACAAAGCATACTTATTGTCTCTGGGTTATATCATGACTAATATACTAATTCACTGATTTTTTTTTTCAGCATTTCTGAAGCAACGGATTCTTAAAAGTCGTGTTTAGTGAAAAAAAAATTAGCACAATCAGGGCACAACAGTGGAAACTTCTGAGAATAAGACAGACATTCAGAGATCCCCACTCAACTGTGACACCTCCTTCAGTGACACACTGTTCAGCTGCACGTGGTGTCAAAGGAAAACCCTGGATAGGAACCTCCTTCATAATCTCAAAGGAGAAAACAATCCTTAGAGTAATTTAAAGATAAAAAAATGTTGTCTGAATATTTTTTATCTTATTTGTATTTCTATTTTTGTTTCTAATCTTTGCATGCTTTTGCATCAGGTACTAAAAGAATTTTTTTTCAGTGTGAAAGCTACAGTGAAAATGAGATTAAGGTGAAACTATGAGCCCATCTATTTTTGGTAATATAAGGCAGAAATTGCTTCCTTATTCACTTGCAGTCTGAAATCTGCAATGACTCCGGTGTGCCTAGACAAAGCATTAGAAAATCTCATATGACATTTTTTGTAGTATTTTCAAAATTCTTTCATAATTATTTGGAAGTACTTGCTTAAAAAAATCCTTACACTTTCACTGAAAAAAATGAGTGGGGGAAACAGATTTCTTCCTTTTTATATCATAGACTAATACCTTCTTCACACTACTTTTAAACACATCATTGGTGAAGAGTACATCACAAGAGATTAAAGCACAGGATAAAGACACAAACTGACATCTTGGAGGAGAGAACAGATGGTGACATGCCAACATTACTGGTAGGAACAACAAATTCAGAAGTGTAAGAGGAAGCAACAATACAAGGCACAGCAACAGCACCAAATGAAACTTTTCTTCTCTACTGCTTTAAAGACTATTACTTGCCTGGATCAAGGACTTGTGCCACCAGTGGTCTTGATAAGAAACATATGGATGCATTTTACAACGGTGTGAGGATGCGATTCTGGTATTATTAGATCAGTCGACAGCACTGCCCCCAGGCAGTGGGCATATTGTGAGCATAATGGTATTAATTCTACTTCATTTGCTACAGCTTAGTTGTTTCCTTCGCATCAAAATCCGTATAATGAAAAGACAGAGGTCAGAAAGTTTTCCCGTGTACCGAAGTTCCACTGTAGCCATTTGGATGCAGATTCCTAAATCCCTCTGTCACAAAGGAGAAGTTACTAAAAATCAACACAGAATTGTACTTTATCAGTTGCAAAGACTCAGTTGTGCCCCTCGGTGCTGATGCCACTCTGGTTTGTGGATATCTGTGCCACTGCAGGATTGCACATGAATGGAAGGGTGAGTAGGAAGAATCCACTCACATATATGGAGTATGAAGGATTGGTTTGGTGACAAAATCAAGTTTCATTCTAACAATCGTATACACGAAAAACAGCTATTTCATCCATCTGTAGCTGTTATACAAAGGGATTCTGAGCTCTGTTCAAACTCTACCATTCTCAGCTACAGCTTTTTTTAACCTAAGGGATTTTTGGACTCAAAAAATCTATAATGCCTGCTGTGTACAGACTTTGCAAAGATTTCTAATGAGCGCAAACTCTTAAAACCCCTCTTCTTTTTTTAGATAAACATATTTGATCTTTCCAGTCATTATCATTTTAACTTGCAAAGTGACATTATGCCAAAAAGAAGGAATTCATAAATTAGTTCCAATTTAGAAAGTTTTCTTGTCATTGTATAAATGACAGATCTTTAAAAAGACGACTTAAAATGAAATGCAATAAAAAAAAAATTTCACTTTTGTGGCAGGTTTTTCTTTTCTCTCTCTCTCTTTTTTTTTTTTTTAAGACTGAAAGAATAAAACAATGTGCTATCAAAAAAGAAATGAGTGGTACAAAAAATTACAAATGTGCATGGACAGGAAACTCATTTAAATTCTCAGATTGTTTTAGGAAAGCTAAATTTAGTTGGGACAGTAAGAAAATAAAATGTAAGCAGAAAATGCTTTGAAAAGTTAAATTCACTTTTCAACAGAAATTGATAAAGCAGGATTCACATCCTGCTTCTTATTTCAAACCTTGCCCGTGGCTGCAGCTATTGATGTTTGGGATGCAAATCTGCTTGGCTGAACTCAGCTAGAAGGTTGCTAATTATACTACTGAGTCAACAAGTTACCCATGCATTTTGGTTTTATTCTCTTTAAGAACTGCAAAGTTTAGATGCACATTTGGGGTTTGCTTTCAAACATCTTTAATCTTCTGGAGAACTTGACTGGAATTCTTTGAACAGAGTGCCTTTCTGTAATGAAAAAGATGCCAAGGTGAAACTAGAGTAGAAGATAATGGAAGACTTCCATCAGTGGAGAAAACAAATCTAGGGTTATGTGTGAAGATTTTTACAATAGGAAAGTGTTCTAGTGAGGTACCATTCCAGGCAGTAACCACAGACAACTCCTGGGGCTTCTGTGACCAGAATGATTCTGCAGTGGATTCATGACTCCAGCTTGCTCTCAGCTCAAAGTGGGGTTTCTCAGGGGTTCCACGTGCCTGCTCTGGGCTCACAGATCGCAAACTCATCAAAACACTTATCAATGTACTCAAATGGAGCCACTTAACCACAAGGTTATTAACCTCTAGGAAATAACTTCCTGACATCTTGTCTCCTGTCAACCATCCAGAGTTACACACAACCCTTGAACTCCAAGATCTACCTGGCATGATAACAATTACTCCTATGTTTAGTAAGTACATGTTTGGTTATGTAATACTGATATTTTACTGCCCTGCTTTTTTATTCCTAGGTGTCTTTTCTGGAAGTTTAATAACTTCCAAGTCTACAATTAAAATTAAGGTAATGGGGGCTCTGTTCAACATCTCAGGTTTGACTATTTCTTAGTGTGTTTCCATTACTATTTTTAGCTTAATTTTTAAGCAAAAGAATTTTAGATGGGAACTACCTACTTTTTCTCACTCAGGAATTCATGGTACTGTCTTATGATTCCTACATCACCACACCCTGTGACAGGCAAACAAATTAATTTTTGAGGCATTTTCACCTTTGGCAGCTCTGTAGAAGCTTCAGTTGAAAAGCAAGTCTTTAGGCAACCTAATTACATTTGTTACAAGTCTGCAGGTAGGAAAATACAATAAAATACTCTGTTCTTTGTATCACAAATAGTACATAAGTTATAGAAAACAAGTTTCTGTAAGGAGTCAGTGCTACCATCAGCTAAGAGAACACTACTTCATGAGCAGATCTACTGCCATACTACTGGTCTTTTTAACAGAATCTAAATCTAAAAAAAAGAATGGGGAGACAGTCAAGTACCAGCCACAGTGAAAAGTCAGGAAAGACAGGAAACACGTACCAGCCTCTAAAAGAATATTAATAAAACCTTCAAAACCCGTCTTATTAATACTGTGTATGAGATGGGACACCTCTAAAGAAATGTTAAAGTGACAAGTATCTCATGTTAGGGCAATAACATACAGCCACATATTATCTGTGGAGATGTTATTCTAGAATAAGCTCAACAAACAACCTAGAGCTAACCTGGTTTTAGAAGAGAGCAGTTTAGATTCTGAATGCAAATGGGTCATGAGAAGAAAAAACATTCTACTACTCCTTTACATCTATATTAACTAGAAAAGCAAGGTCAATTGAAAAAAATGACAAAGAATTCCTTCCTTTACATAAGGAAATTCCTTTGACTATGTTGAAGCACACATTTCCCTGTACATGGGATGTACAGGGGAAGATCACCAGAACTGGACAGGAATACCATGACATTATGGGATCAGCTTCCAATAATAATCAATTAAATTTTTTGAACTTTAACAGCTGCAAAAGTATAAAGAGTTCACAGCCTTTCACAGGTTATAACTTCATTATTCCAAAGGAATACACTCAGAATATGTCTGGCTCCTCAAGCAACCAACTTCATTTCAAGGGGGAAATTTGATTCTGAGTCTACCCAGTACAATTTCAAGACAGTGAAACTGCAACTGATAGAAACTTCAACATGATTAGAATGATCTGTTATCCCCACATACAAACTTCTCTGTTTTTCATTTTTACTTGTGTAGTATACCTCCTTTTACTACTTTAATGGCTACATTTAAGGAGGAAAGTGAAATGATTCTTAGGATAATGTTTTAGTGTCTGTTTCACAATGGTTTTTATTGAAGCTGTAAAGCACTTGCATGCACAGAGAAAAGAAGGTGCATTTTAGAAATAAAACTATTAAGTAACATTATCTTGCCATGGATCATTCCCACTGGGATAGAGGAACTATTTGAGAAGTATAACTGAATTAAATTAAAATATGATAATTTTTTATCTCTACGTTACCCTCATTTTCAGCATTGCATGTTGATCAAGAAACTAAAAAAATCATGACTGTTTATGTTTAGAAGCTTTTGCCTGATCATATGTTGTACAATAACTTCATATTTCCTCCCTACTACGTATAGTAGGGAACAGATGGAATGTAACAACCTCCTCCTAGAAATGAGGATGGACATGCATGTTTCCATATCTAATTACCAATATATGGCCCATCATAGCAACCAATATTACATGTCAGAGACAGATGAAGATATGCCTTTGCATATCATGGCAAGGAGAAATGGTCTCCACGTAACAGAATGAAACAACTTCTGACACAAAATCACAGAAATATGTATCCAAAGCAAAATTCACACAAACAACGTCATGATAGTTTTTCTGGGGGCAAAGCTCTAAGCACTGTATATATACTCTTTTTTGAAAGTAGACACTGACAGGGACCATGGAGATATGCCTATTAATTATCTTGAAAAGGTTGTTTACCAATTCTTTCCAAAGAAGACAGAAGCTGTCTTCTTTAATGAATAAATATATTAATAATAAATACAATATAAATACAAACACAATATTATTAATAACAAATTAATAGTTAATTGAGAGTTAAATTAGTATGTATTTCTGAAATACAGGCCCCATATCCATTTTGCAGGTCACTGGATCCTATGAGTGATCTGCACACAGGAGATTAACAATGCCTTTTGAAGTATATTGGTTCTTCTATCACCCTTATGAGCACTGCCTCATATAGAAAAGTAATATTACAAACCAAGTACACAGTAGGGAAGCACCATTTCTGCTTTGCAGATGGCTAGCTGAGACATGAAGAAATTAAGTGATTTTTCCAATGTCAAACAAGAAACCTGCATCAGAATGGAGAAAATCTAGGCCTTCTGAGTTTTGGCTGATTTCCTGAACAATCAAACTATTCTTCTGTTCTGGCATGAATAAACCTCTGGTTGCAGATTGGATTGGTGAAAGCATCAGTTCATCATGGGATGAAAAACAAAAAAGAGAAGAACTATCTGACACAGTACAATATAATCTGTACAGCAGTTTTCTTCTCCAAAATTATACCCCAAAATCTCATCTGAAGTTAAATAACACAGTAATTAAAAAAAAAAAAGGCAGAAGAAAAATTAAGTATCTTAGACAAAGAGAAAAAGATGTTTCAACTGAGGCATGAAAATAAATGTAGATAATAATTATCACTTATGCGATGCTTTTTATCTTCAAAATGCTGTATAAATATTACTTTAAAAATCCTCACAACACCTCATGAGGTGGGAAAATATTAAGCATAATGTAATAAGTTACACCCTCATATGATCTAAACCGATTTTCATTCTAGAAAACCAAGGGGAAAAAAAAGGTTGAAAGGCTAAAAGAATTTGTTTAAAGCACCTGAGCTGGCCACATTCTACAGAAAAAGCTACACTGCCATCTAAGAGGACTGTAGTTCTCACAGGCATACATGAGCCAGCTTTAATTAATCCAGTACAGACTCAGCACAAGCACAGCAACCAGGGTTCAACAAAGCCTATCCCAGACTCCAGGCAGATACTGCAGGATAGTTGCCCTGGATCACACTCAGCACCACGGGGTCACTCGCAGGGTACAAGTTCCCTCATTAAAAGCTGACCTGAGTACCTTGTACAAAGGGCTGTCATGGGGCCAGAACGGAGCACAGGCAGATCCAAAGCTGGACTGGGACTGTAGGGTTGGCTCCGAAGTTTTCTCCTTTAGCTCAAAGGCATCCAAGCAGGCACGCACAGAGAGGCTATTTCACACATCATGGAGCTGCAGTGGAGATGGAGCTTTTCCACCTGCAGAGCCTGCCAAAATAATGTAAAAGGGCAAAAGGGAAGGTGGTAAGTCTAATCAAAGACAATGTTTTGAGCTGAATAAAACACTTAACTGCATGGAAAATTCCATTAGGTTGATTAGATACTTGCCTTAGGGCCCTCTTAAAACACCTGTTAAAAAAAAAAAAAGATAGCTATTGCAACGCGGCTTAAAAATATTGGAAAAGCAGGAAATGGAGCTTATTAGAGCTCAAATTAGATCCAAGATTTATGTGAAGAACATTTGGCCTCTTTAAAAGGCCTGGTTAATCCCTAGATGGTTTTTATTGTTTCTATTATTATTATTTATTTATACAGTGCCATAGGTATACATGGCACTTTACAGACAAATAAAAAAAAAACACGGGTCCTCCCCCAGAGAGTTTACAACACCTGATCCAGCAAAGAGTTAAGTACATGAGCAACTTCATTTGCAGGACTAACCTCTCTTGGAACCAATGAGATTTTTCAAAAAATCAATTTATTGACATGATTATCTCTTCCAGGTCAGACCCTCTCAGACATTCGGTTTTAAGCTACAGGTGTAGAACCCAGTTCACAGGAATAACCACCCGAGCTGTGCTACCTTCTGCTCAGCAAATCTTACAGCAGGATTTTGTTGCAGCTTATGTATGATAAAGATAAGCCAAAGCAATGAAGGGGGGAAGCTAAGCAGTTTTTGTACCATTAAGTTTCCTTCAGTGAAAGTCTTTTACTGGTATTTGCAATATTTTCTCAATTGAGGCAGCAAAATTAGTGATTGGGAAACAGTTCCATGACATGGCTTAGTGCAAACCAGGGAACTGTGTGTTGTTTGTGTCCCTTCTTACTGCACATGGTGTGACAGGGCTGGTTCCTCAGGGATGACTGGCCAGAGCTCTCCATCTGCACTCTGAAACTACTGAATTTGAACATTAGAGCACATGTACTGTGCTTCAGGTATAAACTTGAAGTAATATTTTATGGAAGTGCTCTTTCTTATTTTACTTTGCAAAAGAAGCACTTCTGGTTCCCATTAAAGATCTCACAATACTGTTGTGTTTTGTTTGGAAGATGAGGGGATCCTATTCTCTCCCTTACTGTCCTGATGCCCCTATTTCTGTGAACGGAAAATTGGAGCTACCTCAAGCCACTTCTCTTTTGGAGGCTAGTAATGACTACTCCAAATGTGCAACCCTATTTGCCTGCATATAAACTTTTAATAATGTTCATTAAACTTTATTACAATTGTTCGTGCAGCCAGATCAGGCTTACAAATTAAAAGCTCAATCCTGCAAAGACTTATGGAGCTTTATTCACGTAACCTAAAGGAAAAATTTCTCTTTCTATACTCACACACTTAAACTGAATCTGAAACATAAATATGATGCTATTTATTTTCTTACCCTCTGGTATTAAGGTTAAAAACATACAGTCAGGAAGAAATTATATGTTACTGGTGCATAAAAAAAGTAAACAACTCCCCAACCTTTTTGAAATTGCACCTTTTTAAAAATCATCATCGTGTGGGAAAAACTTTCTGACTTGGAGAAGTCAATGAAAAAATGAGCTGTGACTGTAGGCACATAATGATACACAAAAGTCCTGGCCAGAAGAGACACTGAAGTCTGTAGAAGTTTTGCAATAAACTTTACAGGCAAAAGGATCAAATCAACCTACAGAGCCTGATATAAGAGTCCAGTGAAGCCAGTAAGAGTTTTCCCATTGATATGCTTTGAATCAGATGCAGTGACCAGCAGAACTGCAGGATTGCAGGTAAAGAAGCAGCCATAAAACCCAGAAAGAGTTTTTAAAGAAAAGAGAAATGAGTGTCATAAAGCCAAGGTCAAACTCTATCACCAAATACATGTGAAAAAATTACACCTCTTTTAGGTCTAAGTACAGCATTTATGATTATTTATCTGTCTTGAAACAAAAGGTAAATTAATCCATTTATTTTAAAAAGCATGTTTTTATTACATTGAGTAATTTCCTTTGAAAAAGAAAAATATTTCCTAAGCCCACTAGCAGTCAAACCTGTTTTTTTTTGTTTATATCTGAGATGAAGCTGCATATTATTATTCATGCATAATCTAAATCCAAATAACTCCTTGTTTACTATTTGTTTTGTATACTTTCTTATGTAAGCCAGAATGGCATGGAAGAAATATGCTGTATTGTCTTTTACTACATATCTTTGGAATGTGCCATACATCATCTTTAACTCTGAGGGACATTCAAAATAGCCTGAGGAAAACAAATGAATACACATATAAACAAGGACAAATACAGTAATAGGAAAATCACATAAGTACAGGCTTGCATATAGGTACATTAAGCACATGTAATATAAACAATGAAAATCATAATCTGACCCCAAATTTTTGAGTAAGCATTAAAAAAATTACTTAAAGTTTATCAGGCTTGGGTGATCAGCAGTCAGAGTAGGGACACACAGTCACAGCTTGTTCTCTGACAGCAACTAGATGACAGAACCTCAGACCTTCCATTTCGATCTCTGCCTGTAGGAAGACCCCATCACAATTAGTTTCCTCTTCTCTAAATACTAGCACCCTCCAGTGTGCACACCCAGTAACATACACCCCATCCTTGCTCAGCGAGATCCTCCTGCCAGGGCTGGGACCCTCCGAGCCCGGACACCGATCAGGGGTGGAGGAGCAGAGGTTTTCACAGACAGCCAGGGCTGCACCCTGACAGACTGCAGGGTCCAAGGAATGATGGAACTCTATAAAGATCTGGCAATTCTGATAGTCAGAATAATTCAGATGAGAAATACTGTGAAAATTTTGAGACTTGCCTGTGGATCCACCCTTTCTAACCCCACCAGGTTTCCTATCCTTACCCTTATTTCCTTCACCTGCAATTTCTCTTACACATATTCAACTAGTTTTACCAGACCACCTTGAATCAGTATAACCTACTTGATTCTTTTCCTTTTGACTTTGTCATACTTTTTCACCATGGTGAGTCACAGAGCCTTTCATCACGTGTGGGCAGGCAGCTCCCCTGAATTCCTTACTGTTAGCTGTGAGGAAAAAAGGACAAAAGTTTTTCCCCCCCCACAGGTATAAAACATTGTAGGTGAATTTGGAGCATAGTAAGATTCAAAAGGTTATGTCCCGTGCAACCAATTAACATGTATTCCTGAACCTCTTATTACAACATAGTTCTGCTATTTGTTTTTGTTTTTGATTTCCACTAGGGAATAACAGGAAAAAAAATAATTTTCAGAATGCCAGACTATTTCTCCTCCAGTAGTTAATAATACTGGTTTTTTTTATTTTAGCTTTAGTCATAATTGCTTTCCTCTCTCAACAGTTAGATTGTTTTTTATTTATTTTTAATATGTTTTTTCTTTTTAATATTTGTAGTTGTCATTGATTTCTGCCTACATGTAACAGTATATTTTTGTGGCATTTTAAGAAGTTACATTTCACATGGTCTATTTTTCCAAAATGTAATTCTGCAAAAGTAGGTCTCATATTCATGTACAGGAAAGATGAAATGGATATAATAACTCTAGAGGTAGTGGCTGGGTTGTAAAGTTTGACCTTATGAAAGAAGTAATGTGATGACCATTGGAAACTAGGCTGTTGGAGGTCCATGGTATTTTAGAGCCTGTTACAGTGTCCCTCTGAATGCTGCTCAGAGATATAAAAGCTGTCTAACTTGCAACTAAAATTAAAGCTTATCCTACTAAACTATTCAGAGAGTCAGATTCTAAGGGCAGCTGTGACTTAACAAAACCCAGGTCACAGTCATCTTTGTGGAAGAGATCTACATACCTCTTTTCCATTTCAGAATTTCTCTTTCAATCTGAAGTTTAAAAAGAAATAAAAGATTTTAGAGAAAATTTGTTTATAATTAAGAGAACATACTTGTCATCTAAATGAGTGATTTACATCACTATAGGTTTTGCCAGTGGCATCTTCCCATGTGCTAAAACTAGTCATATCTTCCAGTGAGCACTGTAGAATTTCAAAGGCCTATGTGTGCCCAAATTCTGCAAAGTAGCCACCTAAAGTCTTTCCCGATGCTGACAAATCTCATATGATTTTTTTTTTTACTGATAAGATTAGCTTTGATACACAGAGTCTTAAGTAATGCAGCTGCTTTGAAATCTGTATCTTCGGTATGTCATGTACTTCATCAGGAACAATGATGCAAGGTGTTTACCAAACCTGGCCCTAGAGGTGAATCCGAGTGTTACACAGGTGTCTCTCAAGGCAAATCAGCTACCTATAAATCAGTAAAATCACACAAAATATATAAGAAGAAAACATCCCCAAGGAGCTTACTAATAGGTCTTTGCAAGCTGTCTTTTGTTTTCTGTTCCAAACGGCAGGAATGTTCAACTGAAAAATGTACCTCTTTTCAATTAAGGCACTCTTCTGTGCTCCTGAGTGCTCTTTTCCACTGGTTTAACTTCACTGCAGCAGAGACAGGCTGGATGAGAGCAGTGAGAGGTGACATCACATCTGTCTGAATCCACAAGGTTACAAACCAGTACACTAAGTACAGCTGAATGGATCAAAAAATAAGCAGAACTATGCTTTTCCAGCATAAATCACAAGCATTCCAGCCTTTGGAAAATTCTCCTTTAAAGCAAGAGTAACTAATTTCATATTCTTGGTTTTTGTACATGTTAATACCTTTTATAGGTCCTTAGAATGAACAGTTCTTTTAACCTTTTAAGTTTTAATGTATCATATGTCTTTAATAAATAACTTCTAGGGTTGTTTCTTCCACCTATTTTTCTCCTATTCACACCATATATACTTCTACATATTTACATTTATTATAAATGCTGTGCCTATTGTGTCTATAAATTATAAAGCATTGTCTATATTAAAGATGTTCTACTATGTTTTATTTAATTTTACTGATTAATACTTTCATTCACTGACCATGTACTGACCATGACTTTGAACCAACTTTTTTATAATTTTATTTTTTATATGTAGAACAAAAACATGGGTTTTCTTTGTATGCATCACGTTTAGAGCTGAGAAACAAGAGTCTGGAAAAATATCTCTCATCCTTGACATGGTCACTAATTTCCTTTCTGATCTTGACTGTATAAAAAATCTCAAGCTAAAACTTTGTCCTCAGGGTTTCTCAGTATTTGATTCTGATATGACATATGAGAGATTGAAGCTGCCCTTCAGGGACCCTTAGAGCAGTGATGTTACAGTGGCAGAGTGGCTCGTCCCCTGCCACTCCAGAGAAACTGCAGAAGAAATTTATCCACAGTACATTAAAGAGCCACTGAGGATGGCTAAGAAGCATATTTTCTAGTGTTTGGGTTAAGGAGTGAGCTGGACAAGAGCCAGGATTAAAAGAACTGCAATAACTCTGAATTGTAGGTCTCAACTCATTGTTCACAGCTTTGGCTTAGTCTAAAACCACCCTGAATTTTGGCTAAACCTAGGTTCTGCCTCTTCAGTTAAATCTCATTAACAGTTTCAGTGACCTGATTCTCTCAGAAACATCACCAAAGCAACATGCACAAGGAAGGAAATGTGATGTGAGGAAAGGTAAAGGACTTTTGACAGATGAGCTTCGCCATCAAGCATATGCAAGTAATAAAGGGCACTTTTAAGACTTGTGTGACCCAGACTGATGAAAGTTGGTGAGTAAACCTCACTGGTATCTCTGAGGGGGGAAGCTGTAAGAAACCCCATGTTTGAGAAGATTTGTGTTACTGGGTTGAATATTTTGAAAGTAGACTGAAAAACTTGTCAAAGTCTCAATTTCCAGCACTAAGAAAGAACTAAAGAACTGGACCTGCTCCTTAAAACTGTTTTCCTACTTCATTTATTTTCCCTCTGAAGATCTGGGCTTCAGTTCCACTCTCTAGATAAACCAGATCAAGAACAGATGGGGTAATGTGTAATTGCAACATCAGGGTGTGCAAACCTGCAGAGTTCTCTGAAGAGAACCAAGCAAGCAACCACACTCAGTGTTAAAACTCAAAGCACCTTCTGATCGGGCACTCTGGCTCTTTGCAAGCCCCACTGAGGCTGCAGCATCAGAGGGCACAGATTTAAATTTAACATTTACTTATTGATACTGAGTAATTTTTCTATTGCAAAAATAGGTGCAATATTGCCAAGTCCTCCAGCCCATGCTTTTCATTACACTTGTTGCTAAAAAAGAGAAAACTGCACCAGGTCTTTGGCTGATATAAACAGGAAGAGCATTCATGTCTCCAGGGAAGAACTACAAACTGAAATGATGCAGTAATTAATTCACAATATTGTGATGGTTCATAAAGAATTCTTACAAATTAAATGATCTGCAAACAATCTTACTTTTTTAAATTTTTTTTTACAATTTTAACAAATTTAGTTTTCTCCCATTCCTTCTAGGCTCCTTTCCTGGTTCTTAGAATTCCAGTGGATTGTAACATAAGGGAAAAACTCCAGTACCTTTTCAATGATGTAGTAATATATCTTGGTATACTTAATGGTGATAAGAAGAAAGGATGAAACTGAAGTATTAGTCAATCTAGGTCTCAAACTGTAGTTTCTATAGCTAATTTTCTCAGTTCCACATCCAAGAACGTAGAGAATAGGATTCTTACAACAGCACTCTAACACCTATTTGTGTAAAATTACTGACACAGTATTTCTGTGACAGACCTCTAGGAAAACATGAACAGATTTTTCATTATTTTTCATTTCTAATGGGTAAAGTGAGTAAGACAGAAAAAAATACTTTTTCCAAGAGTCATAGATTAAACTGGATCAAGAACAGGAGTTCTTGAATCTGTTATCCCTTTTAGCTCAGATTGTTAAACCTTTTCTTCTGAAATCACTCAGAGCTGTTCAGGTGTTGGGATCTGCTTATTCTGCTCTTCTGCAGCTCTGCTATTTCTATGCAAAGTGGTAGAATTTAAATGTATGACTTTCATCACTGCTGTCCATATATTGATCTTTGAAGTAATTTTTAATATTAGGTAACTGAAGATAACGGTCATAAAAGTCAGTAATACCACATAAAGTTACCCCTCCTTGAGAAAAGACCTGCTCCACTAACAGACAGTGACAGACTCAATGGCACAGTTCTGTTAAGGAGCCCTCTCAGCGTTAGCATGCAAATGCCACCAAGAAATAAGAATTCTTTAATACAGACCTTCTTCTGCTTTATTGGTCCCATTAATGCCCACTCAGCATTCTCAGAAGCAATTGCTCAGGGAGCTGACTGAGCATGATGGGAGGGAGAGGGGGCACATCATGGTCCTGTGGCACTCAGGGGACAGCCCTTGTGTTGGATCCACACTGAGCACTTCCAGGGCCAAAACCTGTTTTCAGAGGTTCATTACTTCTCCAAAGATACACTAGGTGGATCTGGGGCTAGACAGAAAACACATATTTTATGAACCTGGTGGTTGCTGCTGCCCAGACTACTCCTGTGTAATTGGGAGGATAATCTTAGCCAAATGAGGAAGATATTTGCATTTTGCAAATGACTGGCAATAGTCTAAACAAGAGATTAAGATGACTATAATTTCTTTGCTTCTTCACTAGAAACGACTCTGTTTATATTTACCAGAAATCTTCTATGTTAGCCTGTATTTCCAAGGGAAGCTGTTCTAGTATATGGATCAGATGTTTTACTTCCCTCCCCCAAAAATAATTTATGATGGAAACGGAATATTTCTTTTACTATTTCTATATAATGATGGGGAGACTGATAACTGTGAGGTTTTATCTGTACGAAGGAAAACTGTCAGTACTTGTTTGCTGCAAAAGATCTGAAATTGGAGCTGGTAACCTCAGTCTGGTGGTACATATACTCTGGAGGTTTATAAGGTAAAAATCTCCTCAATATGCAAAACTATGAGGTTTTCACCTGAACTACTGTTGTCCTGCTGTTCACAAGCTATAAATTAATAGACATTTACAAAGACTGTTTTTAAACCAAATAGATCATTACTTAAGATAACTGACATTAACATAATGAGGAAAAAAAATCCTAATTTGACTACAGAACTAACAGACATGAAGGAACAGAGATAAGACAGGCAAAATGGAACTTGTGTCTATTTGTAACACACAAAACCCCACCATCTTCCTATCTTTATCAGTCATACAATTGTTGTCCTTACTTGGTTTTTGTGTTGTCAAAAGTTTTCAAATGCAAAAATGTAGAAGTCACAATAATTAAAGGAAATGCTGAAAGTTCATATCTGTGAAATTAAAATAAAAAAATAGGAAAAGGGAAAAAGAAAGGGAGGGAGGAAGGAAGGGAGGTAGGAAGGAAGGAAGTTTAAAACCTGGATGTTTAGACAGCCCTGCAAGCCCCCTTGTGACCTTACTCTGATATTTAACAAAACATTAATCTTCTTGCCAGCAATTATAAAGAATACAGTGATGTAGCTGGGGCTCAGTGAGTGAGTAATAGTAATTCCATTGTTCTCTTTTATTTATGCCTTGGCTGTACCAGGCAGATGAGGTAAGTTGGGGCTTTTTATATGTTATTATTCTGAACTGGCAATACATAAAGGCTGATTACACAAATATCTGTCTGTTTCTGAAGCACTGTTTCACACCTCCTTCCAGCTCACGATCAAAGCGTTTCAACATTTTATTATGAAATCATGAATTCCTCCTTAGTTTGCATATGAATTATAGCTTTTTAAAAAAAAACCCACAGTGGTGTACAACAGTGACAGTGCCTTTTGAACCAAGGAACAAAACAAGGTGTTACACATTACTTCTGGAAAGCACTGACTTGCTGATTAATTCTGTTTGCTGGAGCACAGTCCAACCTCCCTAGTGAATACATAAGCCTTGAGACTAAAGAAAATTTTTTTCTCTGAACTGGCCAGTGATTCTTTTTCACTTGTAAAGGAAAAAAAAAAAAAGCAGAGACCTATTTAGAAGTTGAGAAAATGCTGTCATGGAGCTGTAATTAAAACAAAACTAAAGGAGCTTCCATCTACTTTTCTGAAATGCAGTAGCTATACTAAAAATTGAAAATAATTGTTCAGTTAATAACATCCCACTGTACAAACCTTGCATTCTGAAAGTTTCTAAGTGTGTTCCACATATGTATATAAATCACACTGAAAGGATGGCCAAGGAGGTGGTGAAGCAGAGCTCCCTAAGCTATAAACAGGTGTCCTGCATCTACTTCTTAGGAGAACTGTTATATGGTATCTTTTATGACTCACACTTACTGCATTTTAAGGATCAAAAACCTCACGATGTTCAATCTTTCTACGTCAGAAAGAGAAGGGGTCAAGGTATCCACACCATTTTTTACCTTCTAAGAAAGTTGCATTTCAAAGTCTCAGAATTGTGACTCAGGGATAAGGCTTCCACTTACTGTTATAAGAACAGCATCCAGTTGTTGATGCTTGTACTGAGATGCATGCTTCTGTATGACATATATATGTAATTGAATGCTAACAGCTGTTCTTTTACACACACCATGAACATACCATGTTTTCCTCACAGTAGTCTGAAAAAAATTTAATATTTCTATTAAATATATTTATATTCTAAGGATTTTTCAAGTTTTCTTTATATAATGCAAATATGAACTGTGAACAAACTTATGAATAGAAATAACATTTTATTAGGGCTTACTGTCAGTGATTTGCAACTATTAATTTTGCTGAAAGTCATGCCATTTGTGTCACTTCAGTCAAATCAGGATTTGGTCCATAATTATTGACCTTTTTTATTTGTAATGACAACTTCTCCCTCTGTTCACTTCTCTGTATCGGCAGAGACAGATTCAGTTCATCTTTATCAATCTGATAATGTCACCAAATCAAAATTTAAGGTGAAAGGGTAAAGAGAAATTGCTTCTATGTTTCATTACCTGCCAAAAGAATAATCTAAACTCTGATTGCTGCACTTCCACACGGCTGTAGAGAGAAAGATCATGCAGCCAAGGCAACAGCCTAGCTGAGAACACTTGGTTTGTTAAAAGATTTTTCAGATCATTAGTAGGTGGCTGAAGTAATTAAACTTAATACAGCATTTGTTTTCTGAACAGCTAAGGGCTTAGCTTGTTACCCTGAGTAGTATTTTCCTCTTGGAGTAAACCCAGGAAGGTCATCCAAAAGCAGATTCAATTCCATGGCATCTAATGTGACCTGGCTCTGTATCACTGGTGGGACTGCAGGGGCTGTGAACACTCATACATTGTCCTTATATCAGCCACGTATTTCTTTTGCCAACCAACTCAATAAATTTGAAACATTCTGGAAAACTAACTACCATTTGAGATGTTCTCTGTGAAATAACTCTGAATATGCATCTTTGACCTTAGAATAATTTCTTAAGTACAGTCTAAGCTGGGTGGGTTTGGATTCTGCACATTAACATAACTGCATTTTTTATCCTAGCATATTTTAAAGCAGAACAGAACAGCATTGCAGTGTCTGAGATTAACACTCATGCTCTTACCAGTACAATTACATTTTTACAGAAATTAATGAATTAATACATAAAACCTACTTGTGTAGACTTAATAAAAGTGCCAGACCAAAGAAGAAGAGATCCCTGTCTGAATGTCAAACTTCAGAAAATAATCCATCTGGTTCTATTCACAGACAGACAGGCCACATCTCAGAGTACCTTGCAAAATCAATGCTCTCCATGCATGAGACACAAACTCACAAAGGCAAGAATTCAGAGTTGAGCCTTAAGCCCTGTTCATAATTTGTTTCATTGTTCCAGCACATATGAGATATGTAAGACCCCCAGCAGCTTTGAGGCTCCTGTTCTGTTCCTGCACAATAGGGGTGAGTTAAGGATTGCATTGTGTCCATATCCCCTCAGTTCTGGTGCCTTTGTAAGCTTTAAAGAAGATATTTAATGTTATATGAATGAGGTTTTATGATAATGCTGAAAAAACAAAATAATATTTGGGAAAAGTAATAAAATCCTCTCTCAAACTAAGATACATTAAAACTGGCTCAGTATATCATGCAACTCATTATGTGGGATTACACCATTCCTCTGAGCTATGAATTTACATAGTACTGGAAACCATAAGAGATAAGAAAAGGCACTTGTAGCCAATTCTGTAAGAAAGATATTTTTAATTTGAGAAAATATACTTTTGTAGGGCGGATACTCATATGCTCAACCTACTAAATGTCTACTTCAAAAATTAATTTTATGGAACAAAATTTATCAAAGCTAATATTATACAATTTGGTTTTGCTCATTTTTTACACTATTATCTTAATAATTATTTTGTAGCCTCATGAATCCCAGACTTTACCAGATAGATATTGCACTAGCTAGACTTTAATGGATTACAATTACAATTACTTTTAGAAACATCACAGTATCACCTGCACAGAACCCATTACCATGGAGTATTTAAAAAATATTAAATCCATACAGAAAAAAATATTGTAACTAGATGTGGTTTCAAAACAAGTTAAATTCAAAAGGCTTAGAAATCCTCATTCTTTACCTCTTCTGTACTTAATCTGTGAATGTATAGAACAAAAGAACCATCCTGTAAAATTTGTAAAAACAATACTTCTAATATTATCAATACAGAATTAAGCTGTAGGTTGCATAAAAATTTGGAGTGCATGTCGAGGTGCTCAAAATGAAAAAGGCTACCCAGGAACACAATGGTATTGTACTATGCTGATTTAATTAACATATTATACCATTTGTCATGTTGCTGGCCCCTGTAGCTTTGTATTCTCTGCCCAGAAATATCTGATGGTTTTGCAGGTTAAGTAGAGATAAGATTGTTCACAGTTCTAGAGCTCTAGGTCAAGATGACTTCCATGTCACCTGAAACTGGAACATGTAGAGTATTTTAGTTAAGAAAGAGAAAAGAGCCACAATCTCAACACAGCTGGTGGAAATCCTAGAGCCCACGTTATTTTAATTTCAGGATTCTGAATCATCAAGGCAAAAGCACTGTAATGAGCTCTTATTACCCAGAAGCAAAGTTGCAAGTAGTAATGGATTAAGAAAAATACCGAAGAAACATAAGGTAGAACATGTTCTCCTGGGAGTAAAACAACCTTCAGCTTCCTCAGGATAGGTAGATGCCACTCTGTAAGGGCTGTAGCTGCACTAAAGTTGGCTGAACTTCTAAGGAAAGCAGCTGTATTTTTCTTTTGAATACTCCTTCTGCCAGAACCCTGAGGGTACCCTTCTAACTCAGGAAAGTGGACAGGGAAAAACAAAGGAGGAGGACATAAACACTGGCTGATTAGCACGCATGCATCTTATCTTTAAATTTTCTGAGAAATGCTGCTGTTTCATTTCCTCTTGTCTCTCCAGCTGCACAGTTACTAAACTTCTGCTGAAGCGAATGAGGAAAAAAATGTTATTTTTGGGGTCTAACTTGGCATTCAACACTTGAGACTTCTGTTGTGTGAGGTAAGCTTAGCTTGCCTCACATTTGTTGCTGCCATATGGAATTTAGAGGAACCTCTGACTCTGGTTTCTTCTCTCTTTCATATTCTGATCCTACTATTTCCACTATCAACTGCGTTTAATGCACATTTCCAAACTGTGCTCCCTGCTGAAGCAGTATATCTGGGTCAACTTTAAATCAATCACTGTAACAGTCTCCCTGACAAACTTGTAACACCTTCACTTTCTAAAATGGAAGAATTAAGTAGCTCATGTGATTTTCTATTTTTCCCCAAATTTTCTCATTACTCTGACGGTTGTTAAATTTCTTGAATTCATTCATGTATTTTACATAGATGCTCAGTTTACACAGCCATTTTGCAATACAACTGAAAGATATGACTATTACTATGATTACAGAAGCATTTGATGACTTTGTAACTTTAAAACAAGCTGTTATGGTATGACCAATTTGTAATCTCAGGCAAGGATGGACAAAACCAAAAGGTAAAAAGCTCTCTCTTGGCAATCACCTCAGAGGCATGTAGAAAATCAAACACACACATACTCAAGAATTTTTTCCACTAGGAGTCTGAGGTTCTGCTCTTAGGCACACTTGGATCATCATTCACAGAACCCACAATTAAAGCATTTTTTCCCCCACATCCCCATAGTTTGAAAAAACTTGCATTCTCCAAACACAGCTGGTCACTCCCCCCTTTCCCCAGTGGGTTTCATCCCTTTTGCCCAACATATGAGGGATCTGGAACCCATTCTTAAAGTAATTTTAAACTACTTTTCCCACCTTCTGGATAATTTTGAAAGAAAAAAAAATGAGTAGTAGCTGAGTTACTCTACATTAGCCTAACCAGCTCTGGGATTATATCTCTCAAAACTTTTAACAAATTAACAAGCAAGCTCTGTTCAGATAAATAAGCACTTAAAATTGGGTACCATACTGATGGTGGTAAAAGGCACTGTATTAAGCAATAGCTGATGTAGGCCCTGTTCATGAAACTCTAGGCTAGAACAAGACCTACAAAGGTACTGAGGTGCCTCATTCCTGTCCAGTTCAATGAGATTCTCAAATCCTGCAGTCTGCACCTCGGAAGTATTTGCACAAAGGAAATGAGATGAAACTTGGGCTCCCATGAAACTTCATACCATCTTTGGTACAGAAATGGTCTGGCAAACACACAGAAAAGTTACCTGGCTGACAGAGGCAGGGAGGTGAGCACTGACTATGCAGCTCCTAAATCAGACACATGTTGCACTGCTGAGAGGAACAACTGTTAAATACTTTTAAAAGCTAGACTGTAAATGCACACAGCAAATGGCCATGGGATTAAGCCATATACAATTTTTAAAGATATCTTTTGTCTCTGTAGCATCTGTTCTCATTATGAACTCATTTTCTTATCTATGCTTGGGTCCATTTCTTAAATCTGAATACAGGACAAATATTTCCACTGGCTTAATGGGAGAATTGAGTCTGAAAATAATAATTTCAATATGGTTAATTCATCAGGAATATAAAAAATACATTTGCACAATTTTAGCACTTCTCTTTCAATGTAAATTTACATTACTTTGTAAATTATGCTTATATTTATCTATATATTCCAGCATCTTTAACAAATTAACAATAAGGAGTATCAGTGAAAAGCAAGTTATAACCACTTGAAATAAATTAAGATGCTATTTATATCTGATACACATTCTTCCCAGTCATGATGGGACTGATGTAAGACCATCACTTCAGTCAGATATGCCTGTCTCTCAGACATTTCCTTGCTCTCTCTTGCCAAAATCTATTGTTAACTGTTCATGAAAGGTCTTCCTAGAGACTGATACGTTGCACAGGGTCCTTAGCATGTCTCTTTATTCATGCTGAGATCATATCTCCTCATTTTCTAGCTCTTCTCCTCCAGGTTCTGTGCTGCAGTCCCTTCCTTTTTGAAGTTTCTATTTTCATAGATGACCATTACTTTCTTATATTTAATTCCTCCTAAGTGCTGTAATTTCCCAAATGTTTTTAATTCCATAAGCTGTTTCCTGTGATCTTCTCCAGACTACTTCTCAGCATGGTTTTCAGCTTTCTCTGGGGCTATATTTTTTTTTATCCACCTCTTCCTCTCCTCTCTCTTCCCTCAGCATACAACAGTACTGGCCTCCTTCAGCCATAGCTCATTTGTCTGTTTAGCATCTGTTTGTCATTCATACCCCTTGATGTTAGAACACTCATCTTTTTCATATTCTCATCTATAGCCCACTGTGAATACTTGCACAATGCTTTAGAGTCACCATAGAGCATTTAGTTCTATTTCTTCTAATAGGATATTTGCCTCCTTATCTTCAATGGTCTCCTTTTTCCCCGGGATTTTTTAATATAGTCACCACTATTTTAAATTTACTGTTTCCTGTAACTGATCTTTAATTAGAAAGCTGTAATGGGACAGTGTATTTACAGAAGCCTCACTTGTCCAGATATAAGAATCTGCTCCCAAATGCAGAGTTTTTCAAAATGCAGGTCTTCCATTACTTTTATTACAGGTGAGGGAGCCCACTGAAAATGTCCTGATTCATCCTAATACTCAGAATTCACAAAACCCACAATTAAACTGGTATAACTTAATGAAAAAAATGTCCTAACTTTGTAGAATTTACTGTGGGTACAACCATTGCTAAAATTGGTATGTAGTGGGCATGCTCTTCTAAGCTTTCTCTCTTCTGTTTCTCTGTGCAGTTGTGAATCAATACAAGCTGAACAGGGTAAAATTTTTACACAGTGTTCTATCCTGAGGCTAAATGAGTTTTTTCCATTGCCCTGAAATTATTATAATCAGTATATATTCTTGAAAAAACCCTGAAGGCCATAATCATATATCAAGGCCCAGTTGTGACATGCAAATATACCCATTTTTTATATAACATAAGAAAGCTTGCAAGCTATGAATCTGAGCAATACAGTGGATACAAAACAGATGAGGAAAGCCCAAGGTAACAGTGAGATGATAATGGCTGGTGTAATAAGCAGTGCTACTGCACCTCAACTGCTTGGCTACGATTAAACTAATTTAATAACTGCTACCATGCTAAGAAAAGGCATAAATAGCAGAATGGTGGTTTATTGTCTGCTCTCTTCTGTAATTTACTCAGCACCAAAGTATTTATTAGAAACATATTTATTGTGTACTCACTTTTGGATGTGCCATATGTTCCTCTACTTATGATGTAATAATTTGTTTCGTTTTTTGCTTTTTTTTTTTTCTTAAGTACTGTATAAAAAGACTAAAGCTGAAACTGGAAAAAGTCAGTAGATATCAGTGTTGAAAGTGAGATCCATTTCATAGGAAGACATTCATGCCTCTAACGAGAAGTTTGCTCTAATGAAATGAAGGAGATCAAAGATGATAGAAAGCAAAGCTATGTAATGAAACAGTGACTTAAGAAGCCTGGGACATTCATTTTATTTTCATTGTAAGATAGGTTACTTGCCTTACTGTTTGGTATTGTTTATTCTGGTGTCTGTACATGGTTTTGATTATATTAATTAGATTATTGGCCAAATTCTACTGCTGTAAATCAAAATTGCTCTTCTGACTCCAGTGAATGACAGTGACTTATACCAGCTGATGATCTACCCTTCAATGCCTCACAAATACAGGAAAAAGACTTTGCAAACCTTATACAAAGTTTGTTTGTGAAAATGTTACAATTTATTGCAGTTTTGCAAATGGATAGAATTTCTTGCTGTAAATACTTTAATTGCTATTATAAAACGAATTGAAATTTAATTAAAGATGAAAAAAAGCACAGTGGAAATTTTTAAAAGGACAAAACCAGCGAGAAACACTCCCAGATTTGAATGTCATTTCAACAGTAATCGGAACCAACATCTGAAATGTGTTACATAATTTTAAACATATACTAAAAATTATTTTCTTCCAGCTTAGAGCAAGTGCAGACTCAAGAGCTGTTCCAAAGTTTTCAGTTATTTTCCCCCTCAATCTCTAGACGTAAACAAACAAGAATGCTAATTAAAAATGTTACTTCAGGCAATAATCTTGTCAAAGTAGTTAAAGAGGGTTAGACTCAATCATCAGAAGGTAGGGTAACTTCTAGAGAAAGCATACATCATGAAAACACAGTGCATTTATTCAAGCAGTCCTCTAACAGTTTGGATCCAGTGCCATGGACGTTATTGAAAAATATAACTTTTGCTCTTAATGAGACAATCAAATATGTGTTTGCTTCTTTTAATGTATATAATGAACATGACACTGTTCCAAAATGCATTTATGATACTAAATAACTGGGCAGGTTTTATCAGAGATTGTTGTACTCTTAATTCCTTAAATTTTCCTTGTTTCTCAGAGGCTGTTACCACTGGCACCACGTGTTGTTTCTCCACCATGGCTGCAGTTTTACTGGGGCTTATGAAGTGTTCTGTACAAAAGGGAAAAGGCAAACCTGATTTCTAAAAGGGTGTCAGACTACTTTGTGCAGGCACAGACAACATGTGGGTTCTTTGAAACAAGGAATGTAAACTCAACAGTTTTACCTGGAAAGTGTTTTCAAATGTGTCCGAAATGGCAAGAACTTGAATGCCTCTTGAATGAAAGAAAGCTCCAATGAAGATGGAACACCCTCTCATGCCAACACACTGAGACTATTGAGTCCTCCATGAAAATCAGTAAAATCCCTGGGGAATTGGCCACTCTATTCCAATGGCACTCACTGGCCCTCCCTGTCTAAGGTAACAACCTCCAAAGCAGAGCCTACGTGTCACAGTCAGTAACATGCTGAGGATTTCTAGAGACAGTGCGGCTCAACATGCAAGTTCAAATGAATTTATGTTCTGTAATGTATGCCTTTCTTTTTAAGACATCATGTCCTCATGTTTTTCCAAGAATAGATGTATAACTTAGTCTTTTGGGCACTGATCCATTTTACACATTTCCTGATCTGCCCTTTTGTTACTGGAAAACTTATTCCGGGATGAAAACTCAGCTTGTGTAAGAAATAAAATCAATTCAATTGAACATAGATGGTGGTTGGACAAACTGTGCATACTGTCTTATGCTCAAATGTTGACATTTATCAATATTATTTAGAAGCATCCAAACAAACTCCTTCTAGAGGACCAAATTTCTAATGGGTATATTTATGTAACACTTGCATTGAACTTAGAACAGCCTGCACTCTGTATAATGTTTCAAATAGGAGTGCTAAAATGGTGCATTTCTTTCCCATTGAACAAAGATTTTATGTTTCTGGCAATGGTTTTGTAAGATAATGTACTTGTTAGCCAAAAAAACCACTCAGAAAATAACCCTAATCCTACTTTGATGTACAAATGTAACAACAGAGCTCTTTAGGAATGGATACAACCCATCTTATTTTTACACGTTATATTCTTTTTTCCTAATGTCAAAGATGTTTATCTAAGTGAAGGGTTTCTCCACAGATTATGTTTCCCTATTTTTTTTCTAGGCTACCCTCAAGATGAATGAACTTTATCTTTTCAGGAAGTTAAATTTTTTATTTAAAATGTGAGATCTTGTTGAGTCCCAGGGTTAAGTGCATGGTTTCAAAGCCGATATGCTTTCAACATATGGCTCTCTTATTTCTAGCTATATTTAACATTCTTTTATCTTGAAACATTTTACTCAATTTCTCAAACATTCTTTTATCTTGAAACATTTTACTTAATTTCTCAGAAATGCCATTTGTTTAAAAATTTTTTTTTTTTTTGAGAATCAGGTCTCCAGCAGGACTATCTCTTTCCTCTATTTATTTGCAGGACACAATCCTGGCAACAATTTAACTCCAGCAAGTTGGAGAAATTCCACCTGGACTAAGTGTCCCACAGTCAAACTGGCTGTGTGTTCCAGAAGATGGTTCCCTAGCAGATGACAGCTGAGAGTATGTTGCATTTCTCCTTGCATGAAGGGAAATATAATCAGTTATGCAGGAATTTTACATAGGTAAATGGGCCTAAATTATTCTGCTTTGTGCTTGGCCTTGCCCTCAGAGTGCTTTACACTGCCAGTCTTGACTGGTCAGATGGGGACTCCTACTGAATCTGTCAACAGTGCACTACATTCTAGACTATATACATTTCATTAATAAACCACTCCCAGACATTCCCCTGTTAAATATTTCTGTTGAGGGATCAGGACCTATGAGATACAAAATCTAAATCAATAGAAAGTACTTCAGTGTTTCATAATTACTCAGAAGAGAAATGCTAAAACATCTTTTTGGGAACCACGCTACTTCCAATATCATCAGGAAAGAACCATGGATAAAGAGGAAGCATTTTGAAGCTACAATAATGCAAACATGAACAAAGCTGATTTTGTGATAAGCAGCACCATTTCATTAATTAAAGAGTTCTGTTAAGCAATCAGGATAAGGTTCTCCCTTAAGAAAAAGGAATGCTTCTTGCAATACCTTGCACTAGGTACATATTAATGGTATTACACAGCAAGATAGGGCTGTTAAAATTATAAGAAACAACTCTTGAAGATACTTACAATTAGGATACTCTTTAAAAAGCAGAATCGAGTGCCACATCTTTCTTATCCCCTGAGTCTCACATTCCACCAGTTCTGTCCATATACCTGTACAAGAGTAAAAGGGAATGGTTTAAGGTTTTAATGAAAAAGCAGTCACATGGATGTGGCAATATCCTCCCCACTTGCAGATTCTGGGTGAACAGTCTAACCACCTTCTAGATATGTTCTGTATCAATTTCCTCAACTTCTCCTATTAACTTTTTAATATAGAGTTTCTACAATTATGCAGAGATAACATAGAATTATTGCAGAAATATTTCTACAATATTGTAGAAATATTTACAGCAGCCAAACGTGCTTTAACATAAGAGGGGATAATCCCAACATTGTGTATTCTATTACAGAGGCAACTGTCTTAGACCAATCACTGTAATCTGGATGCAATTATATTTTTTCCAGGAACCTAAAAGCATTGTATGAACCTTTCTGTTTTTAACAGGATATTTTTCTGACAGAAAACATTTTTTTCTCAAATGTTTCTTAATATTGCACTACAAAACATAGATTTGTTGCAAGAAAAGGCAGCTAAAACAAATTATCTGTTAAATTGCACTGCACAGCCCCTGCCTTCCTGTAATGTTCCACTGGATTTAATAGAAATAATCTACTGGACAACCACTACTCAGCATGAATAATTGTGAGACTCTGTCTGCCATATATATCTATCATGATCATCTAAGATATCTATATTCCACTATAGCTTCTTACACAATATTCAAACTGTGGAAAACAGCACAAAACCTTACATCAGCTACAGATTAACAGCTAAGACTGATTTTCTGGTACCACTACATTCAAGTACCTTAAAAAATGATAATAATAACTTTTAAAATTACAAATATAAGTCTAACAAAGGCTACAACGGCATAAAGAACAATAATGACAAACTACTGTGATGACAGTTCAAAAGGGATATAATTTATCTGTGAGATTTAAGTATGTGCTGCTAATACTTTTATTAAATGGTAAACCTATACGTTGGAGATTTCTGATCATGACATATATTGGAATTTACATTAAGGAGAGATGGCTACTCATAGACATCACTATTTATAAATTATATCTCTTTTTATGTAATGTATACTCCATCAGAATTATTTAAAAGAGTGCTGATATTGAGAAATGAGTATTGATTAAAAGACAAAAACAATCTCCAAGAAAATTAAGCATTGAAATCAGACAAAAATATTAAATAAAAGAATGAGCAGTACCCGTAACTTGGAGTACCACTTCCTAAGAAACACATACAGTAGCAAAACCTATTTTAATTGCATATGGGGACTTTGCCTGGATTATGCCCAGGCACATGACAAACCACTACCAAGTCCCCTGTTGGGAGTAAAGGACAAAAAGGGCTTTTACTTGGCTTGTTGCCACTTTTCTCAGGAACAATAAGTCAGTCACTAGTCACAAAACAAGAGTCCTCTGCATCAAGCCAGCCACCCCCCAGGGAGGCTCTGGCTGGCAGCAGTTCCAGGCAGCTCCATCTTCCCAGTGCCCAGTGCTGGGGGCTGCCAGCCCCTCTCCTTGGCACCAACTAAACGGGACTCCCCAGTCGTCCCCTCTTTTTACAACTCTTCCTCCTTGCTGTGGCTCACATTCTTTTTAAAAGTTATGGCATAGCAAAGAGGGGCTGCTTAAGACTCCAAGTCATGAAATATTCTCCTGATTATGGAGTAGTCATATTTTATACTTCCAAATGGTACAAGTTTTCATTGCCCCTGGTAAGAGCAATATGTACAAGCCTATTGCATCATGAGTAGGCACAGAGTAATCAATGGTTAACTGACTAAATAAAGGACCAAAACCATCACTGGGGCCCAAGCAAGGATCATGGTAAAGGATCTGGAAGACTTCTAATTCCTTAAAACCTAGAAGGCTTAGAGGTCCTATGAAAAACAAGTTTCATAGTTTTTGTAAGCACTCAACTAGTGCTTTTTTAACGAATACTTTCTCAACTAGTAAGTTTTTAGGCATCTTTACAGACAAGTGAAGGATTTAAACAATTCAATGTCTCTTGCCATCATAATACCATACATACTTAGCCTCCCTGCACCTTCTGAATTCTTAATTTGATGACACTATTGGTCAAAATGACATTTTATTTCCCCAAGAATCACACAAAGGCTGAGCTAATGCCTAATAAGGAGGGTTCATTAGGACATTATTCAGTATTTTGTATGCTTGTGCTGGAACCCGTTTTTCCATTTTCCAGTGCAAATCTAAATATTTTTTACATTGGAATAGAGAATCTTCTCTGTGGCTTGATGTTCTATATGAATACTCTTCCATTAATTTTTTGTAAGTTTTCAACTAATCTCAGCACAATCATATTTGCTTTTCTTAGAGTACAGTATCGGTTTTAGATCTTTCAAGATTTGTAGGAGTTCTCCAACAAATTTAGTAACATCATCTTAGCAGAAGATAAAAAAAAAAGAAAATTATTATATGACTTCTAGATACATAGGAAATAACATATCAAGACCATAAAAATTCAAATGTTTATACTTTACCTATTTTTATAATAATATAGCACATTTTTCCACATTTTTTATTGCCACTGCACAATGAGAAAACAGCTGAATTGTACTACCTATACTTTCCCTCCGGATTATGACTGAAATGTTTATAAATAGTCAATTCACATTTTTAAAAGTGCCTTGAAGATGCAATACACCATGCACTAGCTAGCAGAATGAACACTGGTTTATATTTGTAATCCTACCTAGAACATCTTTTCATTGGTTTCAGGTCAGAAAAGATGCTACATGCAGTATTTTCACAACTACAAGAAAAAGATAATAAAAAGGCTGTGGGTTGAATTTCTCTGCTGTAGTTAATAACATACACAACAATATAAGTAATGTTAACTCCTTTAAACAACTTTGATCCCACCATTGTGTTTCTTGTTTCAAAGCATAAACAACAATTTCAACATCAATAATAAAATGTAAAAAAAAAAAAAAAGTTAAGGATAAAACCAGACATTCCAGGTGCTAAGTCTTTAATGGAAAGAAGGATGAAGAACCAAAGAAAAGCACCCCCCCCCATTACACAAATACCTCTGCCTGGTAAATTGTTTTTCACATAGCTTCATTCTTTGGAAATGAATCAGTTCCAGGTCTTATGAAGAAATGTTAATGCAACATATCTTAAATATGTGCATTTCATTGTTTTTGTAATAACATGTCCTGGCTCTGAAAACAACACTGTGCCCAAATAAATATGAGCAATTTTTTAGGGTTACTTTTTGAGAACTTCCTTTTGTCAGTTTCTCTGATTTTTTTTTTCTTTAAATGGTGTCCAACCCCCAAGGCAACCTTAATAAAGACAGTGAAATTATACAGGTGGAAAGGACAAAAATGCAGCCTCTGGATTTCAAATAGTGACAACATTGGTCTCACCATTAAGCCTGACACAAGAACCTTTTAATTTAAATGTAATCTCCAAAAGACCAAATTACCAGCAACATGTTCTCATTAATTCCTGTAAGGGATGCTCAAGCTTTGACCCCTTATTGTTCTCCTTATCGAGAAGAGGCTGAGTCATAGTATTAATAAGCCATCACTCATTTAAGTGGTCATTCACTGCTGGGTGGGGAAAAGATAGGCTCATCCTTTTGAAGTGGGAATGGGCAAGCAAGGCTGCTGTAATAGGCTGTGATTATTTTCACTATGAATGCTCTCCTAGCTTTCAAAAATTAAAAGGAGCACTCATTTTCCTGCTTGAGTATTTCTCACACTGGCAAAAAAATGAACACTTTGAAATGTAAATGATTTAATCTTTGCAAACCCCTGCTTCAGAGGGAGGTACAGCTTCATTTACAAAATGAAGACATTTTAGGAAATGATTATCATTGTAAAATTGAGGTCAGCAGGGAGTCCGAGTTCAAACTCTTAGAATATCAGCAGTGTAACAAGTTTGATCTTCCTTACTGCATTGCTTGCATTTGCTTCTCTGGGTTCCAGCAGAGAGCCATTGTCAGTTGGAACTTGTTCCCATTCGTTTCCCTTGGTTAAATAAAATAGTTATGCTTATTATTTAGAGTTAGTCAGTCCAATAAAATTCAGGACAAGGCTAAAAATAAAAAAGGGAAGTCGAAACTTATTTTGATTGATGTATACAGTCTATGTGCATATTCAACTTAGAACATTTAAAGGTTGACAGCACTGAAGACAATTTTTTTTTTTAAATGCTTAGTTCAGGCAATAGCACTGGGTAGAGTTACTATACTGTCCTACCAAGGTTTGGGAAGGAGACCACCCATAATGGTGAGAGAATATTTCATTTAAAATTTAAACATTAAGTCCTTAATCTCTCTTCTGTGACTTCCAAATAGAATGACAATTATTGTTGGTGGCAGTATAGGGTTTTATGGCATCAGTCAGGCTTATTATGAATGGTGGAGATGATAAATTTGTATAACAAAGTCCAAATGATAACAGCTGCCATATGACAACAGCCATTATGGAGAGCTTCCCTGCCCTGATGGGCATTTCAGCTGAAAATGCTGGAAATCTATCAGAAACAAGGATGAATCTGTGTGAAACAGAACACACAAGTGAGGAGTTACAGTATGTTATTGGTGAACCTATGATATAAGCTCATCATCATTTAATCAGTGTCATATAATAATTTTCAGTGGAGTTACTTATCTCTCCACCATTCCTGAAGAGTCATTTTTGTCTCCCAGCCTGATACACTGAAAAGTATGTCTTAAAATTAAAATGTCAAAATGCCATTTTGCTTACAAAGATCCTTGATGCACCCTTGAAGTTTCACTAAAAGCCCCTTCAATAGGATAGATGAAAGTCTATATTACTGTGTGCAAGAAATACACCCTCATATCTACAACATACAAGAGAAAAACACCACATTAGGCAAAACTCAGTATCTGTCCAATATCTTGTAAAAGGGTAGGAAAGAATGAAGGGCTGTTTGTATTCAAGTTAATGTGATACAGTTTGAAGTAAGGCTAAAAGCTGGGTAGCCAAACCTGCAGGATGCTTACCCAAACCATCCTTATGGAGATTTATCTTTACTAATGATGAAAAGCAAAATATTGGCAGTGTTTTTTAATATTCCTCAAAAAGAGAAGAAAAAATGTTTCTACAAACAAAACCACACAATTTTTCAAAACGTTGAAAATGCTGAAAAAACATGTTATAACATTTGAAAAAAGATAAAAGAGAAAGTCTAAACAACATCCATCACATAGCCAGTCTCATTGCTTACTGCTTTTTCTGGTTTGAGCAGGTGTTTTGTTTGTGTGCACTGGAGTGTGAGGCAGCTGTTCTCTCCGAGGTATGAAGGGCTCCATTATAAGCACCACTCTGCTCCCCTTCCAAGGCAAGTCTGCAAGCTGGGCAGTTGCCACAGTGAAGGAAAGCTCCACACCCTTGCCTTCGGGCAGGACTTCTTTTTCTTAGTGGCACTATATACCTGACAAGTCCTGCAGGTGCAAAATGAAGGAGTGTGACCAGTAACAAACGTGAGCAAAAGCCATGCAGAGTAAACTGAGGTTTCAATGCACATGGTCAAGTGTGTCTTGCTGACTCCTGGAAACTTTACATGAGTTTTGGATGGCACTGGCCTGAAAGACAGCTGTTTAGCAGAAGACTGAGTTTTGGTCAATATTACTCTTTTAATTATTTAAAGGTGGATATAAAGTTTTAAACTTGATGCTTGTAACAGAAGTCAGACTGTGAGAGGGTCTAAAGCTGAACGAACCTAAAGTTTAGAATAGATATGTTTTGATGAACTGATACTGTAACAGATAATGAAAAGCTATAACAGATTGGGAACTCCCTGGGGCAAAGACGACTCATTCATTTGTACAAAAACATCAACACACTGCATGTTGGGTAATAAGTAAGATATTCCTCAGCCTTCTCCCATCTCATACCCTTCAGGAGAGGGGCCAGAGTACAAGAGGGAGCAGGATTCAATGGAATCAACCTTCCCTGAGCTACAACTGAAATCCAGGAAATTCACATTGATTCTGAGATCTGAATTTTTATTAACTCTGTCCTATTGCAAACAATACTTAATATTGTGGCTCCCAGTTACTTTTCTCAGTTGAGAAAGTTCAGATCAAAGGTAGGAGCATGAACACTGCAAGCCCCTTTAAACTCGGGGCAATAGGTACCAATGACACTGTTGGATAATGCTTCTTTAGCTCCACATTCTGGGCAAACAATGCAATATTTTACACAACATTTTTGGAGAAGTTGAAATCAAGTCTGTATGACAACTTCAGAAATTATGAAATAGGAAGCTTAGCTACTCACCTAGAACTCTTTAGGAATGATCTGCTTTGAACTTCTTAACAAATACTGTGCTTTGTCATTAACTCATTACCTCTGAAGTTCCCACGAACTGCTCCCAAGTAATTTTCTTAATATTCTCTTCAGTGACAGATATTTTAGACATTAAATCTATTTTTCATGTTAGCCTAATGATCAAGAAGGCTGATGTAATCCACTGAGGGAACATATATTCTAGTTTTCATTCATGCTTTAGAGTATTGTCACAGTTCAGCACAAAGGAATAATCTGATTGTTTCTCATAAAGCAAGAACAAATCATGATTGAAGGATTTCTTCTATTTAAAGCTATGCTTTGCAAAGCCTATTGAACTTGTTAGAAGAGTCATCTCCGATGGGTACACTAACTACACAAAGCTGCTGCACAGTTGCCATTCAAGGGCTAATTTAGTACCAAAAGGCCAATATTGCCGACTTGCAGATTACAAATATCACGAGATATTTATTTATTTATATTTAAATCAGGATAAAGGATGAAGAGAACTTTCAGTAGATCCACTTACAGTTAAAATGAGTGCAAGTTTGAATTACTTCTTTATGGTCTGGTACAGCTGGGATTTGAAAGAGTTGCCGCCAGAATGATGCAAGGCATTTGCTTTTGACAAAGTAACGCAAAATTTGTGCAAGTGGGTGAAAGAGCATTAGGTTATATCACCTTGTAGGTCAGCTGAAAAATACGATATGTATTCTGATTATGAGAAAACAGAGTGAAAGGCAGAAAACAGGTGCTGAGGGATTGAGTTTGTGGGTGCCGTGGGGCCGATGGCAGCGCCGAGCCCAGGCTGCCCCTGCTATCCCCCTGGGCCCGGCTCTGAGACCAGCAGGGACTGCTCTCATGGGTTTGACCTCCGGGCAAAGATAACTCTTTCATACCCCCTGTTCCACTTTTCCACTTTGTATCCAAGTCCTCTGCTGTAAAATGTAAAACCAGCACATAGAGCATACTGCTTTGGAGGTCTGCCACTTGCATTCAGGCAACCATTTGTACTTTTGCAGGCGTAATCAATCTCCTGTTGCTATCAGCAGGGAGTGGGGCTTTGCTGCTTTATGGCTTAAAAGTAGTTTTGTGCAAATTCTACTTCCCTCCCCCCTCCCTTTAGCTCCACTACTCACAGGATTTCCAGGGACATGGGCTAGAGCTGAGAAAAGAAGCTTGTTTGATTTAAGCACAGAGGGGTTTTTTGTGTGTGTGTTTATATTTTCTCTGCATCTATTAAGGGGTGAGGGGGAGAGACTTCATTTATATGTTAATATTAGCCGGCACCCTGACTAAACTGACAGAACTATTTCATGGGAAGCTGACAAATTTTGTCAGCTAGGCTATCTTTCCACATCTCAATAGTGGCAATAATCTTGATTAGCAAAACAATTGGGGGCCAAAGAAGTCCTGCTGCTCCAAAGACCCTCTTCTCAGGTTACAGTTTGCTAATGTGATGAATCCAGAGAGTCCTTCAAGCTTGAAAAAATTCCCCAAAGCAGCTGAATTTAGGCAAATGAAGGGAACCATTTTGGAGGCTGGACAAAAGGGGTTAATTTGATCGACCATGTCTCCATAGTCTTATAACAATCATTTACTTAACAAGCATATAGAGAGTCATTCCATGGAAACTGGTGGAGTTAACAGAGGAAGTTCGAATAGAATATCTGTTTATCCCAGATGTGTGGGAATTTTAGCCAAAAAACACCACCACATAATTGCTGCCTGTGGTATTGATTCCTACACAGAAACAAGAGCAGAACTAAAGGGCTCTGAGCACGTTATGAAGGCCTCGGCTACGAAGCAGTACAAGCTTCCATTTTTATTAGCTTGTTGCATTGCTAATAAAACAATTAGAAAGTAACCCTTTCAGGGGAACTAAATGAACTAAAAAGGTTTGTGCAGTCCTATTTTCAGCGTGATTTAAGACACCTATTTCTGTTTGCAAAAATAAGTTTTTTGTAATATTTTTGACACATATTGATACATCTTCACGCCATTTATTGCATTATCACATAATGAGCCATGATCTGAATTACATTTATGCAGCTCAAATCGGCTGTGTTTATTCTAGTGCAATTATGCTGCATTTGTTTTAAAAACAGAACCAAATAGTTACTAGAATTGTAAGTACATGGAAGTCTGCTTGGTCCAGGTCAGCATAAATATATAATCACAATATAACATAGCCATCTTGTTTTTGTGCCTTCTCTCCCACTTATTTATGCACGTAATTAATTTATAAATCTGTCAAAAGTTGATCTAAAATAGCTATTAATCATGAGAGAGTTTCTGTTTAAGTCCCTGTTTGATGGTTGATGAAATTTGCAGACTTGCATTGAAAAGTTTACAATAAAAAGTATTAAATAAAACTTCATCTAAAGTAGCACATAAAACTTAATCTCTTTTCACACAGTTGTTCCCCCACCCCATCCCCGACATTTTTGGAGTAATTTTTTATTGTGTTACTGAAATAAAAATTACTATTTATATCATATTTTGTAAGACAAAGGGGTTTCACCCAGTATGTACACACTGGTGAATATTAGTTTAAATGTACATTTTGCCAGACATCAAATACAGGGTTCTTAAAAAATGCTGATCTGTCTTCAATGAGTTTCAGAACCAAACTTATACATTATGCAAATATGAAAGAGTGACCACTTACCACGAAAAATGAGAGGAGGAGGAACTCTGGCATTTTTACTTCTTGTTTTGCACATCAGTGGTGCTATACAGACCACTTAGCAGGAACCCGCCCTTTAAAAGATGCCAGTTATGATTAGGAAGATTTTGATAAAGTCATCAAACTCTCTTTACACTTCAAACTATTTTCTTGATAAGTTAGAATCTATGATGAAAGTCTCCAACTGCATTAACTTTAATGTGAGTAAGTAATTTTTTTTTTTCAATTTCCCTCAAATTTGTGATAGGACGTGAATAGGAACATGTTTTTAAGATTGATTACTTCAAGATAAATACGACAGGAAAATTTATCCAAACAGATTTGTCCATACTCTTTCACAGTGACAACAGTCAGGAAAAAGAGTATGCAAGATTTCCACCCATAAAGAACCTCCAACACTTACACTATCACAGATTAATGCTTATTTATGTTGAATGTCTGATATCTGAACCATAGCATCAGAAGTTCCTCACTCTCCTTCAAGTCAGTGGAGAGCCTTTAAAGATCAGATAATACAGATTACTCAGAAAAACTCTAATGGCAGGAGAAATTTTGCCTGAGCTGAAAGGTTTACCAATAACGTGACACACTTTGAGCCAACGAAGCAGACTCACAGGAGTGTGTGCCACCCTCTATTTGTTTGAAAACTCTGCACACAGCCTCTATTTTTTTCAGCATTCTGTGCTTCTAGATGTTCAAAACTGGATTAATTTTTTTAGGAAGCTGAGGTGCTCTGTTTTATACCATCTCTCACATGCTATTGTAGTGAAAAAGAAAAGGAAAACACACTATATGACTAACATCAAACTGTTACATGCTCATTAAGGATCTCATATTTTTATCATATAGATCTCTACCTCTACATAAATATCCATCTTATAACCCCTTTATTTAAGGCTGCTTTTAACAATGGCACACACTGCAGTGACAGTACCAGCAGAGAAGCTGTGTAGCCCTCATGCCATGAGGCTGATAAGGAACTCAATCTACCAATGATAAGTAAGATTTTTTTTTTTAACTTTCATTTGTTCAACCTTTCAGAACAGCAGACAGCATCTAAAACTGAAGTCTTAACCCAAACAAAAGTTTTCTTATGGCATCATGCTTGGTTTGTTTGTTTTTAGGTACAAACTTTCGAACAACTCCTGAGCCTGGAATCTTTTGTACAACTCGAGCGGATCAAACGTGTGATCCTGCCTGTGCACAGTTCAAGACTCTAGCAATGACTCTGAGGGAGGCTTGGAAGCTCTCACTGGCAGAAGGACTTCCACCCCTACAGCCAGTGGCACAGACAGTCCAAGGAAAGGCAAAGTGCTCCAGATTTTGTGACCAGGCTGAAGTGCCCTCTCTGAGGAACCCTGGAGGAGGGAAAGGTGGAGACAACCTGGAGATGGCACAGTGCCTTTGGGTTCATTTCCTCACCAGTTCCTTGTGATACAAGATATTTCCTTACAAATGTTTGATGATATTTACACAGTGATTTCAGACAATGACTGGCCATAGCTCATCTCAAGTGACATAATTGTTCAAGTGACAGTACAGATTCTCTACTTGAATCATTGCTGTTGAGAGAGACAGACAGCATTCCCATTAAGGCTTTGTTTAGGCAGAATATCCAAAGCTTCCGGCTGTAAAAAGGTAGAACTAATAGGTACTAATACTGCTCTGAGCTAATATTTCCCCCTTCTGACGTGATTCCAAAAAGATCATAAGTGAAGAAGAAACTGCCAATAAACATGCTTTGCACAATTTTAAGGAAAACAGCTTTGGTCTGATTCCAGTTATCGTCAGCAGGATGAACACAGAGGGTAACATTTAGTTATAGATTAATAATCCAAGTACAAATAGTTCTGAACAAATAAGAAAAACATAAACTCACAATATTAAGCAAACCACAGGACAAAGATCACTCTAAATTCTCAGAGCTATATTATTTTTAAGTGGGGAAACAAACCATACAGAAGTCATTGAACTCTGTGATGTCAATACCAAGGTGAACCAGCCCAAATGATACATTGAACAAAGAGTTATGAAATGTAAAATCCAAGTAAAGCAGATGGAGTTTACATGAACAACAGTGAACTTACTGAACCAGAAAATGGACATTTTTTCAAAAGTTCTCAAACTCCTTTGAGAGAGAATATAATGCCAAATTACACATCAAATAATCAAGAAGGTTATGTTAGTAATATGTTATATGTTAGTGCCACTGAAATCAATTTGAATGACATAATCCTCTGCTTGCAAGACTTTACCTAAAAGAAGTAACTGACTGTTCACTTGTCTATGAGTAAATGAAGAAAAAAAGAGACAGAAGGATTTCTTTCACCAGGAAAACAGTAACATGTTTCTCTGGAGAGGCAAATGTTGAACTATCGCACAAATTGCAACTCACCTAACACAGTCTGGTTTTGCACTGTGTTTTTCAACTGCTCATCCTGTAGCTCATGCATCATTACCACTGAAGAATTATTCTAAGAAAGTTAAATGTTGTACAGGCCAGAACTAACACGTAAAACCTGCTCCCCCACTCTTCAGTGAAGAACCAGAGATAAATATGTGTTGAGAGTCGAATTTTTCCATGAAATTTGCATTAATACTTGGACAATAATTCTATTCTATCACTGGACTAGGGCATAAACAATTTTCTGTCACCCATTGACAACAGCAGAACAGTCATCTGCCTATCATTGTACTAGAACCATTTTGTCAGAAAAGGTTGTTAGATATCACACAATGAATGCTATCAAATTGGCTATTATCTATCCACCCCAGACAATCTTCAGACTGTGTTTCTCCTCTGAAAATTAAAAGATACAATATTGTGGATCTCAGGTCACTGGCACATGAAAGCATTCCCATTATATCAGGGTTTATTTATAAATAATGTTTCCTGCAAATTCATCCGTTCCTACTCCAACATGGATCTGTTCAAAATAATCCTTACTGCAGATCAGAAAAACCCCCAACATGTTATGATTGATACACTTATATCATAAAACCAAACAATTTTTTTGCTCTGAATTTATACACAGATACTGTGTATAAACTGTTACAGTTTACTTCAGATCTTTCCTCAGATGTTACCTAATAATATTTTATGTAGGTGAAGTGTCACAGAAATGGTTATACCCCTAGTGAAATATAAACTCTGGACTTGCACAATTGTGCATCCTCTTTAACAAAAGCAACTTAGTCACATTTCCAGCTGCCTTTCTTTATGAATATATTCCTTTTTGCCTTATAAATACATTAAAAATAAAAAGTATTCCACATAATTAATTTTTTGGTTCTGCTGCATAAGTTAGCATTTATGATAATACCTCATAGAGAATGAGAAAAAAAGATAAGTTTTCATGCTTCGAGTTAACATAATTTATACCTGAAGTTTTCCTCTACAATCTGAGGTTTGGTAACACCTGTGTTATAACTGAAGATTTCCTATGTCCTGTCAGCTTCAATTCCCTCTCTTATTTGCTCAGCGTGTGTTTTGCCAAATTTGTAATACTGGGTAACACACAAAGCAGCTTTCTTTTATTTTCTAAACAGATGATTTCTTAAAATTTTTTATGAGATATGAATCAAACTTTGATCTTCAAGGCGAATCATTCATTAATCATAAACAAAACTGATTAAATCAGGGACACATCAGCACATATTGTAAAAATAAAAGCTTGCACAAGCCTTTTATTTAATATTAACTACATTATGTTTTTATGTGAATTCTGGGAAGTTGGTTATCCCAGTTTAAAGTTAATATTTCCTTAGAAAAAAAATGTATCATGTGATTATTCTTCATGTAGTTAGATGGCTTTATAGATGTTAATAGTTAAACTACTTCACAAATGACATTAAAATAGAGAGGAATGCAGAGAGTTTTTACTGATTCTGTTGTGTCTTGGAATTACTCTGCATATAACACAGACTAAAAAAAGTTTATAATAGGAAGAGTGAAGCAAATACATTTAGAGGAGCACATGCTGCTTAATGGAACTTCATATGATAGAGAAGAAAAGGAGATACCATATTTGTTGTCCTCTCAGGACAATCTGTGGGCCAGTCTAGTTCCTGTTTGTGATTTAAAGTAATTCTGTAAAGAACTCATCTTCTTTTCTATTGTTTATTTTATTTTTAATAAATTGACCAATCCATTGAAACAATTCGTAAGCTGCAACTGTTCAAGAGAGAGGAAAAGGAGTCATACCTTTGATAGTTATCACCTTTTTCACTAATTACTGGTTGGGTTTTTTTTGGGGGGGTAAAGGGAAAAAAAAAAGAATTCATCAGTATGACAAATGGTAAAGTGAGAGTTTGTATTCTGAGAATGCTACCTATGGATAGTACCTATCTCCCTCATACCTATTTTAGATTCACTTTGAATTTAATAAGCCTCAAGTTCTCACATTTGGAGGATTTCCCTGCCACCACAACAAACAGAAGGTCTAACAAAGGTTATTGAAGCTTTGGGAGGAGTTACCTCATCTATCTGAAAAAGCAACACCTGAAATCCAAATGCATGAGCAGGAAAACTTCAACTGACAGAAGCCAGAATCCGCCTCCAGGAACGCACAAAGTAGCAAACTTGTCATTTGGATAGCAGTGTTCTTCCCTTTCTTTATTCTTTGAAGGTGACGCAGTTTAAAAGTTTGGAAGGAGCATACAGAAAACTGAACAGCACAATCTAAACACCTGTACCTCTGTGAGCACCTACCCTGTCAGGAAACATTGACAGAGATGGTTACTAAGGAAATATAGTTCATTGATTTTTTTCTTTTTTCCTCCCCCCCAAGAATACACACAATGTTATACACACAACACATACAACGTCAGGTCCTCACCTGCTATCAACAGGCCATGCATGCAATAAAAAGCCATGGGTAGTGTCTAACTCTGACAGAGACACTGCATCTGTAAGATCCACAGATGTTGCAGGAAATGCTGTAAGGCCCAGGAGAAACAAAACAGTCTTAGGAAGCACCCTGAGACACCCAGCATCACAGACTCCTGATCCAGGAAACCACGCTCCAGGTTTAGAGTGAAAGGGAAAAAGAGTGGAATAAATGGGAAAAACTTCAAGAGGATAAAGAAGAAAAGCCAGTGTAACCAGAAAATTGCTCACTGCTTTATGATCCAGGTATTAGTATACCAAGTTTCTTGCAATGGTTAGTTACACTGTAAGGCTACCTCCAGCAGTCACAAAACCTCCACCAGTAAGACGGTTCCTAGATTCAACAAAACCAGGGAGACTATTCAATTTTACAAGCTGGAATGCATGTTTGAAGGAAACATCATGGCCAATTGTACATGCAACCACAGAAAAGTCTGGTTCCAGGTAAACACAAAACAAGTAAGACAAACACACCCTTACTGTCAAGGGTCTTTAAGTACAAAATGGAATGGAAAATGAACGAAGAATGAAATCGAATAGAAAAAACCAAATCAAACCAAAATCCCTCAATAGACAGTGTTACTTTGTGCCATGAAATTAATGTCCAAGTTTTCTACAACTTATCCAGAGAACTGACATAGGTCCTGGAGGGCTGCTCCAGTGTCTTCCCCCATCTCATCCCTTCAACCTCCATCCGTTAATAATGATCTACCTAATCCACGTGTCATGTGATATAGTCATCAGAAAGTGATGTACCTGCACATAACACATACAAAACAATATGAGAAGTTATTTTTAAAAAGAAGAGAGAACTTTAAACATTATTAAGTAGCAAATCCGTGAAATCAAAGCATTTTCCTCCTTTTTTTATAATAGCCTTTCATTCTTTTTATGATTTCTCTTTGAGAGCTCTTAAGCTCTTCCTGTGGATGACAGTTGATATTGTTCTTCCATCCTGCTGCAGACAGCATAAGGGAGGGAGAGAAAAGAAAAAAAACCCTATTGTACAGCTTTTCGTCTCTGAAACATGATTTTTATAATTAATATATACAACTGAGAAGAGAAAGGTACGTTATAATGAAGTGCAATTAAGAGGTGTTTGTTCCTGTCCCACACATAAGATGACTATAATTTCCATGGCTGTTTAGAAGTCAACCATTATCATTACATTTCACACATCTTTTCCACTTTTTTTTTGCACTCTGATTTTGTTTATTTTCAATTAAAAAATAAACATGCATACAGAGAATCTGATATTCAAGTAACATCATCTTTTAATTATATTATGCAGTGATCATTAAACCTAATGCTTATGCTAACCTTTTTGGATTTAATTTCATGGGCATGAATGGATCTGTCAATTTTGCATTAGATTTAAATTCATGCAAGGGAGAACAGAATGTGCATTTACCCAGTCTATATTGCATGTAACCACTGATGTATTATTAGAGGAGTAATTTAAGTGTATTCTTTTGGAATTGTTGTTTTTAAATTCCCCAAATCCATATCACAGCATAGTTTTCTACTTTAAATTTTCTGTTAAATATTATCTGTGGTGACAACCCCTCTAATCTCACATATACCCACACAAAGAGGCAATCACTGCCTGGGAGACCTTAGAAAGTGAAGACACTAAAGGGACAAACCTTGAAGAACAAGATGTATTCTAAATGATGTGATGCTGACAGTTTTGTTAGCCTTAAATGCAAATCCCCTGAGAGGGTTCCTTCACATTTGTGTCCTGTTTGAAGTTGGGACTAGTTTAGCTAAAGCCACAGTAGATCAAAGCTGGGAGTCCTTGCTCCCCTAACCCAGCAAACAGACCCACAGTGACTAGGGAAGATCAGAATTAAAGGTGAATCTGTGTTTTGAGCTGAACTGCCATTAATGCCATGGGGGATCTAAACAAATGCTATAATTCCAGTTTAAATTTGTAAAACCTTTACAAACTGAACCTAGAAGGAGCTACTAAGGACCAGTTGCTGACAAAGGGATGCAGACAGACAAACTGAAAATTATGGCCTAATTAAAGCCCATTGAAACATATGGAAAGATTAACATTGAGTACAGTGGGCTTCTGCATGGAAACAATTTACCTCGGTAGGAAGTTGATGTTACCTTATCTTCAGATGACAAAAGCATATTTCTGTTTAGGTACTTCTACTGCTGAAAATATTCTTTGACACTAAATTACTTGATATTTTTTCCCAGCTTTGCTCATGTGCTGTTATTTCTGCAGGAAATTTAGAAAGACATACTTTTAACTCTATGTGCACTTGTGCCATTTAAGCTAAATAACTCAATTGTTCATACAAAGAGTATGAACTCATCTACCAGAGTAAATATTTTCTTTCAATTGTTTTTGTATGTTTTTGTTTCTACAGAATACTTCCTGAGAAAAATAGTTCAGTTCTAGTTGTAACAGACTACTTCCAATCTATGTAAGACATCATTGCGGTTGCTACCGCTGTTATTTGCTTTTGTTCATGGCTATAATTCTAAAAACATCTAAAGACATACATTTAATTAAGATTTCCATATTGGAAAATTATATATTGTCCTTTTACCACTTTAGTTTACCGGATTATCTTCATGTTTGTGCTATGTCCCTCTCAAAATACACTGTTCCAACAAGCAATCAGCCTTATTTGATTGACACAGAATTGATATAAACTATGAGATGGACTCCTATACATCAAATTCTTTAGAAAACTTTATCTACATTATTGTTCATTTGCTGTCTATATTAAGTGCATTGATTTATAGCTGATATTTTTGTGACTTTAATACTGCTTTCTCCAAACTTAATATATATGGATGGAAAGGCTTTTCAACTAGCCTGAAATATTTTTTGAAACTATGCAATAGAATACACTATCAGGTTGATATATTATTTTGCATTGTTTCCCCTTTATCTTCTGTTTTATATTAGAAGTCATCATAAAAATTTGTATTGCAAAAAGCCAACAAGTCAACCAGCTCTATTCCAGCAGTTAAAAAACTTCAGTTTGCCAAAGCACGGATCATATCCCAGCTGCTCTCTGGTAAGATGTGTTAGAGTGGCCATACAGATTTCTCACTTGCATGATGAAAGACAGACTTGGTGGTATTTGTACTTTATTCATTGATTAGAAGCAAGGAGCCAGCCAGAGCCACATCCTTCAACAGCTAGAGAAGATTAAAAGTTATATTTTAAGTGTGAGAATATAGCACCAGTTGAAAAAGTTTCCAGTCTTGCTGATTTTATCCTTTGGGCTGCACAAAAGTAGTACAAATGAGAATAAACTTCCTATCTCAGTCTCCTTTCTAGACTTCCCAACCCCCCTTGTTAACCCTTCCTTTCTTCTCCTTTCCCTTTTTTTTGGGGGAATCAGCTATAAAGCATCCAGAAGTTGTTGAAAGGAAAAAACTGAAACTGCATGAGATAACCAGCAGCTGCCCAGTGAAGCTGCATGCAGTCTGTACACAAACCTCCAATTACCAGCTGTACTGAGTTCAAAGGGATTATTTCTGGGAATAAATGTTCTGGTGTTCTAGTGTGGACACAATCCTGACTTACATGATGCAGTGAAAGGGGCTGTGCTCTTCCTCTCTCTTGCCCTTTTTGGTAAAGATCTCTTTGAACATTTGCATGCTGCTTACTGGATCACTTCCCTACTTCTCACCAAATCCTACTCACTTTTATAACAGTGTGGTTCAGACCTCTATTATACTATTAATCAGCCCTACAACATCTTACCATTTGCCCTATAATGACAGAAAATACTGAGAATTCCACATGCCAGAGCGATAAGTATCGTGAAACATACACCTCCAATGAAATTCCAACGAAACGAAGTGTTCCACTATTATAAGTCATATTGTTCTTTAGGAGAGATTTCACAAAGCATCTTCAATCCTCCTCCTTCCAAGGTAGTCTTTAAATTCAGGCACAACCCACAGCTCAAGTTTACTCAGAAAGGCTCTAAATGCTCCCTGCAGCACAGCAGGAGGCTCCTTTAAGGCAGATGAGATTGGTGGGTGGATTGAGAAGGCATGAGACCACAATTATACCCCATTTCAATGATATGTCTGGAGCTGTAGTGACTCCAGACAAAGAAGTTGAAGGGTATGGAAGCTGATATCTCTTCAAGACAGACCTAAAAATACCTGTCGGGGGCTGCAGATTTGAAGCTATTACCAAGAGCAATTCAGACTTTTCCTGCTGGGAGCCAAAGATGCTACTGAATCTTTTACAACAGGCTGTTTGGAGTGTCTGGTTGTGAGAGAGTGAAGCACAGATGTTTCTGAAGTGCACTGGTGGAAATTCATCAGTGCCAAGAGAAGATCTGAAAGTCTGGAACAGAATTCAGAAGCAGACAGGATCTGACCCATTCAGGATACCCATCACATAAACTCAAAGTAGCTAAACTCTGCCACTTCCATGACCCTAGGAAAAGTTTCTTATACTCACATGCCAGCCCCCCAGGAAGAGAAAAAGCACATTCATGTCCTACTCACCATGAAAGGAATTTACTTTTGTGCCCTGAGGGTCATTTGGACTCTTCTGAAACGAAGCGTCTTTGAGATAAGCTCAACAAATCAAGACAAATAGAAACTTTATTAGATGCACATCACTTATTTCTGATTTTGGCTAAAGTACTAGGTACAAAATTAATGTTGTACAAAAAAATTGAGTCGAAACAGCAATCTCAACAACTACTGAGTGTCTGACACTGCTTCCTACTCCCATTTTTCCTAGTGGAAATGTCAGACATAAAACATTGCAAAAAACATGTCAGAAAGATTTCTTGAGAAATCACCTTTGGCTAAGCCCAAATTAACTCAATCCTTTCCCCTAATTGAGAGGAACCCTAGTTTCTTCTAGGAAAAGGAGTAAACCAGTGTTTGCTGATCTACCAGGGCAAAAGACTGAGGGCTCAGTCCCAAAAACAGAAACAAAATCCTATTTGACTTCCCAGTATTTATTTCTTGATCAAAATCTGAAACATGCTAAACCTCAGAAATAACATCTCAGAACATATGATATTATGATGTAACCATGATAGGCAGACTTGAACATATAGATATGTCATGTAACAGACATGAGTTCATCGATTTGGCCCTGAAAGACATAAGTGGAACATTGATTTGAGCTTCATAATTTACTAAATACATGGAACAAGCAAGGGGATCTCTGTCACTGGATTATAGGAAGGTGATCAACACCCATCCAGGACTAGCTGACAGCGTCTCTGAGCAGCACTGGTGACATCTCATGGTTCCTTTCAGATACATGATTCTTCTATGTGGAGATAATGTGGATATCTGAATTGATCAGTATAGTAGTAGTTTTAAGGGAAAACTCCCTGACAAAAAAAGTCTCTGTTAAGCTCTATCCTACCTGCAAAAGATTTTGACTAAATGATTAATTTAATCCATACATCCACATTTTGAATTTACCGTGAATAAATATTATCATGTTAGACAGGAGTTTGATTTCCCCAAACTCACTAAAGGTAAAAAGAATTTCTCTGAACTACCCTGACATTTAGAGATAATTCTAAATTATGATTCCTAAATCATAATAAAAATATTTTCAATTTTCTCTTTGCATTGTTAATCAATATAGATCTAATTATAAAAAAACCCGGCAACATCTCATGGATGTTGCCTTTATTTTTTGAAGCACATGTGCTTTTTCTATAAGCCACCTTTAGCACGAAACCATGCAGCAACTCAGGGATTAATACACACAGTGAAATCCATTTCACACAAGTATCTGTGTCTCCCAACACACTTCTAGAGCAACTGTAGAAACTGGTGGCCAGTAAGATAATCCTCGAGTGCAGAGATCACATGGACACAACTCGCTTTTGCAACTTCAATCTGAAGTTACTTTCCTCTGACAAAATCTCACATCAAACTTCCTCTCTACCTGCATTACTAACACCTGCAGAGCACTCTTCAGGTTTCAAAACCTGAGATATTCCATAAACTTCACAACCTTCCTGTGAGGTAAGTACCAATTTATTATCTCCCTCTGAAGAGGAAGAAAATGTTTACACCATGGAAAAGCTGGATGCAAAGTTTTCCTTTGAAATCTGTAGCACAGACCTGTGACTTAGGTATTTGTGGTTTGAAAAATTTGTAACTTAAGTATTTTTACCATCTGTTTATTTACCCTGGAAGCTTTTCAGTATTCATTAGGAGCACATCACTCATCATACACTCTCATTTGCTCTGAAAATTAGGTGCTTTTTATTTATTTATAAAAGCTTTATTGCTGAGCTGCTTCCACTATTTTCTCCTAATCTGTACATGGAGCATTATAAGTTTGAAATGTTTCATTTTTTATTCAGTGATCTGGAAATCACATAAGTACTGCACCCATTCAAGCAAATGAGGAAGTGTTTAATTTCAATGAAAGAATATCACTTGGATATATTTTGAGCAATAATGTTCTCACAACTTGGTTTCAGCACTACTATGAAGATTTCTGTAAACAGCTTTGCCCGTCCACATGCTGTCCAATTTTACTTTTCAGAAGAAATATCACAGTTTTTGTGCTAGTTGAATTATGGGGAATATGAAATTAAGGGATAAATGGTTAAGTTGAAATAAACATTTTTTTATTAATCTCAGTGAAGCAAGGATTTCTTGATGGCAAGGAAAAACTACTGAAAGCTTATAACTCTCCAGAATTTTACCACAATAATGGGAACAGAGTAACTCTGCTGAAGTCAGGTTTCCGAAATGAAAACCAACCTTCCACTAGCCCCTAAAGATAGTGATGGTAGAAACTTAATTCTTTGCAAATCCTTTTCTTAGCAGCAAGACAAACATTAAGAAATACTCAGAAATAAGACAGATACAGACACCAGAAAAATACAAGTACAGATGTTGATGTCAGCTTTGACAGCTACACTGCTGACTGGCATATGCATGTTGACAGCTGAAGATGAAGGGCTAAAGTAGGAGGAGAAAAATATTCCAATTCAATTTAATTGATGCAAATGACTAAGACATAAGTAAACTATAACATGAGCCATGAAACAGGAATACCAGATGCATGCAAATTTAAGTACTTTGTGAATTTTTATACCACCAGTAAGTGATCAAAGTCATCCTCTCTACCTGGAGGTGTATTTTTTAAATCATTCTAAGGAAAAATACTGCATTTACCATGACAATAATGAAAGAACTAAGATCATACACTGAAATAGTTAACTACACACTGGATCATTTCAGTAAATGCTGATAGCCCAAAAACTTTGTAGCCTAGAAATTAGCTGGGAAATATGCTCAAGGATAGCTATTTTGCAATACTTCAGGGAAAAATACACAATTCCTAGATTTATCCCTCTGCCCCCCATTATCCTTTGCTCATAAAATGTTTCCCAATTCAATATTTTACAAACAGAAATGCAAGAGACAGATTTCTTTTTCCCCCAGGCACATTAGTTTCTCTTATTTAGATTTGCCCTGTGCTGTTTGATGACCCTTCTGGCTAAGTCAAGTGCTTGGAGATCTCACAGAAATTGGCAAAAATATTAAAGTTTCTCAAAGATTTTTCTGAAATCCCTGCCAAACTTGTTCAGCAGTTATACTATTTGTGATAATAAATGACTCTATAATTTCAGAATGGATCTACATTGAAGCCTATTCAAAATAACTTATTTATACATTGTGATTACCAAAGTAAATAAAGATCAACCTTTCCAAAACAGTAGTTCTATTCCACCTTCAATTCAAACTACAGATTCAAGCAAATAAATTTTAGATTCCTTTTACTGCAGCTGTTCTGCTTGACACTTAAAAAGAAACAAAAAGAAAAAAAATTCCAGAAAAAATTTAAGATTTGTGTGAATTTTTTTGACTATCAGGGTTAAAAAAAAGTCCCAGCAACCTAAAAAAAAAAAACAAACCAAAACCCAAATGTCCCTTTGGTGCAACGTTAAATGTCTCCTTTAGGGCATTTTAATTACTTGCAAAAAATATGGACTTCTGCAGGTTGGATATAAAGGGCTAGATACATGAAAAGAGGGAGAGAGGCAAACTCATGAAGTCCAAGACCCTGGACAGTCTGGAGAGATGTGAGATGAAAGCTCAAAGCCTTTATTCTAGATGAGGCAAACAGGATGTCTAAATCTGCAATGGCTCCTTGCCATTTACTTCAGTTCCTCACAAATATTGCTCCAGTGTATACCTTAACACCATCTACCTACTTCAATATAAAAAAAGACAATGTCACAAGCTGTTCTCACATATTGTTGTCACACTCAGGCAAATCTTGGTTCTGAATATACCAGAGAATTTACTCAACATTGCAATATTTCAATTTTTTTTTTTTACTTGAATGTGTTCACCAAATTCAACCTGAATTCATCACTATTTTTAGAAGCCCAGAATGACCATGCTCAATTGAATTGGTATTTACCTGGAAAAAAAACCACCCAAAGAGTCCTGTTCTGAAGACTCTGAGCTGAAAGTTGTTTAAACAAAGAGCTGGACCCCACTTAGATTTGAATCCAATATCCCAAAATCTGTGAAGAGAAAGACTAAGGAATATTATGATTTAAATTTTTAAAATACTGGAGACACACACACACACACAAGATCAATCAGGCAAGTAAACACCACTAGTCAGAGGGAACCCTGTTTCATGGGTGCTCCTATTTTGAAGGTCCAGTATTCATGAATGAAACATATTTCAGTCCTCAAATCTGTGTACAATTTACTGTGAAATGTTGATTCATAATTCTTCTCAAGCTTTTAATGCAGGAATTATATGTATATTTTAAGATAACGATACAGGCCACTTCATAAACACTGTCTTTGATGCAAAAGATCAGACAACTGTTACTGGCTTTTATTAGCGGAGGAGGAAAGTGAGGCTTGGCGTCAGCAGACAGACTATTGTATGCACAATATCTGTGACTTTAGTTTACTCTGAGTTGGCTCCTTTGTAAATTCCCCAGGCTCTATGAAATCTAGAACTGGGGCTGATAAAAACACTGAAAAATAAAAAGGCATCCAAAAAAGCATTTTATAAATGCAGCATATTTTATAAAAAGCAATTTCAAATCTGCTCCAGGTAGACACATAAAATCTTATGAATAAGTTCAAAGCATGGTTAGAAAACTTTTATGCACTCCCTTAAAATAAAAAAGAATGCATATGCATGCTTTGGAGAATCTTTGATAGAGGTATGTGTGTGCACATAACAGACTTCGAGTTAAATAGTTTCTTCAGTATGAATATGTAAACATCAGTTTTTGCTATTAATTAACTTTTATTTTTGCTCTGACAAACAGATGCTCCAGCAACACAATAGACACCCTTACTAAACCCTCTCTACCTGATTCATGGTGCTGTTCATTTTCTGGGAAGTTCCACATCTAACAAGACAATACAAGTTTGCCCTGGTAGCAAACTCCTCTGTACCAAGAGACCAAACTGCCTGGGTTTGTGGCTGGTGGCAGCCAAAGGAAAGGTCATGCTTGTGTGAGTTCTGACTCATTAGGCCTCCTAGAAAACAACTGCTCAGGAGACTTTTACATATTAAATGTAAAGGTGAGTCCTTGTAGTGGAATCTCAAAGAAGCAGCAGTGAAAGTGTTGCTGTTATCTCTCCTCCTCAGCTCAACCTGGCCAGTGTAACACATGTACCTCTGGAGGCACACAAGGATTAATCACGAGCTGTTGGTAACATCCAATATATTTTTGACATAATATATACACTTTACTTATTCCAATACTACTTATGACATCTGAATAGATTAGTATTAGCTGATGAAAAAATACTTCCTTTCATCCTACTCATCATCTATCAAGGACATCTCTTCCATAAGCCTGTTAAATTCCTTGATTAATGGGAGGGAGGGGAAGGAGGCATTAACATGCTAACTTGCTCTTTCAGAATTAGATATTGTCAATTCCAATACATTTATTTGGATTTTTTTTTTGAATCAGTTATTGCAAACCTGTACATTATTGGTTTGATCCACCTAGTATCTACAGACCAGTATTTTCAACATCCATTCAAGATATGTTGCTGAAGTTTCCAAGTTACTTTACAAATCACACACTTTTGAATTTTATTTTGCTGGCTCTAGCCATTAAAAGGTGCAGCTAACATCAGGACATCATGATTCATCCACACAGCAGCAAAGGTGCTACTTGAGGCAAGGACTCCTCTCCTAACTAGACTCCTAACCACAAACTTGAACACTTAATAATAGGAGTGGAATTTTGGCTACAACACCCGACTGAAAAGGAGGAAAACTGTATTATCTTCTATGCTTTGTCCTAGAGCTCATGAATAATGTTCTATAAATCTGTGATTCAAGCCATAAATTCATAAGTTATTCTAGCAAGAAGTAGTGGTTTAAGCACTTCTTACTACCCAAGTCTATGCTTCTGTTACTGCTGTTTTTGACACTGACCTGGCAAACTGGATTTGGGTTAAAAAGAATGTGGCAAAGATGAAGATTTTACAGATATCTTTGGTTCAAGAACCATATTTAGTAAAATATCCACCTTTGAGTATGGTATTAACCCAAATCTTTTTCTTATTCTAGGTTTATCATCTACCTACATAAAGCCTGGAACAGGATGAGGAACCAAGAGTGACTTAAGCTACCAGAACTATCTCAAGAAAGGGTCAAATTATCCATTAAATTCACTTTACTAGAAAATGAAAATACTTTCAAAAAAAAAAAAGAAGCAAATGCAATCACCCAAAATCAATACTATGCTTTTATGAAAGTAAAAGTAATCATGTTGTTGGCTGGGACTGAGTTGTTGACCTGCTGAAATCAGATTTCACTAGTCCAGAATTTAGACAAAACCCACGTCCTCATTCTTTAGTTATTCCATTTGCTGTGACTGGTCACCACATACCACACTCAAAAAAATACATTCAGAAAGGCATAAAGTAATATTCTGAGTAAAATAATCCCTGACAGTAACATACAGAGCATTTAAAGAGATAGATGAGCAGATAAAGTGAGGTATGATGGGCCAATGTAATTTCATCAATCACAATTGCACCCTTTGGAACAGTGTTGGCCCGTGGGAGCCTCTTGTAAAGGCAGCAAAGGGGAAGATGAAGAATCATTCATCAGTGCTTCTGACCCCTGGAGAAAAGCAAAAATATCAGAGGCTGGGAAGTAGCTGTTTAGCATCCCTTTATTTACCCACTTCATTTAGTAAATGTATTAAATTAAACTGCAGATGTTCTGCTGTCAGCACAGCAGGGCAGTGCCAGAGTATTAGCAGGCTGTTTCCTGATAGCAACATTTTATGTACTGTAAATAAACAAACACCATTTTGTTAATTAGTAAATGAATTATTTTTCAAAAATGCTCCACTAGGCTCTTTATAGCCCAAGCTACTGTAATTCCTATTTTTAGCAGAGCCCTTGCAATCAAAGAGGGAAAGTCTTCAAGCTCTTGGAAATTGTAGCTCTTGAACAACTAATTATCACTATCCCAGCCATGTTTGGAGCTATATATTTCAGCAGTACTTCTAGAATCAAAATTAATACCTAATAAATTTAAACTCAAATCAACCACAAGAAATCACAATGCAAGACTTAGGGAAAGAAAGTCCATTTATAGTTGAGAGAAAAGAACACACACAGAAAATCAAAACGAAAGTAAACCTAATATTTGATAGTTACATTTCATTGCATCATTGTGCTCATTTGTTCCAACTTGCTGGCTCAGTAAAGTTTTTAATAGACAGATGGCTAATTTTATCATTTCAACCCAATTTCTTACTGGACCAACTCCAAAGATCCAGTGTTAGTGTAATGCCATGGATAAAGGTCAACAGAATAAGAGGAGAACATATGCTAATGTCAGCATTTCACGTAGTCTTCTTTAACAGAATATACAGTGCTAAGCTGAGGGATTTGCACTGGCTCAACACTAACACCATATGGGTGGCCTGTTGAAAAGTAATGATGGCCTAAGCATAGAATCTTAATCAGGTACTGATGGCCAATGAATCAAATAGCACCACATAAGTAATCACTAAGTGATTAAAAAAAATTACAGAAGATGTATTGCTGAAATTACTCTGCTAACTAGAGAAGTGATTTTGTCTTAGCTAAAGCCTGTCACATCATTACCTCTTAATCTTAACCCCAATCTTTTTTATCCTCATACAAATCTCTCTTAAATAAAAGGAACTCAATTTTTGGTTGTTATGAACATTCATGTGTGTACAGAAAATGTCCTTGCAATTTGATTACTCTATATTATTGATTGCTAAGAATTTATGAAAGGTGCACATCAAGGGCTTTATTCCTCTCAGTAATGCAATAGGAAAACACCTCACAAATTTCATAGGCAAGCCTTTACTTATTCTCAAAAACTTTGCTTGAATTGAAGGAATTATTTGGTTTTGTTATGTAAGCAAGGCTTGACTCTGTAGTATATCCTAATAATTGTATCACACATTACTGTTGCACACGTTAAAACAATCCTTGATACACATGGCAGGTTGCACCACTTTACAGAGATCTGGGTGTGTGGATGTAGTGGGGTACTTTCCTTAGGTAAAAAACACTGCCTGCTTAAGATAGTCTTGACTATATAACTGGAACTTATCAGAGGCAAGGCCATAGGATGGATGCTTAAACAGACCCTATTTTCCCAACAAATAAATAAATAAGTAGATAAATAATCTTTTAGCTGAAGAGTTGCAGGCACTTTCTTCGATAGAGGGACTACAGAAATGCTTGAGAAATTGCAGCATTATACCTGTAAGCCCAGTTTCAAAGATGAATTGACTTTCTCAACCCATCTTCAATTCCACAATGTATCTCACAGGGAGCAGTTTCGTGTCACAGCTAAAGCAATCTAAGTAATCTAATCTCAAAAGTAGCAGTCTCTCCCCTTCCCAACTTGTCAGCCAGGTTTTTTCATTTTTTCCTTCTCCATTCTTAAGCAGAATATAGATAATTTTCTATTGCCGATGGGAAAAGTAGAATGGCTTTAAATTGGATCAGCAAGAAGACATGTTTATCTCTAAATTAAATGGAGGGTAGGAGGGAAGAGGTATGTAGAACTGCCTCCTTCACTGATTAGCATAGATGTTACGTGAAGCAAGACAATGCAACTTCTCTGCTTAAATCTGCAGAGAGATGAGATGATTTCCAAGTTTTAAGCACCCAGGTATGTGTACAGTTGATTTACAGGCATTTAACTGGGGGGTTTTGGGCAGGATGTACAGAAAGGAACTCAGACCAGAATGCTTTTTCTTCAAAAACTGCTGTAATCTTTTAAAAATAAGCAGTTACAGTTAAAAGAAATAGTTTCAAATATTTGACCTTGATATCCTTAGTTCTGAAGAAGTAGGTACAATGCTAATACGAACATAAGATATTTTTGTAAATTCAGGTTTTGCATTAGAGTTGTATACTTCTATTCATCGGACACTCTTTACATTAAGAAACACTTCACCACACAGATGGGCTACCCTCACAAAAGGAGAAAAGAGATTTTAGAAGTCTTTCAAATCCTCTTTTATGAAAACTTGATCAATTCTAAACCCAAGTAGACACTGCAAGGAACTTTGTTCCCTAAATTTCACTTCCTGAAAATGACTACCAACCCTTTCAGGCATGTCCACAGGAATTTATTCAAAACAAAACGAGTAAGTGGAACAAAGCCTAAGATTCTATCTATAGAAACCAGCCTTCAATAATGCCAGGAAAGTAACCTCAGAACTCAACTTTTGTAAATAAATGTTTCTATCATACCACTTTGAAGAGTTTATTTAAATATCCATAAAGTATCACATTTATTTTTACCCAGTAGGCAATGAAAGCAGATTCCCTTACAGTGAATAGCTCTCTGATTTACATTTCAAATTAATCTAGGAAAATGAGAGACTCATACTCCAGAGCAAAATTTCTGCATAAAGCTCAGGATCAATACAAGTAAAAACCTGTTTTCAAGAGACAAAAGTGACTTACAACAGAAAAATCTCAAGGTAACTCAAAGATTATTTGAAACTAGTCAAGGAATGAAATCCTTACAGGCTTTTTAATATTCAAACCTGTATAACTGTAGTCTTTATTTTTGCTGGTGATATGAAATGTTCTCACTAAATTTAAATATTGTGAAAAAACATTCAGACTAAAAACAAAACACAGCTTAAAGAAATGTCAGACATGTACAAAATTACTGTGAAAGAGAAAAAAGAAGAAAGAAAACCCCCCAGAAATTAGGCCAGTTTTTAGGCTACAAGCCAACTGTTTGCTCTACTTTGCTTTATTTATTAGTTCTTAAGGTATTTAAAACTTCAGCATTAAAACTGGAGAATGATTTGCAAATGAATGCAGTTGCAGTTGTGAAAATATAACTCACAGCTGAATGTGGGTTATTCAGACAAATGGCTGCTTTGTTAGAGGAGGGGAAGTGAAGTTCTGTGTTAATTTATTACAAACTGCAGCATTTCAACCCTGATGTCCAGGCAACAATGTTTTTTATTTCAAGTAATTTATAAGTACTTCCCATAGCACTTAACAGTGATGTCTTTGGCTGTTTCACCATGGTACTAGAGTGTATATGTATTTACTGTGGGAATTTGTTTTTAATAAAACTGTTGTAAGGCATTTTTATTCCTTCTCTTTGTTACATTAGAAACATTCTCTGCATAAGTAATGTATTTTTTCCTCCTTGAAAGGCAGCAGATTATGGCCAGCACTGTATTTGGTTGTGTAAAATAACAACAGGATAAGTGATTTCTTAACCAATACAAGTTATTTCATGTGTCAGGATTTTTAAAAATTTTTTCCCCACACTTTAATACTGATGATGGTACATGACTTCTTTAAGGTCTCTGTGTTGGTGTAATCATGTCAGTGCCCAGATTAAATCTGGTCAACGTGAAAAAAAATCCACAATGTCTGAACTTACCAAAAGTAACTGTGGCGTCTCTGAAGACATGATGACAAACCTGCCATGTCAACAGCTAAAATGGCTTCAGCAGTTAATCTTTATGATAAAAAAGTATATATTTTACAGCCAATTTTCATTTAACTTCAGTTTAGATGAATATCCAGCCAATGGATATTGCTACACTTTTGTAAGGTCTTAAAAATCTAAGCATCAGAAATGTCTTTACTCATTTAATCAGTTTGTTCCATGTATTTGTTTTATCCTCTTTGAAGCAGAGAGAGGAAAAAAAAATCAAGAAAAAGTGCCCATAAAAATGATCTCAAGATCTAATTCAGAGAAATACAAATTTTCACCTCAGAATATAAGTATATATTTAGCATTGTTTTAGAATCATTTCCATAAAGCCAAGTAAACACTTGAAAGTTCTCCTCTCACCAGAGAAAACTTGAGCCTCTTACATTTTGAGCCATCTAAGTGATTTTGAGTAAAAAGAGATTGATTTTTTTTTTTTTGGTTCAGTTGGTTTGTTTTACCGCCCAACCCATTATTTTTTTTCATTATCTTATACAATGTCAAAAATATTTTTATTTTACTTCTGAATTATTCTAATATGTTATTTGGGACCTGAGAGTAGCTTTTCATATTAAAGGGGCAAAACAGACTTCTCTGTTCCCAATCTTACTATCCATCCCCATGAACAGCACACAAGAGGAGAATGGGGAAGAAAACTCTGCAGAGCTACCCAAGTTTCCCATGGATGCAACTGAGTTACTACCTGGTGTCATGGAGTGCCACAGGAGAAGCACAAAATCCATGAGGCAAAGTTCAAAACAGAGAGAGCAAACGTGTACATTTGTGAGGCTGGTTCCCAGTGTTATACCAGAAGCTACAAGGATTGGGAAATATGATGTATAGATAATTTATTATCTGTAGAGGAGGAGAAAATGGAAAGTAAAATACAAGCTTATGATTATTCCTGTATGTTCTCAACCCTCTAGCTGAAGCTGAAGAGAAGGGAGATCCCTTACAATCCAATGTTTCCTATGGAAGTTTCTCTACACTCAAGTGGATTACAAAGGAAATACCCCAAGAACTCATAAAGGATGTTAAAATTATATGATCCGCAGTAACAGTTAAGGGAGTTTATGAATTCTGTGCATATCCACTGGATTTCTTCAAAACACAAAACCAATAGGGTACATCAGAAATGATTGGAGACCCAAAAAAAGGCATTTGGACACTAATGGAACTCTTAAAAGAAGCACACCTTCTCAGCACACTCAGTGACAGGACTCAGTGGGGAACAAAGCATCTGTTTCATGAAAAATTAAGACCTTGAATTATGCTGTTTTTCAACAAGAAAGAAAACCAATAACTTCTGTCATCTCCCATGAAAAATCTGGCAGAAAGTACAACATCCATCTGACTCAACAGCTGGGTGATCAGAGGTATTCATCAAAATTTTAGAAACTTCAGAAGCAAACCAAACCAAACATCACCCCACAAGCTCCCCCCCTCCACCCTCCTTAGATTTCCCATGTCACCAGTGTGCCCTACCCACTTTTCTAGACGGTTTCTAAAATACATAAAGATCTCCTCTGGAAAACCTTGAGCTATCTGAAATGATACCTAGCATTTATGCACCTCCATGCTTCTTTTCTCTCTCTCACTCTTGGATTTTTGTTTGCTTGCTATTAGTTCAATTTTTTTTGTTTGTACATGAGAGGTTCCTATGGATAATTCTTCCTGACAGCCTCTAAGTAATTAAATTCAATAAATATTTTAGTAGCACAGATGCTGAATAAGTTTAAAAGTGGTAAAGAATAGTGTTTAAATAATTGTCCTTCAGCCATTGTCACACCTCCAGACCCTTTGTGGAACCATTTTCTGGTTTTTAAGCCTGTGCATGCTTTGAATGTTTTTTAGGAGTGGGTAAAGGAGACAGATAAAACCAGTAAAGAGAAAATAATCTACTTGCAGATAAATAAGCTTATGTTAAGTTATATCTTATACTCCACTTAGATTGCTTCAAGACAGTCCAGACATGCACACAAGAAATTATCCAAAAAAACTCTGAAGCATGCTAAGTAGGGCACACACAGTGTGGGACACGGCAGCATTAAAGCTGTCTCTGCATACTTCAGCTGCCTTGCATGCATGCATGCAGATACAATTTTAAATACTACCAGAGTTTTTGTCCCCCTTGTTGTTTGTTCCCCCTTGTTGCAGCTTTTATTGTCACAACCTCTCTAACATCATGGGGAAGGTTCCGGAACTATGAAACAGGTTATAACATCAGAAAGTCCTAATCTGTCTTTTGGGATCGCCAGTGCTCAGGTATGTGATTGTCCAGATTATTTCCAGACGTTTTGTCATACCATGTTGATCAGAAGCCCTTTTTTTTTTTTTAATCTGCATAATTAGATTGTCAGTTTTTCTCTCTGCAGGGTACCACAGAGACGTGATACCTTATGTTACTCTCAAGGCACAACTCGTAACTGCCGGGAGCAGTGCACCCGTTATTACAGAGCTGAGACAGCTCAAAGACATTTTGTCATCCATACTTAAGTGAAGAAGGAAATCTGTAAAGCTTCTTAGAAGGTCAGGTTGCCTGAAGTATTAATAGTACGTTTTACAGTCAGAAACACGAGGTGTTTTGGTATGCATGTGCTCTATGAGGTACTGAACAACTAACCATGTCCACTATCATTCCTCTGATTTAGGCCCTGATTTCAGAATGCAGAAAAATAGGGTTTACTTTCCAGAACAAATAGGAAAGATCAGAATGGAGTTACTCAGGCTGCAACCTTGCCCAATGTAAGATTCTTATGGCATTGTTAGGAACACTTATACTGATACACTGAAGATAAATCAATCACACAGCAGATACCACCACCATCAAACAAACTGCAGAAACACACCACTAAAGCACTTGGATGCATCTCCTGAAACAAAAATAAAAAACTGAAAGTAGAAACAGTCCATTCCATGAAACTGATGTATAAGTAAAACATGAATTTGCAAGGCAGTGCTTCTCTTCCTTCCTGTCATAGCTGATAGGTCTTAAAGTTGAGAAGTTCAGGACTAGAACTATGAGAAGCTGGATTTGTAACTCCCCCCTCATATAGATTGGACATTTGAAGTACACCATTTTTAAGGAATTTGGAGTTCTCAGTTTTGAATGTGCATTTAAATCACTGAGATTAAAGGAGACCCCTGAGAGACTCCATGAACAAACCAGCAGGATTCCTATTTGAAGACAAATAGAGCTCATTCTTGTTCTAATAGGCATGCTCACAATAACAGGGCATTGCATTAAAATTGTTACAGATAAATGACACTAGACTCACTATGAATGAATCAAGATGAACAACTAAATTTCTAAACCCTAAGCCTCCAAGATCCAGTGGTCCAAATCCAGCTTATATCAGAACACTCACCTATAGAGCCAAAAAGTTCTAGAAGTGCAATAAAAAGCAGAATCATGTACTCTTTGGTCTATATTTGCTGTGGAGATGACAGTCAAACAGCACTAAACAGAGTGGGAACAATAAGGAGGGAATGGCAAGTTTCCTCTTTAAGACATCTGATGGTTTCTCCTTGACATGGTTGCTGACATTTTTTAAAGCCTGGAAATATAAGAACTGTGCATTTTTAACTGTGTCTCCAAGACAATTGTAACTGTACCTCTAAGACAGATTGTAAATATCTTCATTTTCCCTGTTTTACAGGTGGATTATATTCTAGTAAACCAAAAGAATTACAAGCCTTCTATAACACATGTCGAGAGGGTCTGACACCAAAGTTTTGCTTGTTCTTTTGTGTATGTTTTGTAGTCTCACACTGACTTAAAAAAAAAAAAAAAAGAAGAAAAAAGAAATTCTGGTTTCCACAACAACTTACTTTCTATCTACTTATCCTGAAAATACAGTAATGGTAGACTGACATTTCAGAGACTTGATAAATGCAACCGTACAGGGAAACGAAGGTAAACGACAGAAATAAAGCTCTTCTCTGACTCTTCTGCTGGGGAAGCCATTTTGACATTATCTCTAAGCTACAACTTAAAAGTAGTATCTTTTAGACATTTAAATATTCCCCATTAGCTTAATCAGCAACACACAAAGCTTTGTTTTGACTCCTGCATCTTCACCTGTTTGGTTTCCAACACCTACCACTCTGGGAGCTGCGACAGAAAGACATTCCCTACGCATTCTCCTAAGAACCAATTACATGCACTGCAAACTTTCTACTCTGCTCTGTGTTGTACATCAGTTGCTTTAAGACCATTTAAAAGCCAACAAATGTACATATACAGATTTCTGTGGTCAGGACATCTGCACTTTCTCAACTGTTTCTAAAGCAGAAAAAAATGCCTATTAGTATAAAATTTGAAGAAAAATTGCCCACAGGAGGAATGGGCATTAGCCATGCTTCACTTCCCTCCTTTTTGTTGACATATGAAGCACTTTTTTTCTCTTCCTTTCTTTCCATTTCACAGTGGGTCTAAAGAGGTGAATCAGTGCACAGAGAAAAAGAGAGAAAGAGAGGGGGAAAAAAGAAAAAAACCCCACAACCCTCTTTTTCCAGGGTGGGTATGAAATATGAAGGCCCAACAATTGTCTGAGCTCAGTGCATTGGAATAACATTGGTTAAATTATGGATAGTTTTGAATAGTGTCACTTTTTTTTTCTCTGCAGATGGTTGTTCACACAAGGAGTCTGGCCTGCATAATTGTATCACTAATAAGCAGTAAGGCAATTAGTTGTGTAAGTGTGCTATAATCATTCTAACAGAAGAGATGACGAAGAGACAAAAAAAGGAGGGGGGACAAAAAATGTCTTTTCTCAATTCATCAACTGACAGCCATAATTAGATATATATAATTGAAAATTCCACAGTAGGGGGGCCAGCTTATACAAATGAATTTTCTTTGCTTCTCTTATGCATTTTTTCCTTTCGCCTGAACATTCCCCCCAAGAAAAAGGCAGAAAATTTGTCATTCCAGGGGAGCGTATACTGTATGAACCACAGGCTGCTCATTCAGAGCAATGATGTCAGAATAACATCTTTCCCCCCCACTAAGAAATAGACAGCTTTGAACTGAGCCTTTATTAGCTGTTTTCAGTCAGTAGCGAATTAAAAAAAAAAAACCAAAACCAAAACAAAACCAAAAAACCCCACATCACAACGAAAAGAACCCCAAAACCAGCACAGCCTTGGATGATCTATATCAATTTGCAGAATATGCAATGTAAAACTCCAAGAGGAGAGGTCACCTTTTTTTTTTTTCCTATTGACATGAAGACGGCTTGTTTTTGGTGCTGGGGGAAGAGTTCTGAGTTATAATAGAGCATTACATCATCAAGTATTATGGGAAGAAGGGGATTTCTTTTGAGCGAAGCCTGATTATCAAAGGCTATAATTAAATTTGGGCTAAAAATGCCCAAGTGCTTATGAGTTTGTGGAAACTATGCACAGAGCAGCTTTCCACTGAATTAATCAGCTTGCAAGTTTTCATTATTCTGGAGCTTCTCTTTTTAAACTGTAAGCTCACAATCACAGCTTTTTTTTTTTTTTTTATCAACAAACTCTTCTAAAATTTAATTGGACAAACCTTAACTGATTTTTTTTCCCTTAAAGAGAGAGAATGTTAAGGCTGGAGCTTGTTAATTAAGTTCTTTAAGTGCCCCCAGCTGTGCAATAAATTTTCAAAGCTCCACCACTGCATTTTTTTAAATGTTTGCTCCCACGTTTTTTAGTTAAAATATTTTTTAAAAAGAAAGAGAACAAGCAACAATAACAGAATATTCAGAAAATTCCTATACATATGGATGATCCTGGATGATGAAAATTGAAATATTAGCAAACTGCAGCTGATTAGAATGTAGCTGCACATTACAGGAATGTTTTCAAGGACTACAATTAATTAATCTCTTCTAAAATAATTTAGCACCTCTTTTATTAAAAAAAAAAAAAAGAAAAAAAAAGAAGGGTCTGTGTTAGATGTGAATAAGATAAAGTATCCCATGTAGTTGTTACACAACAAAATCCTGTTATCTAAAATCAGGGAAATGTTTTCTGAAACATTATGCAGAAACTTCCACTAATTCAAGGACCATATGCTTGGCAGGATAAGTCAACATAGTTCTATTATCTTAAAAAATATCAGTGGCCAGGGTTCAAATCTGAAGGCCTCACAACGAGAGGATGAAGATGACATGAAAACCTGTTTCTTAACGTCAGGTCACCAAAATACATATTTTCATAATTTATTAGCTAGCTATACACGTTTAATTTCTTAATGTTAGATGTACCAAAATATGCAACACCGGATTCTCCTCTGAAAAAAAAAAAGTGATTAAACAGATACCTGGCAGGGAAAATGTATTGAACATACTGATCATTATAGTCTGGAGAGCTATGAGTAACAAACTTCTGGCACCTTGGGGCAGCTCAAAAAGTTTGTTTCTGAAAAATAGAAACAGTATATGGTCCAAGATGTGAAAAATGAGTATCTTCTTACCTATCATACCAAATCACTAACGGTCTGATGGAAGATCTTTATGTTCTCCCTGATTAAAAGAGTTGACCCTGGAGAAGCCCAGTACTGACTTTTACTCATTTCAGTACCCAAATTCACTCTACGTCACACACATGTTCACTGTTCTAGAAGTCTGACCTTCTAGCTTTGGCCTTCAAAAGGTTGAAGTGTGCAAATGAACACAGAAACCTTTTGTACCAGTGACAAAATATGAGACAAGACTTTGCCAGCTCTATAAAAACTAAATATGTCACCTAAAATAATTTTGCAACCATGTGTCACAGGTTGTTCCTGTGTCCCTGACTGCTGATTTTAACAGAACCTGACATTTCCAGGCCATCTGAGCAAAGTTTGAGACCTAGTGAGACCAGGCCACCTCATGGAATGGAGGATGTCCCTTGCTGCTTTTCTATCATGCAATGTAGTCAAAACTCTGCCAGGGTTTAGCTGTGCTGGGGAGCACACAAGCAGTGAATTCATTTGAGCTCACACATCCTCCCAACACTAAGATGGTGGCAGGGCAAGTTGTGCAGGGGAGGGGGTTGCCTTCCCCTTTTAGGTTTGTAGTGTCAGGCCCAGCCTAGGCCTAGCAGCAAGCCAGGCTAACAGCTTTTGTTTTGGTGTGCTTCTACAAAAAATTTCACATTACCACTATAGAGTCATGGGTTGTGCCAAAAACTGGGAATGAAATGACTGAGCACTTAAAACCCCAATCAGTGTTCTGGAGATCTGCTGGTGATTACTATTAGAAGTATCTTCAAATGCTTTAGGCTATTAGGAATTTTCTGACTGATCCCAACACACTCAAGGATCCTACTGACTGGATGAACAGATCTACAGCTGCAAGACTACATTTCTCAACCAACAGAATCTATCACATTCCAGAAGAGAAAACGAATATTCAGTTAAAATCTTTACTTGTTTGTTCATTATTCCAAGCTGTTTCTTCAGCTCGTAAGACAACATTTCTCATTAGCAAAAATACAATCGGACACACACAAAGGATTGAGAATTATTTTGGAAATGCCTTTTTGAAAACCGAAAAATAACAACTACGTTTTTTCCTTTTGTTACAGCAGCTGCCTCAGGTGTTCTCTTTCTTGCAAACAATATAATTTATCAGATATTCTGAAAATCTATACTTAAGAAGTTAAATGAATGCGCATTCTACTGTATTATTTTTCTTAAAGAATTAACGGTTTTATTTTATCTTAAAAGATTCTTGGCTGCATTTCCATGGTGCACAATGACACATTTGGTTCTTTGTGTTTCTAACTAAGTAATGACATAGTTCCTCTAAACCATGAAAAAGGTTGCATTTGACCAAACAAGAAAGGATGAACTTCTTGGAAATTCTATTGACTGGATCTTGAATTAGACCCAGAACACTGGGACGAATCCTTTCTGCCCTGCAGACCCCTGCTAAACCTGGCTATAGCTGCAGTGGCACTGCATTGTTTCCTCCTTATTCACTGGGTACAGTAGTATCAACACAAACTGTACTCAACTGCTGAAAGCTTGATTCTCAAACATATGGATATGTTGAAAATTAAATTGCAGGGTTTATTTGAATTTATAGACAGCTCGGTGAATGTATTTTTGAGATACAGTCTCCGTCAAGGAGATAGATGTCCCCTGCCATGAGGAACATGATTGTATAATGTTAAAATGCCACATTCTCTTTGTAGGTAATTCTATTCAATTGCTTCCTGCAAAGATTTAGGTAATGAACACTTGAGCATCTGTGTGTGGCTTTTTTTCCTTTTCCTACTCCCCTCCTCCCCCTTCTCAGAATCTTTCTCTGAATTTGTATTTCTTTATTGAATATGAAACTGCCAAGATTCTTTTACCAAGTCCCCTTTTGCATTATATTACTGTGTTGTTTTTACTCTTTTATTAAGATCCCTACCACTTCTAAACAGGGAAAATGTTGCAGGACAGAGTAAAGAAGATCAGTGCAAAACTACTGAACCTGTGAGGCAAATTATTCTCTAGTCAGCCAACACTGTGGGAACAGTTCAACACCCTTTCAGTTAGAATTGCATTATCTTGTTTGTTTACATTCAAAGATTTCTTTTTTCTTTTAATCATTAGTCAATTGTAATTGTCACTCCGTTGTACAACTTAAATCCAAATAATCTTTCTCATATCTAACTCATTTTCTGAAGAATGGCACCTGGTCTGAAATACTGGATTCTATCATAGCAAACATAAGTAAACGGCTTGCAGTAACACACAACCCTACCCTCCACCTGTAAACTTTTGTGTTGCTTTTACACATTGTCTGATTATTTAGATTTTTAAAACACTTTGACAAATTTATTCCATTTGCACACAGTCTGTAATCCTCAACTAGTTGTTATTTACTATTTGGAATTTTAATTCCTCAGATTAACAACTGGCAAACAGAAGGTTAAGCTAAATTCTACTTGTCTTTGCTGTAAATTGAAAAGGTATCATGCTGAAAATACAACCAATACATACTTACTCATATCACAATTAAAAGTAAATAAGTATATCAAACATTCAACCAAAAAAATCCCCAAATAAATACTAAAACAAAACAAGTCATCTGATATCCTTCACTTCTCCAACAGGCTCTCAGGTTGGATTAGAAAATGCTGATGAGAATAATTAAAAAGTACTGACAAATTACAGTGTAAGATTACTCTACTTGATGTAGAGCTCAAAATAGAAAAAGGAAACTATTTGCAGTGCATTCACAGGAGACCATTTTCTTTTCATGATTCTTTTACTTGCAGCAAGGTCTAAGAAAAGAAATCAAGGTCTTAGAAAAGAAATCAAGGTCTTTTAAGATGATCAAATACCACAGAACCTTGCTAAAAGACTGGAGTAAAGACAACTTCAAGAAGTTAGAGATTTGATTTTCTCATGAAAAACATATATATATAGGTTAATTTTTTTTTCTTTAAGAGTGAGGTGTCTGCTTTCTGTGGCATTCCCTTAAAGACAGATGATATTTTGTTTGATAAATTATGAAGGCTCATCAGGTTTCCAAATTACCTTTCTAAATTTCTGACAGTAAATACAGCACAGTATCACTGAAACATACTTCATTGTTAAAAACTGAATGTCTTTGCACCAATGCATGACTTAAAAAGCTAAACTAAACAAAACAAACATCTACAGGTAACAATTACACAATATAGTGCAGCAGTAAGTACATAATTAGCACAGTGACACTAATTTTTTCTGTCAGTAACATTAGAGAAAGGAGGATCAGATATTCTCTTTTTCTGTGACTACAAACTGCTGCACTGACTGCTCTAAAGGAAACCTTTGGTTTTATCTTCATCTACATGAACAGCTTGTATTACTTCCATCTACTTACTTTTGGTTCACAAAGGGAGATCTGTGCTATGGAGAGAAGATTTGAATCTTGTTCATGACAAGAACAGAGGAAGAAATGAGGATGTAGGTTTATTTCTGAGATACAATTAAAAAGTAACTTCTATTTTAAAACAGCACTAAAATAGATTTTCAAATTGCCAAGTATTTGGTTTTGAGCAGTAAATACTTGTTCAATACTAAACTGCCCTTGTAACCTTAGGTTGACTCTTCTTTTATACATGAATTTCATGAGTGCATACTTTTTCTCCCAAGCAATTAAGTGGAGGCAGCACAGTAAAGAGTAACTGCTCCTTCTCAGTTTTTGAAAGCTTGTTTTGGTAATGCTACATATCTTTTAAACAGGTGTACAGGTTGAAAATCTTAAAAGTAGATTAAGTATTTTTCCTCTTCTCATGATTTGCAGATTCTGAAATTACTGTCAATCTCTAACAATGCTCTCAGCTTTTGGATGGCAACAGAGCTGTGAAATAACAGTGAAAGCTGAAGTGATCAAATCTCTTAGAGAACTAGCATAACAAATTCAAAACCAAACATCTTTCTTACCTCTACTCTCAACCTGCCCATTCTTCAAACACCTTACTAAAAGAAACAAACCAAAAACAGTAGCAGGAGTATATTGGCCAAATATCAGAGCTGAAAAGGGGAATCAACTAAACTGAGGAGCACAAACTTCTTAAAAAGGCATTTTAAGATGGGAAATACATTAAAAAGAAATAAAATAATTCATGTGACATAAAATGCTTTCCAAGATTATGGCAAGATAAATCTGGTATAAGATAAACCAGCCAAACATAATAATATTTCACAGTTTAGCATGTTTTTCATGGTAACACATTAGTTGTGCCAGCATCCACCAAAACTGAGAAACTGTAATGAAGCAGGAGGTCAGTCAATGCCACATTTGGAATGGGAAAAAACAAGCTGGGGAAATGTGATACAGGTAGGTACATCAGGAAACCTTCTTCCACCCCACTGGTTAATTTTTACTAGCAAATCTCTTGAAAAGCACTGCACTGTATCAAGGGCCTTGATGTTTTTAAAACAAAGAATTTATGGGCACTAGAAGTGTAACCTACCTTCCTTTGTTCACTGAAATACATCATCATTTTGTGTCTTGTGGTAGCAAAAGTAATTTAGAGGATCCTGACAGACATAATATATATATCATTAAATCTGTCCATTAATATACTCGTGGTATTATAAACATAGCGGTTTGTGGATGACAGAAACTAAAACCAACTCATTTGTTTGTGTCAGTATTAAAATGTAACACATTTTATTTCCAGATTCAGGCCAAGTGAAGAGAGCTTTCTGAGCAAAAAGTTATCTCTAAATAAAGCACAGGGAACTTGGAGGTTAAAATGTAACCTTTGAACATCTTTTCCAATTTACCTCAGCTCTTACATGTATTGAGAACAATGGTCTCAGCTCAGGTCCGAGATCAAGTTGCTCACAAACAAACAATACTCATTATCATAAATAACATTACTATTTGCAAGGGAGTTATAAATTCTAAACCCAAAGCTTTTAGGGGCCTAGTCTGACATAATCAGACACTGGAATTATTAACATCTATTTCTTAAAGAGAAATCTGAGCTGATTTATCAGCATGGTAAGACTGAAATGAATACTGAGCTATGCAGAATTCATATAAACAATTCTTGAGACTGTCTACCTGGACAATTGAATAGTGCACAAAGCCCACATTAGCACCCTTCTATTCACACATCAAACATTAGTGTCTGCTTAGGTACAGATCAAGGACAAGCATAAAGTTACAGGAAAAAGCACTCCTGCAGGACTTTACCCTAAGATAGACCAGCTTCACACAAACGGTTGGTTACAAGTAGGACAGGGTAAATGAAGCTACCACTGGTCTGAGATGCAATATTCCAAGTCTATTATTACTAGCTAGTTATTTTTAGAATGTCATGGCATCTAGAATCTACAATACACAGCAACCATGGCAGTAAAAGAGTCAAGCATACTACATTATTCTAAAGTTAATATAAACATATCTGGAAAAAGACTTCCATCACATCCTTGGGGAAAACACTGGTAAAATCTGTGTACTTTTTAAAACTTTCCGACAATAAAAAGAAAAAAAATTACAAGAGTCACAAATGTGGTCAACCCACAACAAACATTCTCTAAGAATTCTACAGAAAACAATAATATATCATACCTGGAAGGATCATTTAATTTCACAATTAATGAATTAATGCATATGCATATGCTGCCTTCAAAGTGGGAGTAGACTTCCCCATTTTTCCATCTCTATTTAATGTCTCAGTGTGCATGTCCAGGGAAGGGCAATGGAGCTGGGGAAGGGTCTGGGGCACAAGTCTCATGAGGAGCAGCTGAGGAAGCTGGAGGTGTTTAGCCTGGAGAAAAAGGAGGCTCAGGGAGAATCTTATTGCTCTCTACAACTACCAGAAAAGGAGGTTGTAGCCAGGTGGGGATCAGTCACTTCTACTGGGTAACAAGTGACAGGATGAGAGGAAATGTCCTCACGTTGGGCCAGGGGAGGTTGAGATTGGGTATTAGGAAAAATTTCTTCACTAGAAGGATGGTCAGGCATTGGAACAGGCTGCCCAAGGAAGTGGTGGAATCACCATCCCCAGAAGTGTTCAAAAGGATGTGGATGTGGCCCTTGAGGACATGGTTTAGTGGCGAACATGGTGGTGTTGAGTTAATGGTTGGACTTGGCAATCTTGGAGATCTTTTCCAGCCTTAATGATTCTATGATTCCATGAATGTAATAGTCAAAAAGACTCTATGGGAAATTCCCAGTGTGTAAAAACTTGGCCAAATATTTAATTTCTATAGAATTCCTATTTGTGAGCATTTGTCATCTAACAGCAGAACAGGATAGAGAACAACAAGAAAAGCATTAATTTTTTACAAATGTGTGAAGTTGGTAACTTCAGCACCTGAGACCTCTTATTTATTTACTGAAAGATCAATAAGCAAGCTTAGAGATTGCCACAGCTTGCTCTATGTCAAGGAAAAGACGTAGCCAAATTAACTCCCACCTTTAAAAAAATAGAAAGCTTCTGGGTTTGATTTTGTATAATTTAGAAAAAGATTATTTATATTCTACTACAGTAAAAAGTGGGCTTTTCAAAGATTCTAATAGTTGCACTGAATGTCTGAATTATAAGTTATGAGAATAGCTACCTCTTTATAGCTTCCCACACAATGCTAGGACATACAAAGCAGCTCTAAGCCATCATTTTGAACATCAGTCCATGTTAAGGTACTTTATTTCATTGGCATGACTTCAGTTATCAGCTTGTTTTCACTAGACATTCTTTACTGTTCTGGTGTAAGAAAATGAACATTAGGACTTCTGTCTAATTTTTAATATAAGAACAAAATCATGACATCAGAAACACTACATCAGAAGTGCCTGTGCCAGCAAATCTCTGAGAGCAAGTGTAATTCTAACCATAGTAAGTTCAATACAAGTAGTATCATTAAAAAGGAGCAGAGGCACAGCACTGACTAATGCAGGTGTTATGCCTTTACCAAGGTTACTGGCAGAGCACAGTGATAAACCAGCCAAACCAGTCAATGTGACAGGATTTGTGCTAAGATGCCCTGCAGAGATCTGGAAGAACAGCTGATACCTAACACGAAGACAACTGCTGTGCTTTTCTTGCTTCTGCACATGCTCCAGCACTGGAATTTGCATGGCTGAAGAGATTAATTCAGACAGTAAGGAATTCCCCAGAAAACTGAGTAATGAATGTTCAACAGGCACTTTACTATTCAAATATTTTGTGCCACTGCAGAGGATGCTAATGAAGTTATCATGTTGGCAGTGTTCTCGTTTATGCTAGTAAAGTGAAATATCCACAATATCTGGTGAGGTACCACGTGCCATTTATGAGTGATAAAGGGACTTGAAAAATACGTGCTGATCGTCAGCAACAGTTTTATGGACAAACAGCAAAGTGGCACAGGGTGTCTGGAAACTGCCCAACTATTTTGTTTCCCTGGATTAGTGTCACTAGCAGATCAGACTAGACCAACACTGCCTATGACTGGTGTCCAAGTATCACACATGCTGCTCTAAACAGTTCTGCAGAAAAACAATTGTTTCCTGGTTCCCATTTTTATTGTATGTGTATAAACACATGCACTAAATGGCAGGGATGCTTCCTGGACTGCAAAAGCCAGGTTATGTTCTTTTTCTGCCTGGTTCAAAGCAGAGATTTTCATCTCAGATCCCCCTACCTCAAGCAGAGTGAAGAAATGAATGCACCTTCTAGATCCTAAGGAAATTCCTAAATTATTTCACACAAAAAAGCATCAGGCATTTTCTCCATCCATCTCTGCTTCATGAAACCAATTAGAACTAAATTATTTTACTGTAGTATGTTAAGCTGCAGTTTAAGTTTCCTTGCCTGTGGAGTTTTGAAATCTGCCCGCAAATCTCTTCTTATTCTAGTATGATTCCTTTTTTTTGTTTGTTTAGTTTTACATTTAGAAAGTTAAAATCAACTGTCAAAACTTCATCTGGATTAGCTGGGTTTCCAGAATTTTACTCAGGAGTTACTGAAAGATCTACTTGAATAACAGTATTTATCTCCACAAAGTATATGAAAAAACTCTCCAAAAATTTTAAAATACTCCTAATTAATATATTGCAACGGATATGCTCAATAAATATAGACCTGATTCAGCTGTTGAGCATTAACCAGGTTACTATTCATGATTACCATCTTACGAATATCTGGTTTTCAAAAGGAAAATAAGAGGCATTTACTTGATATTTCCAAGACATTCACCTCTGTTTCTAGAGACCAGTTCTCAGAAGTTGCAACTCAGCAAACATTTAATCAGGCAAAATAGACAAGGCAGAGTGGACATGCACTGATCTGAGCTGGAAGCTGAGGACCAGCCGGCTTTGCTCCCAAGAAACTTATCTCAGTGCACATATCCTCTAACTGGTTAATAACAATGGAGTTGTAAAAGGCATCGTTACACAAACCTCATATCCAGAATTATTGCACTTGTATGGTGTATTACTGCACACCTCCCAGAGAATGAGGCTTGCCAAAACCAGAGTGGTTTATCTGGAAACAGGATTCACGTTTCTATTAGCCTATAAACAAAGCATCAACGTGACTGAGGAACAAATGTACAGTGTGCAGTTTCTCTTTTTGAACTTGGATTTGGTTTCAAACTGTATTCTTTACTATGTTTATATATGTGTGTGTATAAACACACATATATACAACACATATAAATACACACATGTAGTCCATAATATTTATAGTCACACCAAGAAAAAGCAGACCCTTACACAGATATCTGAAGTTATTTTGCCATTTTATCAGAAGAACATGACTGCAATTCTATTCTCACTGCAACGTAACACACTCCATCAGCCTTAATACTAGGCATCTTAATCATTTTATTGCATCTAATTTACAAAGCAAAAAATCCTTTTAGCCACTCCTCCCCCCTTCAAAAGGGGACTTTTTACCCCTTGTGATCAATTTCATGCCATTTACTTTAAACAGAGATATCAAATTGTTAAACATTTTAACCACACTATGTCCTGGTAATTCAATCCTTTGGATTTGCTTGGGTGTCCCAAAGTGTTTTGAGTTCAAACAGCAGAAGGAAACTGCAGCGCTGGTCAGTCCCCTCTTAAATCTTCTTATGGATTTCATTTGCTGTGTGGCCTGAGAGAGGTCAAAAGGTTTTCTCACAGAAGTAGAATTTGAGAAATAATCACCTTATAGACCCACTAAATCAATCATAATTAATGCACTTGCCTAGTTCTGTCAGAGAATTGCTGCTAGAGGGCAAAATAAAGAGGCCCCTTCTAATACAATTTGAAAAGAGATCAGATCTGTCATTTCATCTAATAATTGAGCCAAATGAGAAAAGAGAAGGGTCAGAGTTCATCTGGTGACCTTATGTAAACCCAATAATACATAATTCATTTTCATTTTATGGAATTTATAAGATGCTGTAAACTGTCAGGATACAGACTCATCTGCTTCAGCTTCCAACAAAACCTTCCTGCTCATCACGCAACACACACTGAGCTGCCAAAACTTTTAAGTGGTATATTCTGGCAGAATAATCCAAAAGCCTTCAACAAGGACTGGTATTTAATTCATTCTTCCAAGCGTGTGAAGTTAATAACTGAATAAATCACTCGCAGCTCTTTCTGAATGATATAAAACCTGTAATTTATTTACTGAGTGTTACAAATACAGTTAAAACATGTTTTCATGCAAAATGGTTCTTTTCTTTTTTATTATTGTTATAAAAGATTTATTTTTTTTTTTGTGAACATAGAACATAAATACATATGCCCTGAGAAGAGAATACTTCTCAAGTAAGTATTTCCATCTCAAGTCTCAACTGACCATATTCAGTAGAACTCATTTCAGTTATTAACTATAAACCAAAAGTAATCTGAAGACCTATTAAGGAAATATTTCTCTAGTAGGCAGGCTGCTCTTAAAGCTGAATATTACTTGAAAACATTGGTTACCTTTCCAGTCTGACTTAGCCTTTTTAGTTCCTATGCTGAGCTACACTCTTTACTCAATCACACTGCCACAACCAAGTTAGAGCTCTATCTAAGTAATAAAGGTGAAATGATGGTTTATGAGTTATTCCTCAGCGCTTTGTCTCCTTTAATGTCAATACAACCAACATGTAGCAGAGCATCTGGGCATTCATGACAGAATTTCCTAAGGCATTTCTGGGGAGAAGAAATTTTTTTTATTGAACCAGCCAACACATAAGTGGTGGGGGGAATCAGCAGGGGTGCTTTTGGCTAACTCTTAAGTTTGAAATAGAAGCAAAAAACTTGGAAAGAATACAACAGCTAAAAATAAGTATAAGTAGATTTGTTAATCAGAACAAAAAATACTAAGATCCAGCACAATACTTAGTGATGTCTTGGACCATCACAGCCAGGACAACAGTACTGTTATGAAAATTTATAGACTACTTTCCATACCTGATTTATTCAGAAATTAAGGGATTTTATACTGTTTTTTATGCCATTTGTGAAATACTCAGGAAAGTAGATAAGTAAAAATGCTAAATAACTAGACCAAGATATAGTACTCTAGACTATATTGTCCACTACAAATCCTGCTGAAGAGAAGCTTTATGGAAGATACAGCACTGTCTGCTTGATGTTTCACTGGCTCAACACACTTAAGCTTCAGACTCCTGCCCTACATCAAACTGCTTTGTATTGCTGAAGACTATAAAGCTACCAAAGGATAACAGATGATTCTCCTTGACACAGTGCATTTCTGTACTAATTGTTTCCTAGACCTAGTTAAAGGTCGGGTTAGAAAGTACTGAGCAGAATTCATGTCATGGTCAGAAAAATCATACAGCACTCTGACAGGTTCCCAGCTTATTCAGCCAGTGTAACTTAGAGTTGTCTTAAATTCTGACAAAGTCTGTTGTATTACCTGGCCAGTCAGTGTAATGGAAGCACAAATTTGTTTTAAGTCCTCCTTCTTCTCAGCTGTAGCAGGCTGAAGACTGAGCCTTTTTCTTTTTGTAATAAAACTCCAGAGAGATCATTTTAACAACTAAGAGAGAAAAATAAAATTCCATACTCAACTATCATATGGTGCCACGTTTCCAGTTAAGTGGGTAATATATGAAACAGCAACTCAGCAGCACTGATAGCAACACTGCACTGTCCTTCTACACTACTATGAATGCATGAGTTTGGACAGCTTTACCAAGGATCATATTCCGTGATATTTATAGAGAGGAAAATGAAGGCACAGAAATAACAGGTTGTTTTACACCAACACTAAAACTGAAACCAAATCTTGTGTTCTTTGTGTCATGTACCTTACCAATAATCTTTCCCTTGTAACTTCAACCTCATATAGCAAACCATCGAAGACACATTACTTGCTATTTAATGGCAAAAGTCAATTTGTATACATAAAACCTGCAAGACATAAGTATGTCACTCTCAAGTTACCCTTTATCTATTTACCCTTTTTTAGTTTGAAATGACAACATCCTTGTATTTGTCATATTGTTTAAATCTGACCTTTGATCCTAGGGGTCATTGCACTCCCTGAGGTCATCTGCCCATCTGATTAACACATTCCATAATTTTGGAGGTGGCCAGTTTAGTGGTCTATCCCATTAATCATGGCACTAGAAGCAGCATGAAAAAACCACTAAGGTTATCAAATCCCCACAGGAGATTAGGAAGTTAGATAAGCACATGAAGTTTAACAAACAAAAAGTACATGGACAAACCAAAAGGCATTCAAGGCCTGAAACCTGACACAAGGAAAGCAGCATGAGAAAAACAAATATCAGAACCTTTTCCTACCTCTCATTTTTCTCTTACTAGATTTCATAAAGCTCTGATATTTCCTCTGGTAGGTAACAGGCATTTTAGGTCAGAAGAGTGTGAAATTATCATAAATTTTAACACTATCCAAACTCACAGTACGCTAAAGAACTAAGAATCAGCTCAGATGAGAGGAGTCACTAGCATGGGATATCACTGACAGGATAGCATCAACCAACCATCAATATAGCACAGTTATCAAGGAAATGATTATGAGTGTTGAAGCTCAGTCAGCTTGTGAATTAGTGTGTAAGAGGAAAAAAATGCATTTCTCATGATGAGCCTTTTTATATTGTCTATTACAAAGTAAATAATAATAATAATAATAATAATAATATAAGTAAAAATAAATTAGAAGCAGTCTCACACAGTAGAATATTACCCCAAGAATAAAGTTTTGGGTCTGGTCACTTTACTATCTAGGAAAGTTGCTTCAATATTTTCAAGTCTTCCCTTGTCTTTCCTTCATGCACTTTTAGACAGCAAGAACTGGCACCTGCTCACTGTATGTTCAGTTGCTATCAAAGTGGGATTCTGCTGGACATCTTCAACAAATACAGTAGCTGAGTTTGAAGAGAGACTGTGGCAACTGTCTCACATGGTTTGCACTCTTTCTTTCCATTTCTAAATCTAATATAAAATTGAAATTTATTACTATGATAGAATTAAGCATTGGATAGTACATATTCCAAACAAAATAACTATTTCCATAGGAAAACTAGGGTTTTTTTTAACTTCACAATATGGGCTGATCTTTGCATTTTACAAAGTGTAAAATTTTATAAAAGGAATTTTAATTTCTACAAAAAAATTTTGAAATGGATGCTCTTCTAAAAACAGAATTGGAAAATTTATTTCTCATTAATTGTTTAAAATAAGTGCCTTCACAATTAGTACAAAGTAAAAGTAACTATGAATAAGTAACTTGTACAAAATTACTATCTCAACATAATGCATAAGAACAGATCTGCTGTTCATGACATTATGCCAAATCCAGTTGTACACAGTTATTAGAATTCTCAAAAAATAAAAGCCAGTCAATATGTGCAGGAAAGGGAAACTGCTGCTTTCCCACAGCTGTATAAGAATCAATACAACTGGTTTTGGCAATAACTTAGAGGAGCTGAAGAAGTTGCAGCAGAGCCAACAGTCCCCTGGCAGTTCAATCACAACCCTTTCCCTGCAATGCAAACCTGCCCTTCCCCAAAAGCATCAGGCAGGACAGCAAGGCCCAGAGGAATGACACTGCAACCCAAAGGTAGCTAACAGATTGGGGGAAAAAAACCCCAAATCAAAACAACAACAAAAATCTACTCCAATCCCCAAAACTTCAAAACCCAAAGCTGGAACTGTATTTATCCCTCTGCTGCTTTTTAGCACCATTGTATTTCACACCTCTTAATCCATTCTGATTGAATGCTAATGAGCACAAGGTTTGCATTAACAAAAAGGAGACTTAAATGTGTGCCCTCAGTCTTGAATGTATAACCATTTGCCACCAGAAAAATACACCTGGTGTGTGAAAACAGGAATTTATCAGATCAGATGGAAGTTCAATAGGAATAATTTCCATCTATTTTCTTTATCATCTCAGTTTACTGTTTTCAAAACGTGTTAGCACACTGGCCAAAGCTTGTATGAAACACATCCCCCATCTGTGGCTAAACATTTAATTGAAGTTTACAAAGAGGTTTAGGATCTGGGTCACCTGACAGACAGAAGAGATAGAAACCACTGTAGATATAAGCAAGAGCAAATAGTTCCATTTCTCTTATAAGATTAGAAGGAGATTTAAGCTGCTTGAAGGCATGCTTGCAAACTTTATCTGACATGGGAGGAGGGGGTAGTTACAAGCAGGATTCTTTAGAGGATCCCAGTACTCTTCAGCCTGGTCTGAAATACCTTCTTTGCTCCCCCCCACATCTAACAAAGTCAGCTATGACTGCGTTCCAAAAGACACTTCCTTTTTTGCAACTTGCTGCTGAGTGTAAGAGCGAAACTAAAACCAAGCTCCTCACAACTTCTCTGTCTACCTAATGACAGATCACAGCAATAAATCACAGAATCACAGACTAGTGGGAAATAAGCAGGATCTGCTCTGTGCCTTAGGTGCAAGGCAATGAACACTATGAAGAGCCCTTATTTTCCTTCTACCCGAGCAAGTAAGACAAAGACCCAGTCCAGTCCTACTTGAACATCTGTGTGCACTGAAAATCTTTCACTGGACAGACATTTGTGGGATCAGACAAATGATCAGTGCAGACTTGACTGCCAGGATTTCAAGTAGCTCACTTTATTCTTGGTGTGCCTTCTGTGCTGTTTTCCAATAACTCACACAGAATTTCCAAGTTCTGTCCTCCAAATCCCAGTGAAAAGGCACAAACCACTTCTCACAGTCAGAGACACACAAATTTCTTGGAGTCATTTTCTACATGAAATATAGAATCATTATACTACCTTTAAGCCCTTTGGTCATGTTCCAAAGTATAAAATCTACTGGCCTAAAAAATTTATAGTTTTCTGTGCTTCAGAGAAGTACATTGTTATGACTGTTATAAATAAAATGCGAGGATAAAAAAAAATAAATCTTGATTTGTACACTTCAGTATATTTGTGCACTCATTTCCTTGACTTTGGTCTAAAGATGTTGGGATGAATAGGACACATCAGTTGAGAAAAGCAAACTGACACATCAGTTGAGAAAAGCATGCTGAGTTAGTACTGAAGCAATTATGGAATTAGCACTCGAGATACTAAATAGCACCTCCAATTTGTGAGTCACAATTAAGGACAGGCAGCACAGAGTACTTCAAACAAATGGGCATGAGGGGTTTCAGGGGAGGAAGGCTGATGTGGGATGGGAAGGGCACCTAAACACTGTGTGGAGAAAGAAGAAACACACAAACCCTTGGAGTACAAATTTCAGGTGGTGGGGTATTTGCACTCACCTTCCCAAATTCCAAATCTGTTACAAGCGGCAAAAGTTTCACATTAGGTGACAGAAGCTAAACAATAATTTAGGCACATACTTGTCTTTTAAGACAGTGAGATTCAGGCATTTAAGGCTTTATCTTCACTAGCATATATTTTTTTCCTGATTTTTCAAGAAAAAGAGAAAATCAATTTGCTGCCTTTGAAAATTTACTTTTAACAGTTTTCTTACTTGTCACCCTGAGGCTAAGAAGAATTTGAACTGGACTTTCCTAGTTAAGCATGGAGCATGGAACACCCCTGTCTCCAACCTGTCAGAGCATGTTATTATGAATAGCGAGAAGACACACAAGGCCACAGAAGGAAGGCTGTGATATTCCTCAAAATTTATTTTTCCTGTTATTCTACTCAACACTGTCAAAGAAGCTCCTGAGAAACGAGGCTGCTACACAGAGATGCAGTTCCCAAGTCCAACAGACAATGAGGAATTTCAAAGCTCTATGAAAATCCTATAAAATACTTTCTTCATATTTTGATTGACTTTGCATTAGCTGTAACATCCTGTCCTGCTACTCTTAAGCCTCTTTAATCAGTTCCCATTTTACTCCTACTTAAATATTTTTGACTGATTCTCTGCAAACCTAGAACATGACAGACTCCTTACTGTTATCTGCTTAGATTCTAGTGAGACATTACTTTGTCTGGTTTAATTGATTTGGACTTCAAATCCTTTTAGAACAGCATCATCTTAGAGTCCACCCACAAGCTCAGCTCTAGATAAAATGCACAAGTTAACAGTGAATATGAAAAATGTGCAGTCATCAGTTGATTTGTCCTAATGTTTTTCTTCTCATGGAGGGAACAAAGTGAACTAAGCACAGCTTTTCCACGGGGGAAGTGAAGCTCTACAGCGGAGGTAGTATGAACAAATGGATAAGTTAAGATTTGCACTCAGAATCATTGGAGTATATTGTTTCAGATTCTTTTTGTTTTCCTGTGTTTTAAATAATTTTTTTTATCATTGTCCTCTATATAATATTCAAGCACAATACCACCATTGCTCTCTACTTACATGGTATGTCTACCTCATCCCTCAGCACTGGGCAGTTTTTAAGGCGTTTATATCTTTACAACAGTGAGACAATGAAGTGATACAGTCATTTTGTTGGCGAGGGAACTGCAGAATAAGTGCTGAAATCATTCAGAGAATCTAGCTAATAAAATTTAGGGTTTCCAGATCCTAGGTCCCAGCTGCCTGCCTAGGAAGAGAATCCAGAACCATGGAGATAGTACAGCACCGTCCAAGGAGAGGATCTGCTTTTAAAACTCACACTGTAGAAGTCTCAGCCCAACTTTTCTGGATGCATTTCCATTTGATAAGCACTAGATCCTAACATTCACTCCTGAAATCTATTGACTTTCTTCCAAGATCTGAGCACATATTCCTCCTCTTGATCCCGATTGCTATTTGCTCTGAAAGCACAGTTATAGCAGCAGAGTTTGTGGAAGAAGAAGAAACAGAACTGAAGCTTCAAATACCTACAGCCTGAGCTGAACTCACACTCGTACTAATTCTCATCTCTGTATTCTCAGACCTATAAGCTAAATAAAAGAGATTACCCCACTAATCTCCACATTACTATTAAATTTGTCTTTGTAAACATACGGCTGACAAATTTATTTTTCTCCTTAATACACTGGGTAGGCTGCCTGAACTTTCCATTCTTGTTCAAAGGAGGGAGAAGGCAATTTAAACAAGAACATCATGTCAGAACTTTTGAATGATACTTCTGTGATATCTTAACTGGCAATTGTTCTGTCTTTCCCATGCTGAAGAGATGCTCATATTTAACAAAGCAAATGGAGAATTATGATTGTTATCTAAAGTAGGGGCACAATTAAGGAAAATGAGATTTGTTTATGGAACAACATTGGCTTGTTTTTTTCTTAGTTACTAATCATGAGTTTAATTTTTAATGGAAAAGCATTGCTAGCACAATTAGCACTCAATTTACATGAGCATCCATAGACCCAATTAATTAAATTTTATTGATGCCTAGTTGCTCTTTAAAATGCTTTCCAAATGCCTTCAAATTGATTTTAAATGGTTGATAGTGAAAGTCAGTATGTTCCTGGTAGCAACCCTACTGATTTTTACATATGGACCTTCCACACTGTAAGTACTCATTGCTTTCAACTTTGTATCTGAGAATGAGTTTACTGCTGTATAACACAATATTTGGAAAATAAGTTATGCAACGAAATGCAAAATATCAAAAATTAGTGTGTGTTTTTAAAAATAATTGTATTCTGGTATTCATGAACAGAATGTCTGAAACAGTAATGTCTGAAAAGTGCTCAAGAAGAACATAAACCAGCCTTCGACAGTCTGATTAGTGACAGGGGGTTTGCCTCAGACACAATATTGCTAAACAATCCAGGAAAAAAGTTACTGAATCAGTTAATCAAAGTTTCCATTTGGGAACACTTTCAGTGTGTGATGCTGACTTTTTCATCTCCCTTTCTTAAACGATGTGGTATGAATGGTTTTTTTAATCATACTATAACAAATGTGCTCGTGTCATTGCCATGTTATACCAGCTAAGGAATTAACAAATTTATCCTTGTGACAAGCCTCCCAGAAAGAAAATAGCTATTGCTTCTGTTTTACACTTGGGGAACTGAACCACGGAAATCAAGAAACTGATTTCAGATCTTTCTGAAAGCACAATAGGAATTTGTAGCAGATTTCAGCACTAAGTGACTTTCCTAAAGTCACAGAGTAGGTCCCAACAGTCATTACTTAAATCTAAGACCTTACTTGTGTTCTTTTTTAAATGAACTGTATCGATTTTCTCTGTATACTTTAGCTCATTTTTCATATTTTACGATTATTTGGGTTAATGTGCCCTTCATTCTCTGGGTGGTGGAAAGTTTCTGCTTTATTTTCTAGCTAGGAGGGCTTTGTATTTCTGTCATGCATCATTATGACAAGACCCAATAGTTGTAAAACCTTCTCTTCTAGCTCTGTGGGAGGTTGATTTTCATGACATCCTTTATCCTCTGAGTAAGCACCTGCTTAGCCTGATTATTACCTTGATGTTTCTTATCTAGATTATATCTAATGTGAAATGCTACCTCAGCTACAATATGAAAAAATAACTGTCTACTTGTCTCATAAATATGTTTTTAGTAATTACACTTGTTACAAATGTTTTTAACACATACTGAGTTTCACTGGATTATGAATTAGTCTGAAAGTCTAGCTTTTAGTCATACCTCATAATTAGCCTTAATTTATATGGTTTATGTATTTTTTAAAAGCTGGAAAATTATATGAATGTGCATTCATATATATATATACACACATATATATATACAATAAATTTAATATTGCCAAGAGACAATTTAAATGTTATAAAATTAAATTCATAGTTTAATGATTTTTTTTTCTAAATTGAGTATAATATTAAAGCTTTTAACAAATAGTATCTAGAGGATTATACACTATGATTTTTCATTCACTTAACATTGTGATTTAAACAATATTAACCATCATATCATTTCATCTTAACAGAAAGACAATCAAGATGAAATCTTAATTACTAAAGAACTGTCAAGAGACATTAACAATTTAATACTGAATTTTATAAAAGTAATGATTGTCCTATTACATATGCTGTAATTTCCCTTTCCTGACTGCTCTAATAGTTTCTCACTCATTAAACACTTATTTTCTCACTACCTGCCAGCAGTTTCATAGGTGGCCTCATTTACAAAAACTGAAAGAATATGAAAAAAGATAATATGAAGGAAAAATTACAGTTGAAAAGAATTACAAATGTAAAATATAAACCCAGGCTACTTTGTGTAATAGAGTACACATACATAGTACAGCTGCATTTGAGAAATGCTTAAAGGAAGATAATGAATAAAGTGATTTTTGCATACATATAAAAGACAAATCATAATTAAAAACTTCCAGATTGAACAACATTATACAGTTGTTAATCTAGGTAATACTTTTCTTCCAAGAAATACATTAACATCTATGTGTCCATTTGATCTGTTCCTTGAGACAAAAAAAAATCCAACATTAACTTGCCACAACAATGGGAATATAAAATCTAGAAAAGATGCAATGAAGTACAACTTCTCATATGAAAAACTGCTATCAAGGTAAAATCTATCAGTTGGACAATTAACCGGTTTCCCACTTCGTTTCATAAGCTACTGAAAGGCTGAAATAACTCCCCAATGTCCCACATCAAAGTTGTTCCACAATGTCATATATGAGTGCCTGGTAGAACCAAAGTCTGAATCCTTTCATTAGCAGCTATTTGGTAGTAGAGAGTGTTAATTCTTTAAAATAAGATATTAATTTTAGCTTTAATTTCTCAATAATTTCCTTAAGTAAACTTTTCCCCCCCCAAGTGAAAATCTGAACGTTCTTGCCTTCTCAGACCAAACAAAATTTTAATCAAGGAAGATTTCTCAGCATGCCCTGAAGTCTAGTCAGGTGCAAACAGCTTCCAAACCAGTGAGGACTACCCAGGATAATCACATACATTTGGAGACACACCTTTGAATAATTACCTTACTAGATTCAGAACAGAGACTTGAATGTGTTTACCCTGCAAATCCAGTGAGTGATGGAGCAGAGAATGCACATCCATGAGACTGAAAGGTTTCATTTCATCCCAATAAAATCAGTAGCATTTTTTTAAACTTCTGTTTCATGAAATAGCCAAAAAAATCCCATGGTAAAGTAAGTTTTAATTTTAATATTTTTTAAAAATAAAACTGATAGAAAAATATTTATTGAATCCTTATTATCAAAAAAAAAAAAAGACTGTAGTTTATTCACTGTTTGGGGTTTCTTTTAGCAGTAAATATAAAAAAGGGGAAAATGTTCGGAATTTATATTCCTAAAAGTGTCACATTTACAGAAAAAGAAGATGGGAGATCCCTAGAATTTTTTTTCCAAACTTTGACAAAAAGGATTGATAGCTTTATGACATCCTAGAAATTCATGTACAAGTTTTACCAAAATTCTGTGTGTCAACTCAAAGAAAAATTATCTGTAAAATTAAATTTTGTTCTGTCTTTATTTGCCATCATTTTTACTTAGTCTTAGTCTAATATTTCTTAAGGTCACTGGATTAAAAATCTCTGAACTTCAGCAACATTCTGCTCAGAATCAATCACCTTAAAGATCTTTTTTTGTGGGCTAGTGATCAGGTAACTGCTCTTAGAAATGCATTTGCTAAGGTTGAGTTTATTTCTTAACCACTCTTACAGTGCAGGAGGTAAACTGTAAATCAGTGTGCTCACATCTGACACTGGCCAAATAAACCACGGATGTGTGAATTGTACAGGAATGTCACACACAGGACCAAACTCTGGATACCTGGGAAAGCTGAATTTGCAGATCTCATTTCCAGAAGTGATTACATTAGACACTGGGTAACAGAAAATGTATCAGAGATGCTGAAAAAACTTCAGACACAACACTATAAGTATGCCCAAGAGTAACCTAAAGCTGAAAGACCTGCTTGGAATTCATATGGTGTAAGCTGAGAATGTAAGATCTGGGTCATCAGATAATCATCAAGGTAGAATCTAACTGGCTTTTAGGGTTTAGGAAAGATTTTCCCTTTTTCCATATGGAGATTATGCCACTGTCATGATGTAAGAGGGCTTGTGCATTTCATTCACCTACTTCTGAAGCCTCTGGTCAGACAGAAGATAACGGATCAGAAATACACCGGGTTTAATTTAGCACACTGGATAAGCGCTCGAAAAGTTCTGCAGACTTGTCAACAAACACCCTCCACAGATGCTATATTCTGTTATCTTTAATCTGCACAGACCTTTTCTATTGACATTTTAAGTAAGTACCAATGTCAGCAGAAATGAGAACAGATTCAAGGGCTTTAATCAAGCTGGAGCCACTCATCGGTTGCAGACCACGTCAGTTGGTTTCTGCCTTAAGCAGAGCTGCCAGTACACAGTTAATCTCCATTTCTCAGCTACTTCCAGGGCTCATGGTGCCCACCTCTTCTCCTCCTAACTGCTGATTGAATCTGAATGAAGTATTTAGCTGTAATCCAACAAGTGTATCCGAAAAGGTGGCATACTTTTTTTAGCAAGCCACGGGCTCCTTACACAAACAGTTGCAGAACATGGTTAAAGCTCTTCAAACAACTACTGAGTGCTCAAGTCTTATACAGCAATCTGGTGCAAATCCCAGCCCGAGATGGTCTGATGGTTTAAGCAGACAGGATCAGTTTTGATGCCATTATGATTACATGATGTGGGCCAGCACATAGGGTAATGTGGAATTGCCTAGCTGTTGTCAATCAGTCTCAAATCCCTAATTCTTTTTAAACATGAATTTCTGGCACTTAACTTCAATCCCAAAACCATAAGAGCCCATGCAACGAATTTGTGAAACGTTTCAGCATTTAGCACTGCACTGTAAACAACCTGCTACACAGCATGCTCAATATGAATTAAAGTGGTTTTGTTCCTAGATTTTGCTGTTTAGAAAAATTTTCCTTTAAGCTGGAATTTATGGATATTTCAGTTCCAAACCAAGAGAGCAATATTAACATTCTCACAGGGGTGTGTGAGTAAAAGTAATCACTAATAACACTGAGAGAATATCAGTAACTGTCATTCAAGAAAGTTCTTGCCCTTCCCCCTTGCATCCAGATTTAAATACATCATCCTCTTTAAAGTGGGATTTAAAACCCATCAGTACATCTTTCACCTTAAAGAAAGGCCTGTGCATGGTAGGGTTGTATCTTCCACTTCTTAATATTGCAGCAGTTTCACAACTCCTGGTGATTGGCAACAAGAAAGTTTAAGGATGTTCTCTCATTTCACTGCACAAGAATTGAATTAACACAGCATAATAAACTCTATGTGCAAACTTGTCTTTCTCAAATATTCACAAGAAATATACTCAAAATCAAAGTTTTTCACAAGATCCTTGTCTGATTTTATACCCTCCCCTTCATATTGAAACATCTTGCTTTATTCAAGATGTATGATCCTTTTCACCTTCAAATTGGGGAAAATATGGTAGGAAAAGTAGAATAATGCAGTTTTGCAAACAGTAGCATTTCATCTGATAATGAGCTGAAACAGAAACAGTAAAATCAGTCTTTACTGAGAAAATCTGGGTTTAGGTTTTTAGACTCCATTATTATCCGTCTGTTGCACTCAGTTATCATTAACTTAGTGTTTGTCAGGATCCATTAAGGCCAATTAGCATGTCAACAAGTACAGATAATACAGTTAAATATCCATCTAAAGCCCTTTCATACATGGTATTATTGAGCATGTGCCGAACCCAGCAGCAGAGACAGGCATGTGTACCGTGTGTACCTCCACGGAGGTGCATGCTTTATTAATCCTGACCTGGAAGTGACATTTATAAAAGACAGGATTTGAAATTTGGATTATCAATCACTGGAGTAATTCTGAGCTTATGTGGAGACTTATGAAGACAAACGACACAATATAAAACCTTGGATGACAAGAAATAAGTGCTTCAGTGTTGTTTTAGCCATAATATTGAAGGATGTAAGCCAGCTGAAGCATGGTGAATTAATTAATACCTTTGATTAGAGAGGCCAATATGGTTGGGAAGAAGCAAGGGAGCACCTCTGGAAATTGAGGTTATAAAAAAAGACCTCAAACCAACAACAACCAACCAAAAGATCTCTCAACCACCAAAACACTCCCCCCAAGCCCCCCACTATAGAAGATTGGGAAATTTCATGTCACAGAGAAATGCATAGAGCAGTAATTTCAACAATATCTTTGGAATCCACCTAAGTAAACCACTAAGCTCATCCACAAACATGCAACAATACAGTTTACCAGAACAAAGTTAACCAAGATGACAGCTGTTTCTTCTGGATGACTTTCAGCCAAATGAATTAACACTTTGCTTAGCAGGAATGCATTCTATTTAAATGTTCTTTAAACACCTCATATCAATCACGTACCTCCGGTTTTCTTGTTTAGGAGCAACACAATATATCAACTAAATCTTGAGTATTTGAATGGATCACTACAATTCCAGCTGTGCTTTTTTTCCATGTAAAAAGAAATGTGTTTCAGCAATTTCAAAAATTATATTCCTATATTTCCTTGGATCCATTCAAAAAGTATCACTTCTTCCTTTCCAAGATAAAGACTGAAACTTGTTATACCAAACATTCTCCAGTAACAGCTCTCCAATTAAACAGTAAAATACATTATTCTATTAAAGAAATAGAGATAACCTTCTAAAGAAATACACTCTAATTCAGTCACAACTTCCAATGTTGTTTGTGAAGTCAAAGCAAACACAAATATCCCTGGTCTCACAGAATCCTACTTAGTCTAATATTCTTATATTGCTGATAAGTACAATATTAATCAAGACTCCAGAAATAAACTGTTAACAAATTTTAAGAAAAAAGGGAAAGTAAAGCTAACTAAAGCGTTGTAATGTATATTTAATCTTTTTCTTCATATTTTTTAGTGCTATTGCAGCAAATCAAGATTATAAGAGGAATTATATTGGCTAATCAAAATGATTACAAACACCTCTCTAACTTCTCAATGAAATGAAAATTTGACTTTGATGTAAGTACACAACTGCCTCAAGCTCAGTATAATGTATTGAAGACCATCACTAGAACATAAATCCCTTGCATAGTTCAGTCTAAACTAACACCCATTACATTTTCCTAAGCATAGTTTCTCTCTGGCTGCCTCCAAAACACAGCTTGACAGCTTGGAGTTGGTTCCTGCAATAGTCACTGTCCCTGTTTGCACAAGCTAAACTGTCCCAGCTCCTGCAGCACTGAGCCTTCACAGGAGGTTATGGGTCTTTAGATAAACTTAAAGATTCATAGCTACTACCAGGGAAGGCCTTGAAGATTAATGAAATCTCTGAAGGACTTGAATTTTGTTTCAGTCGTGTTTTTCTCTTCATCTTATTCATACAGTTCCCATCTTGGACTACAATTACAAGCAGAAGAAAGAGAAAAGGTAACAAAACCCCCGTGGCTGCTTTCCCTGAATGTGCTGGACCTCAAATGCTTAATACTTTATAGGGCACGTTTCTACAGACCATGTGGAAGATGACATACATCGGATGCAAATCTCAAAACCATTCCACAGTTCTGAACAATTTTGATATTTGCTCTTATTTTTTTCATGGGCAATTTCTAACTGACTCAAATAACTCACCCATACAGATTTTATTTCTATATGGGAAAAAAATATGCGAAGAGCAGGAAGAAAACATTCAAATATGAATTCGAATACTTAGAATTTTTACTACATGGGCTGAAATTTTATCAGAATGATAAAATTTGGTATTTATACCCAAACCTGGATCCTATTTTACCCATGAAACAGGAAACACACAGACTACAAATCTGCCATTTTCCAGATCAAGATGGACACTTGAGAACAAGTACTACAGAAAGTTATAAGACTATGCCTAAAGTAGGAAACTATGTTTTAATTCAGCCTAAATTTATCCAACAAAAAAGAAAATCATTTATGACATAAAGGGACCAGCAAGACTTACAAGGGGAAAAATTATTTAGAGCCTCCCAAAAAGTATCACTACAAAAGCAATAACCCCGGGTCACACCTGTGGTACAGCACTCATTTTTTTTTTCCTTAAAAGCATTTGTCTCCCTTTTTATTTTTTTTTTTAATGGGGACTTCAGAGGCAGTTGTTAAACTAAAAACATCCCTTTACATTTGGGATGAAACTAAAAATCAAAATCTTCCTCACTGTAGAGCAATATTACATTTCCCCCCCTTGTAGACTTATTTCATAAAAATGTCAGCTATTAAGTTAACATTATTTAAAGGGCTTTAGTTTGTAGTTACTGAATGCAACCTAAGCCATATCCATAAAGGTCTGACATTGATCCCTGGTTGTATAAAACATGATACAGAGAGGCACTAAATAAATAATCTGTATACTGCTTCCAAAGCATCTCTATTTATCACTGCATTAATGATAAGGATCTGATTTAAAGTGAACCCTAGCAAGGGTCAAATCCGAGCACAAGCTGTAATATGATCTGCAAGAGTGCTGATAACCTGAAACAATATGAAGAAATCCTATCAGATAAATAAAACAAACCCGTTGTCCATTAAATGGCTCAGAAAGAGACCAACAAACCAAATATGGACTGAAGCATATGCATTTTTTCCCTTTTTTCTAAAAAAAATTAGTTTATTTTAAAGTAGCACAGAAAGGCTGCACCTGAAGATCAAGACAGTCTAAGGCTAAGGAAACAACACTGAGGAGAACAGCAAAGACTGGTCTTTAAAAAAAAACGTATAGCCACTCATGAGAAAGTTTAGATGTGCCCTTCTGACTCTCAGAGACCTCAAGAAATACCACCAAATAATCAAAGGCAATTGTTTTCAAGGCATCACCAAATGTCTGACAGGAACATTCCAGATCATAAAAGAAAATGGCATTTTTTATTTTTTAAAATATATTCATTTTAAATATATTAATTCTTTAAAATCATATAATGTAAATAAAGCTATCTCATAACTTACTGAAGAAAAATCTCATTAATCCTTTTCAAAAAACCCAAAGCATTCACAGTCTTGTGGAAGAAACAGAGAAAAATTGTATTTGATCAGTGTCTGTCATAAAAATGTAAGTAAAAAGAATACAAAATGTAAGTTTGAAGCTGCACACAGCATGGAATGTCTGCCCAGGGTTCTCATACCACAGAGGTTTGTGCAGTTTGCTTTCCAATGTCATTTGGGTTATCAGCCAAAGCAATGACAAGCTCAGGACTGAAACTCAGGAAATTCCCATTCCACACCCATTCTGCTGTCCCAAAACTTCGTTAGACTTAAGAATGTGAAACTAAACAGATCTATTTTGATCTTTTTGCTCGTTTATATTTTTTGTTGTTTGCATTTCAGTAAATAAGCACCATCCCACCACTTCAGGCATGGTTTGAACAAACAAGTACTCTGGCCTGAAGACCACACAGAAGATATGTCAGGAAAGGAAACCAAAGCACTGATAATTTATCCAGACCTCATGCCCATCTTAAAATTTAGAAAGGTTCCCAACTGGTGGTTAACAGCTTTCTCTGACATTAGAACTACTTTTTATAGCTTATTCAAATGACAATTAGATTAAACAAGTAATCTATTCTTAATATATATATACAAGACACAGTGCTAAAAATTACCAATAGACAACTCTTATTTGCACTGCATAGTCTCAGACAAGTTGAGACCACAATTTAAAAGAAGAAAGAACAGTAGCTACAGCAGAAGAAATAGTAGAAAAAAACTCTTGCATTAGGGCCTCTGTGTAAGGTTTTATTCTGCTGGACACAATATATTGTGTTTAGGTAGGTGCAGAAAACATTTTCAAATTTTCTGGTTCATCCATTTTGGCTTTGAGCAAGGTTTCTTTCCCCTTCAATTCTATACAGTTCTACATAAATAAATGAAATAAACATATTCTAATTTTTCTGAAAGATAATGGAGAGAGGCTACAAATACAGAGGAATATGTATTTGCTAAGCAGAAGTGAACATCCCTGTGAACTTTTGCCCTTCTATCAGCTCCACCAGTAAGAATGAAAACAATTAGTAGAAAAAAGAAAGAAACAAGGTATCTACATAAAATAAAATATATAGATATTAAAAGTTATAAAAGGTAAGTAGTGGAGAAAGAATTAGGAAAACAGGAAGGTTGTGAGCAATGAAAGCCATTTAGAAGTGAAAGTACAACAGCGTGGTAGAGAATTCAGAAGGGGGCAGAGTACAATGAAGACAAGTTGTATGCAATAAGTGCTTGGAAAACAGAAATGTGTTTACATCTGTGCTTTCCTCTAACTGCTGAGTACAGGTTTTATTTTTTGTTTGCCTTTTTTTTTTTACTATTGTTTACACACTTGTCCAGATATTTGAGCACAGTGTGATGGTCAGGTATGAAGAAATGTTCATAATTCAGTAATGAAAAACAGTTTCTGAAAAGCTGAATGAAGAAATCCCACTCTGGGTTCCAAGATTCACGTTGCCCAGCTTCAGCTATTATATACAGAAAATTATATTTCATCAGGACAGCAAGGGTAGAAACAGCATCTTTAGGCTGTATTGCCATGACCCAGACAATCACCAGTGAGAAAAACACACAGATGGATTATTTAATCATGTGGTTTGGCACTTAAGTTTCAAGTAGTTTCAGAATATTTATAATAAATAAATAAATTCATTTAGGACATATGCATGGGAGAAGACAGTTAATAAGCAATCAGAATGTGTTAATAAATGCATAGCCAACTAGAACTCTGTCTAATTAGATCCTCTACCTAAAAGCACAGGTGCGTGCACCAGGGTTCCACCATACTACCCAAAGTTCTGGGTAAATATAAAAAAATCAGTCACAGAAAGGTGAGAAAGAGATTCAAAGAAATATAAGAAGGACACATGCCAGTTAGCCTCATAATTCTGATCTCTACCATAATTATTAAAATACGGTTTCAATTACCTTTGAATTCTAATTAATTTTCCAAAAAGTCCCTCTAGGTTTTTCAACCAAGAGATGTGGGCTGGGTATCCTGCCCAATTAAAATCCATGACAATGGAAGCCAGTTACTACAGAACTGGTGGGAACTGGGTTTTCACAAGTCTATGCGTCCAACAATCTTTTCCTTTTTATAACAACATACATTATAAACATAAAAGAGTAGTTCCCAAAACAATTCATTTGACAGTCAAACGCTACATGACAGTTTCTTAGCTACAAGTTTTCTGGTGAGAGAGGAGTTAAGTTTGGCCCTGCTGCTTCATTATTCAGGTGCCAAACAATTCACTCCATTCAAAAGAGATAAAAAAAATGGGGGATTGTCTTATTGGAGCAGACAATTCTGTGTTTGCACCATAAAACATACCAGGAAATTTTACATTCAGGTTCTGCCCAGATTTACACCCTCAGAAATGTGATTTAGGAAAAACACAGTGTGTGAATGTTTCAGGCACATAACTTTTATGAAACCTGTATTCTGCTGCCTGGACTTGTGCGAGACAGCTCCTGTGTGTGACTGGGGCAAAGACAAACTGAAGCTTTTTCTCCAAGGTCACTATTAATTACCCTTCTATTCTGCCCACTCTCCATTTATCTTAAGTTAAACCATATTAACAAGATGATTATATACCTATTTAAAGGAATAAAATTATTTATTGTCTGAAACTCCATTAGAACTGGCTGCTCAGGACTCTGACAAGCTCTGCAGGTCCACACATTAAATTGCAAGCAACAGCTTCACAAACATCTGGTTTTCCAAGCTTTGTCCAATTACATCTCTTACAGAACTCTGTGCAGTTCATTTTATTTCTATGAAACGGGAATTATTTCATTAAAATCTCCATTTTAAAGCAAATTTAATGAAAAAACAGTTTTCATTTTAAAAACCTGAGAGTATTAGAAATAGAGCATTGTTAAGGAGGCTATGATAAAAACAATTATTTGTACATTATTCATGATCTTTGGGGCATGAGGGTTTTTTGACTTTTAAAAGACTCTGCAGTTCTAAGCAATTGTATAGTTGTAATTTTGCAAATTGCTTTTAATATGTATTTAGGCAAAACACACTGAAAATTCTTGATGGCTTAGGAAGCCAAAATATTGCACACTGCAGGCCAATTATGTGATCACTCCTGAACTACTAAATATTATTACAAAATCTGAAACAATCAAGGGTACAATATGTTAGTGCTTAGCATATGAGGGATATCTTCATTAAATGAAAAGATTTATCTATGATTTGAAAATTGGGAGCCTGCTGGAGGGCAATATACAATTATAGAGGCAATTATACTAATATAATATACTTGTGATCCTGTCTCCATGCCTTGGTACTGCTACTGCCCTGTGTGCACATGCTGGGAGCTGCAGCCCCTGGAACATGAGGTGTCTGATACAGCCCAGCCAAGCACTGCCAGGAGAGGGCCAGGCAGAGCCCTCTCCCTGCTCTGACACTCTCTCATATTCAATATCTGCTCTCCCTGGCAAGCACCTCTGTGTGAATCTAAGGAGGACAACCTCCAAAACTTCAGTCATTTCTTGGAGTTATTATAAATAAAGTTAGGCTCCTTTTTCTCCATCAGCTGACCTTCCATCCACATGAGGGACCCTAAAGAATACTGTCTCCTGTGTTCTTTGTTGCACATATAGCCCTGGTTTTCCCTACCAATTATCACACTCCTTCAAAACACATATATGATTTATGTCTATGATCTTTATGTAACCAGATCTACAGCTTGCAGCAAAACCTCTGTCTGCAGACGGATTTTAGGAGTATGCCACACTTCAGAGCACTCACCAATCTCATTGCCCACTGAGAGGTGCCCTGCATTGCCTAATACTTTTATTTATTACTTTACCATTACTATGAAAAGTCAGGCTATAAAAAACCTTAGAAGATACACTGAAGTAATATAAAAATATTGAATCAAACTAAATTTTCTCAATAACAGAAGAAAAAATTTCAGAAGAAAAAGATTTGATATTAAATTCTGTATTTTAGGTCAAGCAAAACATTTAATTTTGAGATACTTATAAAGAAAACAAGGGACATGACAAGCTGCATCCACAACAAAGAAAGTTGTCATCTTTCCTCATTTCTCTTTCCCTTCTCCCTTGGACAACACATACCTAAATCCCTCACTTCCTGGGAATGCCCTAATTATCTGCTTTCAGTGTACAGCTCCACCTCTTGCAGACTTTGGTGCCTGCTCCAGTAAATGTTTATTCTGATTAAGTAGAAGACGGTCCCAGATCTCCAGCCTAAGGCAACCCCTTGGAGGTAAAAGGTGCAGGTTGAACAAAAGCAACAAGAATTTTCAATTTTAAGAGAATGCAACACACACACACACACAAATAGGAAAAAAGAATTATGGAAGATTAATTTTGGGTGACCAAACCTATGGGTTTTTTTTCAGTTTCTGTAACATTCAAACAAGTTCCAACAGCTCTGTCACTAAGCCAGTTGAACTCTGCATCTCTCAAAAAGGCATACCAGTCTTGTTTTACTGTTGCAATACTTGTGGTAGAAAGGAATTTAAATCATTAACCACGTAAAATAAATGTTGAATAATTTTATCAAAGAGAACAGAGACTTGTTTTGTACAAAGCCACAAATATGACCTGCTGACATTTACCAAAAAGCTACTTTGTATTTTCTGCACTGACAAGAAATCCCATGTGTTCATACTGTGTCACACTCCAAAAGTAAGTCAGCCATGGATTAACTTCCATATGTTCTTTTAATTGATTTAACAAATATAGATAAGATAAAGATACTTATGTGGTATTGTAAAGAGCACAGACTAAGACCTGGTCACCTTCTGCGCCTTCCCAAGACAGACCTTTGTGGGCATTTCTTGTGAAAGGAGCCAACTTTACAGCACATATGCAGGAATTGAAGAAAGATGATACACAGGAGAGGGGATTTTCAACCTTAGTTCTTTAATAAAATTAGTACCACAAACTTAAAACTTTCAAAATACTTCCATAATTGCTTTCTTTACAGTTTAAAATAATACTAATGGTATGTTTCCAAGACTAATTGCTATGATTTCACTTCTATGGGGATTCATAATCCATTTTAATCTCTCACAGAACACACCCCTTAAAGCAGAAATCAGCTTTCTAGACACCCTGGAGAACTAGAAACCTTTAAAAGAATATTTTACTGTCCCTTTGCAGACACAATCACTCCCAGCCTGACTAGTTTTCAGATTCACTCTCAGAATGGATGCAGGGGCTGGTTTCTCCTTGGTCACACCACATTACATGCTGAGACAGTGACGGTCTGTGGGAATTTAGTAACCCGTTCAGAATTCTACATTTTATAAGAGAGAAAATGTCAGATGTGGTCAGCCTCCTACCCTTTTATGGCTGACTTTTATTATTCATTCCTGCCTCTTACTGCCTACACCTCCTGAGCAAATGTTCAAAATTCTATTCAAATTGCAAAAGCCTACTTCCTCTGCAGAGAATAATAGATTCAAAGGAGGACAAGTGTTGTTTATTAGCAATTATCATGAAAGTCCTTCCTGTAATTAACCTCAGCTTCATGGACACTACTATTTGCACTTCAGCTCTCTCATAAACAGTGGCTACATTTCCATTATTGTTAGGGAAGATGAGTCATTGCAGAAGAATGCTTATCTCAAGTCAGTTTTAACTAGCTTTTGTCTGCATGAGATATTAGTCACTGGTACCTACAAGATCACAAGAAAGTCTGGATTTGGGTTTCTTTTTTAAAAGCCTCTTTCCTCTTCCCCTTCATATATCCAGAATTTGTCAGCAACAGCATCAGGGCTGAGAAGTACATAAAATGCTCTTTTGAATTAAATGTACGCTTTGCCTGCATGATCACTGAATCATAACCAAGAAGAATTCCAGATTCAGCCCAGCTAATGGGAGGTCTAAGACACTGAAAAACTCAACATTTGCTCTGTAGGCCATAAAGAGACAATGGTGAAGGATTTGTTTTAACATTTTTCAAGCTCTCAAAGAGAGCTGACCTACAAATCAGTGATGTATGCCTTTGGTCTGATGAAAAAACTCCCAAACAACCCCCCACTTTATTCACAAGACACAATCACATATGAGAATACCACGACAATTCACATTCCTAGATTTTTGTTTCATGCCACCTTTTTCATTTATAATTGAACTGTCTCGACATGAGATGTTAATAAAAACCCCTATCACACACAGAACCTAAATGTATATCTCAGTTCCCTGAAACTTAAAAGGCTAAAAAACCAGTCGCTTCTCATGACCTAAAAATACATACAGGAAAAATTTCTGTACCTCAGAACTATTTGCAGGTATTCACCACAAGACCTGGGCCCTTCTGAAGGGTACTCAAGAACATCTTTCAATGTTATAAAGAATACATAAACAGCAGGAGTACACAGTAAAGTTAAAGCTTTACTAGTAATACAGTATTAAACAGCATAGTTGTAATTCTTGCAATCTGACTGTATCCTAAATTAAAATCTGATTCAGGGGGCATAGCATTTACCTTCACTACTTATTTAGCTACCAGGCTACCAAGCAGAACTCCTAGAAAAATAAAAACATCAATTAAGACTACCTGGCACTTGAAATTCTTCCCATACTCACTGCTTTGTGTAATTTCATTTCACATTCCCAAGTGCTAATTCCAGAGAGCTACATCAAAGCCTGCAGAAATTTATGTAAACTGTGAGGTCAGAGATGAGAATATTCCTTTATTTTAGATGCAAGTTTACTGGGCATTTGACATTTTACTGTTATTTTCCTCTTGTGGGAGATGCTGGGTAACAGCAAGTCAGAAGAGTAGACCTGGAGCACTGCATGCAAAAGCATCTACATTTGTACATCCATTTCATTGCAAGGGTAAGTTTTAGGAAAAAAATCCACATTTTTTTCTTTAAGCATTTTCTTAATGCTGTTGGTACAGATTATGTTTGACCCAAATAAGAGCGAATGCCATTCTCCTGACAAGGTATTTTTCAATGTATACAGTGAACCAACTGCAGACATAAATTGTGTACAAGCTTGTTTTTTTCTTTCCCAGTGGGAGTGGCAACTGAAATCTGGACCTTTGCCACGCTGGTCGTGCAATTCAGATCACAGTACTTACAGAGACGGGATGGTCAGTGCACCAGCATACTAATGCATCTGACTGCTAGACTGGCCATTGTTAGTGTTTTATAAATTAAAGTAAAACCACAGTTTAATGTCAGACCACTCCACAGAATTCTAGAACTGAAACATAACTTCTGGTCTCACCACCTATGTCTAAGTGATAGTTTTGTAAACTCACTGTTCAAGTTTTCAGCTGCCCCAGTAGTGGCATTGAAGTTTTCAAATATATTAGAAAGAAAATAAACATTTCCTATCCTTTTATTTTTTCTTTTTTTTTTTTTCTTTCCTGAGGCCCATGAATATACAACTCTATGGTTTTCAGTTGTGCATAAGAATTATCTAACAGTTTGTACAATCAGTTTTTGGTTAAGACAAAAGAGAAATTAGCTATGTAATAAAGTAACAACAAGCCTAAATAAATCACCATTGAACTTACATGATTTGCCACAACATCAAATGTGATTTTTTAAATGAGTTCTATTCTTTCAGCAGTAATGCACTGACATATTAAACAATTTTAACAGTAATAAGAAATAAATCACACACAATTGGACTATAGCACATTACTTCTCAGTATCACATAAAAGTTAAAAAACTACTTATTAAATTTGTATTTGAAGTTTAAAAAGCATTTTTATATTCATGAATCTTTAAGCATAAAAATAATTTTTCATGAAGAAAAGGGGAAAAAAAATCACATGACAAGGTATGGACATTTGGAAAAGCTGCTATGATGACCTCTACATTTTCAGAGAAAAGGGAAACACTTTTAAAAGATGTTACTAGTTTTGAAATAATGTCTCTTTTTGCATGTGCGTTGGGAGTAGGAATAACTTTTTCAGCTTTGAGGTACTGACAGGAGTTATACTGAATAAGCTCTGTTAGCTTTCCCTTCTGTGCAGCCTTTAAAGCACACTTAATTATAACGAAATGGTACTTTGCTCTGTCAACAAGTTGTGAAGTCACTTGCTCAACCTTTTTCCTTTCATTCCCTCTGCTATTCCTCTTCTCTGGACCTGTTTAATTTTTGCATTTCCTGATTTTTATCTCGGGGAAAACAAAAGGCAGCTGCACTAAGTTACATGAAACAGCAAAGTGACTCTGCTAGTTAGTGATTTGCAGGTTCTAAACAGTGAGTTGTGTGAAATGAAAAGGGGAGTGTCATGTTGCAAAAACTCTTTTCTCTCCCCTTTCTACAGCTGTATTTCTAATCAGCAGAAGATACATCTTGCTGGGAGTCAACCCCCTTTCTCTCTGCACATTCTTAACCTTCTATCTTATGCATGGATCACTGGTTAGCTTAGAAATGCACAGACACAAAAGGGGGAGCTGACATGTGAGGTTTGATGGCAATAATGGCTGTTTATAAGCCTAATCCATCACATTTAGTGGACACCTCCATTTTTGTTCCTCTGAAAAGGTATAAATAATAAAATGGTATAGCTTCGGCTCAGAGGTGCCTTGGTAAATATTTTAACTATTTACAAGATCACATCAATAACAAAAGAAGCATCTGTACCATCCATACAGAGGCCTCTGAATCATTAGAATAGTACCCAGATGGTTCTTACAATTCATCAACAATAAAATGTCTTCATGACAGAGCTTTTGTGACATCACTGATATTTTTATATGCCACTGTTCAATACTCCAAACTCGCATTCTTTTCCACAAGAACATCTTAGTAAATATTCTGTCTTTCTCCAGGAAAAGAAAAAATCCCCCAAAGCCTTAACATAAGGCCCCCCCATAAGGTATATCCAACTGCAACCTTCTCTCCAAATAATCAAGGATCCAGATTGCTAATATCTGGAATACATCAAGGTTAGCACTGAGTCAAATCCCATGATAAACTGAGGCTACTACTGGCTACTTGGGCAGTAGCAGTTGACAGTTTTTCCTTGATTTTACTTTGCTTGTATCAATATCACATCCAAACAGCACCATGTCAGGGACAGTAATAAAAGGGAGGAAAGGAAATTCAGCAGTTACAAAATTAATTTGGTGAGTTTCCCATTTGAGATCTAACAAATCAGCTCTGAGGATAAAGTGATGTTTATTCTATTTCTTCATAAAACAAAATACTTGGAAGCGGTAACACATAGGTATAGAGACAGATCTTGTTTTTAGCTAGGTAGAGGCTTTGGGTACCTGAGGTTTAGGTGCCAAATCAAAAAACACAGGAGTAAACCATGCAATTTTAGAAAAGTGTTGAATACCCACTTGTTAAATAAATTATATGCTTAAAATGCTTCATACTAAGTCATTAGTCTCGTTGAGTGATTGTAGCTGAAACTGGTAACAATTTTTAATAATGTCAGTCTCCAGTTTTTGGTTGGTTTTCATCTTATTCATTCATATTATAAATCAGTCTTAAACAGTCTTGCATAAAGAATTTGCTCAATTCCATAATATTCCTTAAAACATTGAAGTTTCAGTCACTAAAGTTAAAACTGTCTCTCAAATGTTACTTCAAATGGCTTAAACTGTTATTTTACAATGTCTATACATCAGTACTAAATCTTTTGTCACTAATTGATCAGAACCTTGATAAAATAATTTAATTCCACCAACATAAAATGTACAGAAAAACAAACCTAAAAAAATGAGGATTTATTCTAAAAATATGATTATATTCAGTTTTGATATCCCTGCACACATCCACAAACACTTTCTCAGAAAGATGGGAAAACACGTAACAGAAGACTGCTAACAAAAAATAACAAAACTACATCTTTTTCATATTAGAAATGCCCTTAGATAAAGTTTGAACCACTTCTACTTCCCAAAGATAAGAAAAATGGCATAGAAGTAGAGCAATTCAGAAACATTCCTGAATATCAATGCTACCCCAATTCCAAAATTTGGTCAATAAAATTAACAGCCATCCTTTGAATGGAATATCACACCTCTAAATGAGTTCAAGCTGGTGCTGTTATTGTCCAGTGGAATGTGAGATTTACATTTCACAGCTCCTCACCAAAGTAATGAATGAATCTGATCTCATAAACAAACAATTCCAGTTTCATGTTATTTCAATGGCCCTCCAACAATGTGTGCCCCCACAAAGAAAAATATTTATCATGTTTGTGCTCAGCTCCAATTGTAAATGGGGCCGTAATAAAACGACACCATAAAAACCATTTTCACAGCTGAGTTTGCAATTTAATAAACAGATGCAAACAACAGTCTTTGGAGATCAACAGTTAAAAACAAATTAAGTAGAAGACTCCCCACATCACAATGGGAACAACTGGAATGGCCTCCGGCAATATTTAGTAGAGTCACAAGGTATGTGTCCTTGGACTTTCCACAGACATCAACCTTTGAAGTATGTTATCATGACACCAGTGCAAATCAGTCAGATGATTTCAAGGAAAGGCCAAAAGCAACTTGCTTTTTTTGCATGGTCCTAAATATTAAATAATTTCTCTGCAAGCACCAAATATTTTCATACTTGCTCTGTGCTGGCCTATATAACATTTCCCATCCATTCTATTTCTTACTCTCCATTCCTCTAGAGAAAAGCCACTAATATTTTTTTTTTTTTTTGCAGTGGAAATGTTATTGTTCATTTTGAAAACTCTTAAAAATAACATTTGAATGCTGTGTTGGATATCGTGCAGAGTTTTCAGAAGTTCACACAGGTAGCACAGTTCTCGGGGTTTTCACTGAAGTCAGTGGGAGCTTTACCCTCAACATATGTGAGAAGAGTTAAACTGAGTTCTTGAGAGTCAAACTTTCAAATAATATACTGTCCAAGGATAATTGTGCACAGTACTTCATTGCAAATGTATTTTAATGAGTCGTTGAAGACATGCATTAGATTATCATGACTGGCCAGAGATTTCAAAAGAGCTCAGTAATCCAGCTAAACCTTCTCTCCTCAGTAAATATGAATTTTGGTATTCCCTAGAGCACTGTGATAGCACATTAGATCAGGAGCAGTACAGTGGAAGGGATGTAGACAGACAAGAGCCCAGATTTGCAGTGAAATCTTGACAACATGCCTGCTCTCTCTGGATTGCAATCAGGCTGCACCACTGCCAATTTTCCCCTTGTATGTGGATATAAGTAATTAATTCCATGAAATGATAAGTGGTGGGATTGAGTTTTATGTTCAGAAGGACTACTGCTTAAGGTGACTAAAGGTAATAGTTTAACACAACTATATTTCTGCAGTAAAACAATTACATGATTATAGCTATAAGAAATCCACACTGTGACCTGAAGTCCTTAAACTAAAACACACATACACACGCACGCACGCACACACACACATATATATATATATATATACATCTTCACTTCCTTCTATGACTGGCACAGTCTTCTTCATTGCTAGTAACCCCAAATGAGATTTAGATTTTAATATTGCTTAGGCAAACAAAGTAATTAAACTTAAAAGTCTTCTCACTTTATAGGATCCAGCGTGTGACATACTTCAGCTTAGTATTTATTCCAGTATTTGGTATCCAACGCACTAATAAGAAAACAAAGTGATAAAAAAAAATATGCTTTCCCCCCCTTCTAAAAGAAGCCTCCCAATAAAAACAAGTTTTAATGAAAAACTGTACTTCAAAACTCTGACCTGGCCAATGGCCCACACAAGGACTCTGCCTGACAACAGGCTCTAAATATAGTATCAGGAAAGAAGAAACTAGCCTGTGCTAAAATATATTGTTTGTCCTTGGCAGATTCTCTGAATTAATTAAGAATTAATTTGGCCTTTTGAATTGTCATGAGAATCTTCTGATATATGTACAATTATATTTTGATGGAAGTAGTGTAATAGCTAAACTGGGGACTGATAAGAGGTTCAAGGGAAACGTCTTCATCTGCAAAAGTTCAAAAGGTTTGAGGGGGCTCCTGCTCTTTGGGATAGAACATACTGAGGATCCCAGCAAATTTGTCACAATAACCTTTGCTGAAAGACTACACGGGCAGATAACACAGGGACACATGAAGCATTTTCAAACTGCCTAGGTCACAACTTTTGTCTATACACTTCTGATTGGGATAAATAAATGAGATGGGTTTTGAAAGTCAAATGGTGAATCCCTCTCCCACTGATCTAGATCAAACTGCTCTGATTGTCAAACCAATGACACGATAATAAAACTAATTCTCAGTTTGAGGATTCTGCACATGCATTTTAGGTTCACATGTAAGTTGTATTCTTAGAGAGATCTTAAAACTACAGGTGGTTTGGAATACAGTAAAATTTTGCACACAGCCCTGCTATGTGAACATACACATTCATTTTAGAGGAAGTATTTGTGAAATATGTGCTACTCAAGGAGAATATGAATTAAAGGTTAGGTAAACGTGTCACAGAAAATGAGCTAATTGATGCTCCTCTGAAGAGCCAGTTCGAACAATTTTACCAAGAGACTATAACAATTCATAAAGTGCAATTTTAAAAAGTGATCTAAGAATGTGAACTCTAATGCCTCTGTAATCAAGAATCATTCCAGAAATTAATGATAACTTTTATGGTAGTGTAAGTCATAGACCTCTAATCTCATCAGATGGTATTTTGAACACTGAAAGAAGTGTCTACTTCTCCCAAAACAAAGTTAGTTCGCATTCCTTTAAAATTAAAATAGAAATGAACACAAAACTGCAACGCTTGTAAGCATCCCTTCCATGCAGTCAGGTAGTCAGCTGAGCACACCACACACTGCATTTTTAGCAGTCTTTTCAGTCTGCAGAGAAAAAGCCAGGTAGCAAATTGCTTCTCAGGTGATTATGCAGGCTCTGATCCAAAGTCCACTTACATAAACAGGAACATTCCCATTCACTTTAACAGGCTTTGGCTCACGCTCCAAGAAATGCACGTTTCGCTTACATTCCACGTTAGCACAGCTCCACTTAATTATTAAACATCTGAGAACTAGCTGGGCATTGCTGTATAATAAAATTTCCAGTAACTGATAAGAAAATACCATTACATTTTTTTCTCAAGCGAAATTAATGCTCATGGCAGATGTGACATTAACATCTTGAAATTCTACATTTTGATGCTGGAAGTCTGTACTCAGGTTGGCTGGAGTTGATGGCTGAATTTCTCTTTAAGACAGTGACAGCATGAGAAGGGGACTTCACCACAGCTGAGCTCTTCAGAGTTTGCATTTGTTTGAACTTGCAGTGTGCAAGTGTATTATTGTCAAAATGAGAGATTTTATCAGACAAATTCAAGGTAAGTTGATGGGTGTTGTATGCCAAATCCACAAAGGATGTGAATCTGATACAAGCTGAGTCTTTACTGAGAGATATGAACATTTACAAATCTGAAAGCTCTCACTTCAGTCACCACCACAGCAATTGGTATCTAGATCAGACAGGTTGCAAATGGAAAACACTGCACAGATGTTTCAAGTTTGATATGATTTTTTAGCTTCCATCCACTTTTACAGTCATAATTTAAATATTTCGTATTTAATATAAATATATTTAATATTTCCAACAGTTGTTTGTAACATATCCCACACTTGTTCTAAATTTAATTTGGCCTACACAAGCTCTTGCAGGTTTTCCAAATATTAAAACTTAAGTGGAAAGCAAGACATAACAAAGATGCTGTCAACTACTCACCACTTCCTTAGTTTTGAGGTCATTCTATGCAGGACCAATATGTATCAGGAAAAAAAGTTAAGCAGGCTGTGGAATACTACCTGAAAATGGTTCTAGAAGACTGACACCCTGTCCTCTTCCTTCCTCTCTCCTGTGTGTGCAATCTGCTTTGATGACAAATTGAAGACACTTTTTTACTTCCCCTGAATTCTCTTCACACTGTGGTGTTTCTGTTTGTTATATCACTTTGCTACTAAGGGTTTGCCAGAAAGCTAACACAAAACACAGGTATCACGTTAAAAGAATTTGTCCTAAATATTTAACAGTTTCTAGGTATTGTTACACCAGCTAAAGCCTTTTTCTTGCAACAGATTGCTGTTGGAGACAGAATCACAGCCTAGGGCAGTATCAGCACATCCCTTTCAGGATCAAGCAAAAAAGACTCATCAAACTGCAAAATGGACAGACGTTGTGTTCCAAGACAGCAGCAATTCCCAAAACACTTCCAAAACCAGAATGAACAGATGAGTGATTTACAGCTTTTAACATATGCACAAGACCTATTCTCATCTCAGTTGGTATGAGACGTCTAAAGCTTTTAATGACAGAGGGTTTGATCACAGGAGAGCTTCATTCTTCATTCAGGCAGTGCAAACCCAGTGCTAATTTTGGAAATGGTAGGGTTGATCCAATAAAACTGTGTGTATTGACATCACTATAAAACTGAGGTCATAATTTGACCCCTTCATTGCAACAAGGGTGGTAAACCCCTTACCAAAAAGCCCTATTAAAATAAACCTTACAATGGAGAAATATTCATAGCAATAGAATGAAATAACGCAACTGTTTCAATAAGGATTTTACCACAATGTCTTCAATTAACAATATAATAGCCTTACTTGCTATAATTTGCATTAGACACTAAACATAAGGCTAAAAGTAAAAGATCAGATTTCTTAGGGTTCATGGTCTTTTTCAACTTCATCCCTTCATCAAGTGACTATCAGACATATTTCATGCTACAGTTTATGCCTCAGTTTCCCTACTAGTAATCTGAGAGGAATAATAAATTCTTTCTTAGAAATAGTTCTAAACCTCTTCATTATCTACATAAATTAAATTTGTATTGTTATTAGTTATCTACAACAAATTATTACTTTGCCTATTGCCAACAGTTTTCAAATTACACAGCACATAATCCATGTGTTTCATAAGTTTAGTTTACTGATTTTAGTAAAAAAGGTCTCTTAAATTAAATGCTGCTATCCATTTTATTGCTTAGCTTGTACTTTGCTTATTGCTGTGTGTCTGCCAAATTCATCTAATCAACACAACAATCTAACTACAATCAAAGACAGTGGGAGTATTTATAAATCCAATCTGCTGCAGCAACTATGAAAGAATACAGACATTACAGTGTTCAGTAATAACAACCCAGAGGGAATCAGCGTATCTGCTGTCTTCAAAACTTTTTTTCTATTCCTTCCATAATCCCATTCGTAGCTTTCTTATGGGTAAACAGCCCTACTACCTTTAAAGGCATATTGCATATAAAAATTTAAGCTAAAATATAAAAGTAAAAAACTAGAAAGTCCATATTTCCAACACATTATGCCAACAGCGCTAACCTTTATACAAGAGAAGGCATGTACTTTCTGCCTATGGCAAGGAAAGACCATATATTGTGGCTTTTTTCCTGTCCAGATACACTGCACACATCACTTGCTCTTGACAGTAGATCACCTGGATGCTGGAAGCAGATTTATTGTAGGGATGCAGCTCGTGGGCAGGAGATGGGGCAGCAAATGTCTAAGCAGCACCAGATATTTAAACTTAAGTCAGTCCCCAAACCCACATCTAATTTACTTCAACTGGCAAGCCACTGGGCTCACATGAGACAGAAAGTAAATATATAAAAGCTCAGGGAACAATCTGTGAGTTTTGTTTTGAATACGGTCTTGGATATGATTGGACAGGATTATATGGCCATGGCCGTGTAGCCTGTAGGGCAGATGCAGAAATATATCCTAATTCTCCAGGGCAACTTAAACCCATTTTCTTCCTACAGATGATGCTTCTACTTTCCAGCCTTCTTAACCAGTCTACTCTAGCCTGCTACTTTTTATTCCCACTTTGTTGTCAACCCATTTGTGGTCTGATTGTGGTCTCAGTCTCATCTGCATTAGGCACAAGTGACTCCTGTGACTACACAGGTGTGAGATCAGAAACCATCTCACTGTACAAGAAAAGTGAGGTATCAGATTCAGGGTAGTTACAAATACATTTTCACTGTATATGGAGCTGTGTTCAGGAACATTTTACATTTCTAAGGTGTTGCAGTTCTAATATGTTGGACCAGCTTCAGCCGGTGTAAATTAAGCAGTCTTTGCCTTCAAGGGATGATACTGGATAATTCTGACTCGTAACACAAAGCAGTGGTGGCTTACCTGATTTCTGTTCTCTCAGTAACACTTCCCAAATATTACATTTTGGTGCTTTCCTAACAAATTATTGGACTGCCACTACAGTTTTGAGAAAGATCTGGTCTTTTCTGGCACCATTTCATTTAAATGTTGTGGGGCTGCCTACTAATTTACCAGAACCACTCACTCTTCTCAGCAAGCTTGAGTTGCTTTTGAGTGGACCTGTCAGAAGACATCATTCTGCCAGAGCAACTGAAGTTCTAAGGGAAAAAGCTATTTGCTTATTTGTTTGTTTCAGACCAGTTGAATGTTTTAGATTGAAAACCACCTCTGGGTTTCATGGATTCACGGAAAGAACCAACCTAACCATACTTTAGAGTCAATTGTCAAGTAATATCGTGGCGCAAAAGAACAACTGTCCTGATTTATAGGACCAGCAGAGCACACCACAAAAGTTGTGTTAACCAATACCTGGGTTAACCACTATTGTTCAGCCAATTTTCTGTCATTTTAAGGTTTGTGTTGGTAAGACTTGCAGTACTTGAACTTTGCAAGAACTTAATGAAACAATGAAAATATGCAAGGAGAAAGTATTATTCCTTGAAATAGAAAAGAGAGTAAGAAATTTAATTCAGAAAATGAACTTTTTAGAAACAACTGAATCCTCAGTCAAGGCAAAGATCTGATAAAAATTGAGTAAATAAGTTCAAGTTCATAATACCTGAAGAACAGTTCAACTTCAACCATATCATTGTCAGGAAAAACAAATATAAACTTGCCCCAAAGCAAAACAACATTAGAGAAATCAGGAAGAGGACAGATAGACAGACAGTAAGTTATGGACATAAAACTCTTTGTACCAAAACCAATTAACCCTAACCTAAGGCAAACCTTTTTCTTCTAGTCCTTCATTTAAAGGTTTTACAATTTATAGCCTGCGTTTCTCAGGGGAGGTCTTGCTCTGCTCTGATTTCACATTTCACAGCAGCACATGTGTAATCCTGCTGCAGCACAGAGCACATGATCCAGCTGATATCAGGAAATCCATTTTTCACAAGTTGGAAACACTGGAAGTGAGATGTAACCAGAATTTAACTACAACAGGCCACATGAGAATGTTTGCAGAAATGACAGACTAGGGTGATAATCATCAGAAGTCTGTCAGTCCCATCCCATCCATCTGATAGTCTTGGAGGGGAAAAAACCAAACAAAACCAACCCACTACACTATTATTGGAAAGACAGCTAAACTTTTTAAGTGGATGTATAATTGTCATTAATACCAAGACTGGAAATTGCAATATGATAACCATTTCATTTACTGCCTTCAGGTACCCAGATAAATATGCTTTAAAGTGCCCACAGGGTAGGAATAAGTCACCAACTTCATAGAGAAACTCCCCCCCAGCTTGCATAAACGTGACTGTTTAATGACTTTTAAATTTGGTATGATCTCAAATCAAAAGCAAAATACCCCAGTATCTAATCTGACTTCAGGATAGAACTGCTCCAATGAAAGAGTTCAGAAGAGGATGTACTTCACTATGTATTTGTAGATGCAACAGAGAGGAAAATAAATCTCTTCTAGAGTAATTGTAAAACCACAAAACCTAATTCATGCCATGGAATTCATTAAGTCAGTTTAATAATTCCTCAGAAATGCTTACTAAATTCTACAGTACTTAAGAGCAAAAAAAAAAAAAATCAGTTTCCTTTTTCCTTTGTTATCATACAAATGTTTATATACATATGTAGTATTATGTATTTCTATAGATTCATAGCAAACATAAGCTGATGTAGATGACACACATCTTTAAAGTAAATGTACCTTTACATTTGTATTCTTAAAAAAAATTAGATGCAGCTTCCTTATGAAAATTTATATAAGAATTAAACTTACAACTTGCACAATTTTAAAATATGTCTATCTCATCCATACTCAACTTATGGATCATGTCTTTGCTGAGCTTTATCTTGGGAGAAATCTTTTCTAAAGTTTCCACCAGCTTTCTACTAATTATATAGTTATCTTTACAGTAAAGGGTTTTGGTAGGGAAAGAACTTATCTTCTGTCATGAATCCAGAAACATATATATGTTTATGTATATATATGTACACATATAAATACACATACACACATGAACGAGGAGCACCCATAATATCAGGGAAAAACCCAAATAAACTGCCCTTTAGAACAGCTTGATCCAGCCAACTTTACTTGTTGCATCCCAAAGCTACACTGTAAGCAGGTGGAAGTACAATTTTCAAGGCTATATATTCTTCTCTTACATCAAAACCATAGAAACACCTGTGCTAAACAACTTTTGATTTCCCATTGTGAAAATAGTTTTTAAAATTACCCTATTTCTTGGAAAGGAATACTGGTCCCATGATGGACTGGAGTAAAACAAACAGGGATACTGGCTCAAAGACAAAGATTTTTACTTTATTATATTATGTCTACAAAGTGCAGCTGTGCTTCTTATACACTGATACATGCTTACTTCTGAGTATACACTATACATCTTAAAAGTGACTAAAAACTTAAAAAACAACATATTTTTCTAGTGATCATCTAATTATCTGTTGAGTTTAAAACCCAGCTTATTTAAGGCAATAAAATGAAAAGCTAGTTTATAAACTGTTTCATGGTAGAAATGACCAGCCCACCAGCAAGCCTAAGCTGTGATAAAAAAAAGCTTGTTCTAGCATCAGATAATTCATGATTATGCCTTCTGTTTTAAATTAAGATTTTAACAAGAACTTGAGCAAGAAGATGGCTTTTCTTCTCCCTCATTCTCCACTGGAAGACATGGGTCCCTTATTACATCTCAATTTTAAGAATTAGTGTTTTTTCTGTATATCCAAATTAAAAAAAAAAAAATCAACAACCAAACCTTTTTAGATCTTCTTACACAGTTCATTACACATGATTCATGAACGTTTTCGTTAGCACTTCACTGAGAAGTGTCAGGTTAATAATTAGATCACAATTGTTTTCAGTGACATTTGTGAACAATAAACATGGATCTAGCAAGTTTCTCAGGATCCCAAAGATCCCTGTTATGGGATGCTCGTGTGTCAATCTTTACCTGAAATCTCAACCTATGAGCAGCACAATGCAAATTATTCCCTTCTGGGAAGCAGTGTTCTGTGCAAACAGATGCTGCTGAACAGAAAATAGGCTCAAAGCACTTGTGTTTATTTGATCTTGCGCCTTACAGAGCATTTAAAAAATTATTTTCCATAAATTTATTTTTGTAAATAATTTAGCACTTTTTAGTGATCTGTTTCCCAATGTAAGCAATTTAAGTTACTGGATCATCACACAGATTAAAGAACTGCTTATCATGTAAAGAATCCATACCAATAATAAATTTTTTGTGGAAAGAGTAGACAGTATTAAGATTACATTTAATATGTATGAGGATACTGTTTGTCATCTAGAGCCTATAAAGACATCCCTCTTCTTATGGTAATATCACCATCATACACTTTTTAATGTAGAACAGGAACCATCAGTCTCTCACTTTCCATGCTTAAATAACTTTATTATCTGATTCCCTCCCTTGTCCACGAGGGATTATGTATGATCACACTATGTTCGTGTGTCTACGTTCCCACAACGTACTCTGGGTCCAAATAACTCTTCTATGCACTTTTGCAGAAAACAACTTAGAAGGTCTCTACAAGTTTACCCAACCTGTCCTCCTACCTAAATAAGGGTCAGTTATGCTCTGAGTTGCTGACTTTAAAAACCTCCAACGACGATGTAACAGCATTTTGGAAGCACGTTCATGCTACTATTTGTGCCTCAATAAGCCTAGTTCAGAAGTTGTTTTCAAATGTATGAGTTAAATATCTTGTCTTAATTTCAGACATGAATGTCTGGAAGTGTTCCCATTTAATGGACTCATCTTCGGTTTGTTCAGTGAGTTACCTGATTTTAAGTATTTTTGGAAAATAAAGGGAGCAACATCTACTGGATACGAACTCTGAAAAATGAGGTTACTCTTCTTCCTCTCCCCAGCCTCTTAGAAGGAACTGGGTAAGACAGGTGCTGCCTAAGGCAAACACACTGATCAACTCTTAATAGATTTCAGGTAGGATCCTCAATATTTGTGCTCTGTGCAAGGGAATACAGACTGTGACAGATTGTTTGCTTGCCTGTCTACAAACACCACTAGAATTGTCTAAACAACCTACAAAGATCTAGCATCTAGTCCCAAACTAAAATTACACATGATAACATTATATCCCAGGGATTCTGGGACTTCCCAAACTATTACTACATCGGAGGAGACAAAAAATTAATCTCTGCCAAAATATCAAAGAGAGTGAGCTCAGAAGGGCTTATTCAGGTCAACTGTTTCAAAATAGAGCAAGAACCTATTTTACACAAGCCTGCAGAGTTGGATACTCCACAGTATCCAACCTCTCTGGGTAATCCATTCTGGTACTTGACTGCATTTGTTCCACACCTGGCTGCAAACACAGATTGTTTGCTGCTGCTGTGCTGAAATTCAGCACAGATCAGGACTGAGCTCAGCTTTGCCATTCCGTATTTCTGATTTAAAACTTGTGTTTATATACTTCACCCATTAACTGGAAGCTATGCTGTAGCTGGAACTATAAATAACCAGTATACTAGAAATGGGAAGAAATCGAGTTGTAAAAAGGGCATAGAAGCAGTGCCGAAATAAAGTAAGTTGGCAGAAAATAATATAGCAAATCTCATTAACACATTGTGGAACAACCTTGTAAGTTAACAAAGACAGATATTTAAAGCATGTTTAATTGACATGCAGTTTTTCAGTATATACCAAGGAAAAGTTTATAGTATAAAAGTACTGACAACTGGAAGTTATCTACAGAATTTTATAAGAAAGTACTTGCAGATGGAAATGTAAATTACATTTCAGACAAAACAGCCAGTGCAATAAAAGTGGCTTTTAATAAAACATGAGTGCAGTTGGGTTTTGCCAGTTAGTTTCAGAAAAAAACATAATTTTTTTTTTCTAGCTAATATGTATCACTGAACAACTGCACTTTGCTATTGTACATTCTAATTATTTTGATTAGTTATAGTTTTTGTTTTAAAAATGTTTTATTAATTAGATTCTTTTGAAATCAAGACATATGTTTCTTTCAGCTACATATTATGACCTAAAAGTATAAAGACTTTGCAGAATTGCTGTTACATATCCTTGGAGGGAAGATTAAAACAAATTAGACAGCTCACTTCTTAAAACATCCAAAATATCACTAACAGCACAACAGCAAAAGCACCAGTTGTCAAATAATATTTAATTAAGCTTATTTTGGAAAACAAAACTAACTTGAATCTTGACAGGAAGAGGTGTCAGAGGGAGCACTCATTTTCAGATAAAACAAACCATTCCAACTTTTGCAGACAAACCCTGAACAGATGTCACGTATACATCCTATCTCTGTGGCTGGAAACGTGAACAAGGTACAAGAAAAAACTATGGAGAGCCTACAGTACACTCTTACTACTATATCACAGAGAAAAATCATGTATTCACATACTTCAAGTCAGTAAATAACATGAAGGCACTGGAATTATTTGAGCATTTAACGTAGATGCATTCTTAGTAAAAAGATTAAAAAGGTCACTTGTTCTCTGTCATGATTAGCAATGCAATACCAACTCTCAGAGGAAACAGTTTCTCAGCCTACAAGAAGTCAGCTTGAAGAAATAAATGTGATACTGAATTTGAGAAAGACTAAAAACCTGGCAAATAAATTGCTAATGGATATGTTCAATATTTGACTGTTTCAGTTCAAAGGGAGTTTAGGAAAGTTGAGGAATTCTGAATACTGGGGTTTTTTTCACTGACATCAAACAGTGAATTCAAAGTGAAGCACAGTTCTCCCAGAATGAGGAGCACTAGATACAGCAGTCAAGCAGATCAAATGTCATCCTGAAGTATTTTTCAAGGGCATAAGTTGATAAAAAATCTTCTCAATCTCTATTTCTGACTGCCTGTGTTCAAGTAAAAACTGGATTGCACCAAAACTTGCTTTGAATTGATTGAAAGTGACATTGGAAATAACAAGTAAAGGTAAAGAAGGATCAAGGTGAAAAGGAAGGCTCACCTATGAAAAAAGCCTCCTGCAGATTTGTCTACTAGAGCAAGAAATAAAGATCATGCACAGAGTTCTTCTTGAGTGATGACCACAATGAGGTAAATATCAGTACAGCTGCAAGAAGTGACTGTCACCAAACTTAGAAGGCAATAATATATATTTTTATTCAATATTAAAAATGCAAGCTGTCTGTTCTCAGTCATCATGACTTTGATCCACCAAAGCTGAGTGTAGATTTTGCCATGAGTCTCCAAAATATAAGTGGGTTTTAAGGAAATGTATAATATTATATCTCAAACACAAAGGACATGATGATGCCCATAGGAACAGTGTTGAAGAGAAAAGGATTCTGAAGTTTAAACTTTGAAAATTTTAATGAGTCTCTTTTTTGTCTATTGCTTTGAAAGCCTTTCTTGCCTGGTGTGCTCACCCCATTTTGAGGTAGAATTCCCTCACCTTCGAGAATCAGCTTGCAGCCAACAAGTTAAGCTGAAATTTACTGAAAAACTTTGATGGCTGAAAACGAATCTGTTACTGCATCTGCTGCTTCACACTTTGGTTTACTTCATTTTATATCAGAAGACTTAAATGACCCTTGCTTATCTGAGAACATATTCCAAACTTCCACTATTAACAGTCACACTGCAACAACCGAAACTTCCACAAGCCCAAACAGGCTGGATCCCAATCTTTAGGTTGATGATGTTTCACTGCAGTGAATTAAACAATGAAAGCCACGAAACAAACAGGAAGGTTACAACCAGACCACTACATTATGAAATAATATTCTGATGCAATATTGTGGATTTTGTTTTACAGATGGAAATAAACAAAAGAAAAAAGTGGTCACGGAAGCAACTTATTCGTGTTCTTTTATCACACATTTTACTGAATTAAAATTGTTCAGGACTGCCAGAAGACACTAAAGACACACTAAATTCTCCCTAGCTCTCAAAGAAAATGTGGAGTTTAGCTTTGATTTTATTATGATAGAGAAAAAATTATTCTATTTTGAAATTAAAGATTTTGTTTCATCTAAATCTGTCCAGCACTTCCCAGGCACACTCACTACACAAGGAAAAGTTAAACATGGTTCAACAAGAAAGGGATAAAAAAGGAACAAAGATGTCCCCACTGCTCACTACCTTGCCCACAAATTTGGGACAGTTCCCAGTGTGTACTGGCAAAGCCATCAATCACAGCCACTGAGAGCAGGGAGGACTCATCACACCCTTCCCTCAGTCATTGCACTGCCTGTGCATTAAGCACAGGACTGCTCTTCTCTGGCTATAGTGGGAGGTAAATTGTTTTCATCATTAAGTTACAGCAACATAGGAAGTAAAGCTCTGCAAAGCAGCTTTGCCTTAGAGGAGAATTAAGACATTAGTGTAAATCTGTTCCTATGACTTATATTTACGTAAATGTATGTTTTTGTTTAAGCTGTGTAAAGAAGACTTGTTCATACAAACAACAAACTCCTGCAGCTTGTTCTGTGAAAGTTCCTGTCCATTTTTTTTTTATGCCAAGACTACTTTTATATGTGCACACACAGGGAACAAGTGTGCACACATTATATGCTAGAAGCAAGTAAAGAGCATTCTGCAAAACAGAAATCTTGCCAGCTAACTAATAATCAAGTTATAATATCTCTGACCATGCTTTTTTTTTTTTTTTATGAAAGCAGATGTCCAAGTATAGCTCTTTATTAAAAACCCAGTTTTCACCTACAATATAGTGATGTCCTTGGTCATACAGCCACAACCAGGCCCTTAGCTGTAAAATACAAATGGAAACACTAATATAGATGTTATAAACTAATCCAGGTAGGTTTTGGACTAAGGTTCAAATAGACTTTGACATACAAAATACATGAAAAATTATTTTAAAATACTATAATGTTGTAACTGCAAACAAAACCCAAGACAAACCAACCCTAAGCATCTGCTAAAACAGGGTCTGGTCTCTTATATAGGAATGTTTGATTAGCCTTTTCACCTGACTGAATTTATAATCCTAATACTTTTGGTGGTTTAAGGCATTAATAGAACAATTTGTTATTGTTATTTCTGTTTTGCTCCTTGAGCAGAGCATAATATCTATATTAATATAAATTCAAGCAACACGAAATGCATGCAGTGTTTTTACCAATGAAGTAATTTTCACCAACAGGTCATGCTGGCTTAATACTGTATGAATGAAAAAGAGGTGGAAGTTTGTGTATAAGCCCTTTATTAGTAACTAACTTTAAACTACACTTAATTAAGTAAGGAATATTTACCCAATAGCATTTTAAAAAGTTTTTTTTTCTTTCAAAAGACCAAATTTCTTAATTTTTACAGTACATTTATGTAAAAACATAGCCATTTTCCTACCACTGGCATTCCTGGTCTATGCCATATTTTTGAAGAAGCTATCATTTTCCAATGAAGGAAAAATGGCAATTTATTAACACTGCTTCATGAAAATAAAGGCTGCTTTTTTAAGGAAACAAAATTATTAACATGAAATCATAATAAATGACTATTTGAACTCATTATGAATAAACCCAGAGTTAATTACTTGAATATCTTGATCCAAGACACAAGCTATTTAAAAAGCTGTGCTTATTTGCAGCTGACTGTGACTCTGTCTGAAAATAGCTCCTACAACAAGCAAGGTTGAAATGAAAGCATTCTACAATTAAGAGTTCTAAAATACAATGTGTGCTGTGTCTTATTTGCTCTAGAAAATTATGTAATCCTAATAATAAAGTTTGCTTTTAAGTGAAAATCTCATAATAAAATCTCATTTCTCTGTGTGACTTGCAATTTTTTTTTTTTTTTTTTTGATCTAAAATATAAACTGGTTCAGGTTAGGATACGTTTTTAGTCACTTAGAAAAACACCATGTACCTCTGACTCCTCTTTTTTTCTATACAACAGATTCATCTCACTTTTACATATATCTTATCCAGCAAGCCAAAGCAACTTCTAAAAATAACAGAAAATACACTATATCAAAAGTAAACAAATTTCAGAATTTGAAATCCAAATGACATTTGTAGAACGTACACGCATTAAGAGAGAGATAATTAAAGAAAGCAGTAGAAGTGAAATCGTTTTTGCAGGTTTCTGTTTACCAGCAAGACTCCAGACTTTTTAGTTTTCCTAACTTCCTCAGCAATGGTTCATGTGGTGAACCTGTCCCCTGGAAAAAAGAGGGAATTATTGTGAAGCCCATTTCCTCTCCTGTGGCAGGCTGTCATGTGGCACTGTTAAAGTTCAGCACCACTTCTGTATGTTTTTGCACAGTGCACAAAGCAGTGTCTCAAAGACTGCCTATTCTCATGAAAGAAGAAAGGGAAAAGTACCAGCTGAGAGCTTCACCTTTGCAGTTTTCGCCAAGCACTTCAGTCCACCACCTCCTCAGCACGGGCATTTCCCAGCTGCCCTGCAAACCATGGCACTGGGATGGGTTTGCTGCACTGCTTTCTGCTTAGGGAATTCAGTCATCAGGTTGGGCACTTGCAAAATGGAAGAATAGCTGTGTTTGCACTCCCACTTCAAGAAGATATCAAAGACTCAATGAAATTTGCCAGAGGCAGTTTTTGGGATTAGTTTTCAGAATCACCTATCACAAACTGCAGGTTAATAATGAGCTGTGAAGACCAGCCTGCTCCAAGTTCTTAAAATGGTTTCCCACAGTGAAGAATCAGAAGGGCAGGTGCAGCGTAAAAATTTGCCATAAATCCATTTGAATGAACATTAGGTTTTATATGGGCCAATATGCCCTCCAAATCTGTGCCTGGGAAATTCTACCACCTTACCTGTCAGGTCAAGAGAGAGTTTTCCCAAGGCTATATTTGGCCAACATCTCAGCCTGTCCCTTTACCTGAGCTTACATCTGCCTGAAGGCAGAAAGCAGTAACTTCTCTGCCTCTGAGGTTTGGTCCATGGCACTTAGTTCTCACATGATCCAAAATCCCTCCCCTGAAATGGAAAGTTTCAGGTCACCTGATCAGTTTTCAGGTGATTTAGAACACCGTACTAAAAACCAGGTGAGTCCAGGTATGGTTTTCTAATTTGAGAGGTGAATGCACTGATAAATTTTCAGCAGGAAAGGAAATGTTCTTTGATTGCTCAAATGACATAATTAATTTTTCAAGAGAAAATAAAATCAAACATAGAAGTAAAAAAGTAGAGGTGTGTGGGAAGTAGGAAAGCACCTGGGTTTCTGCTTTGTTAGATGTTTGCTGTGGAAACAATCTGCTCAATTTTAACGAGAGTTGACATCACCAAGAAAATTCCCTGCCATCATTTCACAACTAGCTTTTCTTTGCTGATTTTTTTTTTGTTTGTTTTAAATATTGAGTTAAAAATTTTATGCTTCTAAGTAATTATAAAGGAAGTAGGAATATCCTCGAAGTGGGAATATTGAGAAGCTGTAATTGGGCTATGGAGACACCCTATTATTTATGCCTTGCTTTTTTTTTTTTTTAATTTCTGAATGGTAAGTTTCAGCACTGTTGAATGCCAGCCAAAAATTCAAGGTGGTATAAAACATTTAAAAAACATTACTTTTTAACAATGCTGAGAAACCGAATGGCACCATTTTAATAGCCCTATGCCATAAAGACTATTTTTATTTAGGAAAATCTATTTTAATTTAAATATCATAAGCCCATGAGCTATAACAAACAATATTTTTTTTCCATATGTTTGGAATTATTGCAAAGAAAATTTTCTTCTCCTCCCTCTCCTTTAGAAGTCTGACCATACATGTGTGTTTATGAGTGTGTGTCTGTTTACAGCGATGGAAGGAAACCACTAAACTCCATTAGTTAATGTAATGGCAAAATACCAAAAAAGAGGTCTTCCCTTGGGGTTGGCTTTTTATCCCATGTCTTTCACTAGTCCATTTTCCACATAATCCCCTTCTTGCAGCACTTCTCCAAAGCAAGCTGCTAGTGGTAACTGCCCTCAACCCAGATGATGTGGAAAGCTGCTATAATTCCTTTCATGTGCTCTTTTCCTGAATTATGCACTGTATAGATTGAAGGAAAGTTGCCTTTACCAGGTGCTAAGAAATGGAAATGTGTGTGTGCATTTGCAAGCACTCACCTGCTGGGTACTGGAAGGAGAATTACAGGCTCCCTTCTAAGTCTTAGAGCAGTATCATTAAGAATGAGTTCTGAAAATCAGATTTCTTCTGTATCTTTTCCAGTGCAGAACACCAATGAAAGAAATGTATCTGTGGGGTTCTCTTAGGTTTTTGAAAATTTCATTTAATTATTTATGGAAGTCTGCAAACAGCTATCAATAATGAATTTGGCATTTAATTTCTTGTCTTTTAACATAGCATTTAGAAGTTTGAGGGCTGATTTAATAGTTACTTCAGGTACTCTTAATCGTGACTATACAGATCTGACACTTTACAAGACTTCAGTGTTAAATTGCAGATGGCAAACATTGCTCACATTGTACTGTGCTGTGAGATGTGAAGGATCATAGTGGAAGAAATAGGATTTTAAGAAAATTAAGGCTCTTCCATAACCAATAAACATAAAGCAAATCTGTTATATGCTCACCAACACTTCACTTGAAGAAAACAGAAAACCACCCTATACGCTTAAGATGGAATTTCCTTCTTTGAAGGGGTTTTACAAATAAATTAGTCTGGTCCTTGAACTAGTAAGAATAATATATGCAACTAAACTCATCACACAATTTAGAGAAGTCTGAGAGAACACTGTGTAATTTACATTAAAGCAAACTAAATGTTTAATAAACCAGTAACAAACCCCAATATAATTAGTCATCTGTTGTTTCAGAGAATTCCACTAAAAATCACATCTATTTCTGTGTTCAGAGTTGGGATATAGTCTAAACCAAGATCTTTAAACTAGCAAAATTACCTTTTCAGTAAAAAACAGACAACAAAAAACCCCACAAGCTTTATATTCCTAATTCACTTTGCTTCACAGTGAAAAAGGATGGAAATAAAGCAAAATCCTTAGGTAAGAATCTATTTTATCTCTCCTTAAAATTGCCAGAGTTCTACTTAAAGTAGGAAGTTTTTAGGAAGGAGGGTATTTAAAAGCGTGAAGGCCCCTTATCATCCTTATCACCAACTCAATCTATGGCTTGGAGCAGTTAATGATATTCTTTTTTCTACAAAATGTAAATATATATGTATGTGGCTCATTGGTGGCTCCTATGAACTAGAACTATGCACCTGCATAGATTTCCTCTCCAACACATTCCTGGTACAATGTCACAAGCAGGGGACAAGCCCCCAGTGTGCCCCAGTGCTGGGGTGTACCAGCTGTATGGCTGTGGCACCAGAGGAACCCCAAATTCCCAGCAGCAGCTGAGGCTCACAGCCCAAGCAGACCATCATCATCTAATACACCAAACTCAGCAAAACTTGGTACAACCCTTGTCTGGTAAAAGGATATCTTCCTAATCTCTCTGTATCCAGTTTGGTACTGTTTACATGAAACTCTTCAGAATTATTATTAAACATAAACTAAAGCTGCTCTTCTAAACCAAACATCTTTGGACTTCAGTCAGTCCCCCTCAGACAAATAAGCTGTTTTGAAAATTATTTGCAGGGCGATGCCTGTTGCCATAGAGATGACATTAAGTGAAAAGGACAAAAAATATAGAGGGTGATAAACTGCATGGTTGGATGACACACTTGACTTCCAAGTCTGTGTTCAAATGAGGCATACACGCCAAGATTTTTTATGAAAGACAAAATTAAAATGTATCACTATCAAGCTGTAACTGACAAGGTATTGTGTGGTGGCTGTTAACATAATGCTCCATATATTTATTGTTTGTCATTTTTCTGGCCCTGATAAAGGTCTTTTAGACCTGTAAATCATACCATTAAATCTGCCACTAGAAACAGAGGCTGTTTCGAGAATGAAAAGAAAGGAAAAGACGGAACTGAATCACTACTTACAGGTTTCTGCTTCATGACAGACCTTAACTATCACATCAGAGATGACATTTATTCTTTGAATTTGGCACATTGTCAAATGCCACACTGTTGGCTTATGACCTAACTTGAGAAAAAATTCTCTTGAAGAGTGGCTGTTTACCATGGTGATGCATTGTACAGACACAATATACAGTGAAGTAAATATGGCTTAGGACAATCTGAAGTTATTCACAGGTCTAAACATATTGATTCACTCACAACAAACGTTTCTATTTACAAAATTAGCCTTCACTCCACATCCTGTTTATGAAGGGTCTACAATATTACTGTGATGATCTTCATTGGTATTAGTTGCAATAAAATGCAGCGGGTTTAGGTTCCTGCATGAATACTTTGATCAACACCTTCCAAACACAGGTTTAGAGACACCTAAAACTGACAACTGACAGAAATAATACAAAATTATACAAGTCTTGATAAAGATCTGATGGGAAAAATGTTATGTGTGGCACACAGTGGAGAATAACTTCTTAATGCTCTCAAATTGGAAGCTGTTTTATTAATCCAGATCTCAACAAAGATCATAATCCATATCACCCAGGCACAACATCCTGTCTCAACACTGGCCTGTACCAAATGACAGAAGTAAAAAAAAAAAAATAAAAAAATAACAACAACAGAAAACTGTGTAAAACACGAAAAGTACAACATAATCTTGAAGATGAAAGATAAACACTGTACAGATTCCTAGAACCTGTCAGGGTAACTTTTAAACCACACTTCAGAAATTGGGACTAAGCAGAGACTATCTCCAGCATCAGCCCATTAAATGGCAGTTTTAGTCTATACAGGACTTCAGTTAAATTAACAACTGAAATATTACTGGACTTTACACAACTGTATTTGGTAGAAGGTGCACCAGAAGAAGGTAGGCCTGCAGAATACCCAGAGAACGTTCAAGTCCCTGGTATAAGCAATGGCATTGAAAAGATGGCTACATTTAGAGCCAGCCAACCAAAGGAGATAATTCGGCAGACAGGACACAGTTAAGAGTCCTCTTGCACATCAGAAAGATGATATCTTGTACCCACACAAAACAGCACCTCTGACAAATGCATATATTTTCAAAATTCTTACTATGATTCCAGTTGTTTTCATTCTGTCCCGTTAAAGTCTTAGAATCCACTTCTGAGAGAAAAGTACACAATATAAATACAATGCACAGAGCAAGACCACAGAGGAGCGGAAGTCAAAGATGAAGCATAGTGTGAAACAAAATATATAATCAATTAATGCAATTCTGCAGTTTATTCTGAGAGCTCCACAGAAAGTCACTACTAAGATCCCAGTTTTAATCTTGCTGAACACAAAATTGGTAATGAACACAATGTCAGTTATGCACAACTTAAAGGATGCCCCTGATATTGTACATTCTGCCAAAATGCTGTAGGGGCGATAACAAGAACGGCTGCTGTGGGACAGGCAGCTGTGTACTTAGAAATCAGAAACTTTTTGAACATCTGACTATAACTAGGTACCCTTTATGGCCTACTTTTATTAATGAAACTTTATAAATTTTTTATTGGATTTGTCAGTTCAAATTAAACAAATAAACAGCCTATTGCAGCATGAACCCACCTGATTTTATCCCCCTTGTGAATCAATGACCTTCCATGAATAAGCAGAAGGTTAAGAAGGTGCAGATTACATAACTTGCAGTAGCTCAAGTTCATTTGTTTGCACACAAAATTGAATGTTCATATTTCATTCAAAATTCTCTTTAGAGAAAACAATTTTCTCCACAGTACAATATTCAATAGTTTTCAATGGATTGCTGAAATACAATCACTCGATCACCTGCATTTCTTTTACTTTCCCAGGCTATTAGAAAAGATCTTTTTTTTCTCTTAGTTCCTTAAAATTCTTGTGGAATATAATCCTAGAGTCAGCTTAAGTGTAATTAATACTAATGTTTTATTTTAAACACGAGCAACAAGGGGAAAACACAGCTATTAAACCATTTCTGCTTCTGTTTGTATGGATGAGATATTTTTCTGAGAACTTTTTCCTGTTTTAGCAAAGAAAAGGCATTACCTTTTGTTTCAAAATTAAAATATATCTGAAAGCTGTGCATAGTGTGGAGGGAAATATGTTACTAAAAATACACCTAAAATCTCAGAGAAAATCTACTTTACATGGAAGATAAGAGGATTTAATGATAAATGTGCCTAAAGAAAGGTACACTGCAACAACTGTATCTCAGCAATGATACATAAGGACCATGATGGTTTTGCAATGCCCAGAGTGTACTACACTCTGCTACCTTCATACATTTAAAAAAATGACATTGCTCAAAGATACCCCGAGCCATTTTAGCGTCAGTCACCCGCGCATTTACTTCAAGACAATCGGTAATCAATGTTAAAAAGGAAAGACCTAAAATTCTCACTGGAATTAACTAGTCCTGGCCTAGATGTGTTATCCAATGGACTATTTCATCAACAAAAATATCTTCCTGGATAGAAGACATTAGCAAGAGAGAGAATCTACATATTTATTTAGTGTTTTAAGACAAACGCTAGTGTGAACAAAATTCAGTTTTCAAAAAATCTTGCCCAGGCATCTATGTACACTCTGAGTTCCACTTAAACTCTCATCTTGAAATAAATTACTGCAAATGAAATTTATTTTAACTAAACTTTTAAACAACATATAAAAGTAATCATAATTAAAATTGTAAATAAGCTTCCTTTGCTGTAGATCTCAAAGGGGCCAGTAATTCTCAAACAGCTTCTGAAATCTCACCTCTTTTGTAGTCTAATTGGTTACATCAGTAAACTGCTGGGTGAGTGCTTTAAAAGGATGCAGAACAGGAATAGAAATACAGCTTTATGGGAAGTGAGGTGTGAGGCCATTAAATGCATTCACTACATCAGAATGTTTTTAATCCTACTGACCAATTAAGTAAAAGGCATCTTGGAGCAAGTAAATATAATGTTAGAGCAAGTAAATATAACAGCCCTGTTGCTGGTTGTAATAACAAACACGGTCAGTATGATAAAATGTATACATTAATTGTTAATTAACTTGATGAAAATATTTCTTTAGTGACAAATTCTTGAATGCTTCTCCAAGTCACATTAGAAGAAAGAAGAATGAGCAAACCAGTCCAAAACTGAGCAATTTGAATAATAATTTTTAAAATCCCAGTCAAGCCAAATTAGTAATTTATTTCAAGGAAAACTACATTGTTGACTTTACTGCCTATTTATGACCAACATGACTCTCTACTTCAGATACCACATGACCCTCTTTCCTACTAAAACTATAAATTACACTAACTTAGACTCTATATTTAAAACTCAGAAATTCCAGACCTTGCCTACAATTTATGCCATGCACCCTGTCTGTCAAAAGCATTGTAACCACGTTTAACTTGGTTGAAATACCTACCTTGTTTATGCCTACTTTAAAGAGCATTTCTTGCCACTAATTAAACTTCCTACAGTATTTCTAAGTTCCTAATTTAACTATGTGAATTAATTAGATCTCAGCTCTACTTCCAAACTCCTTTAATACCACTTCCTCTCCCTTCAGCTGCTCCACATGGATGGAGAATGAATATGTACTTTCCTTTGTACAGCAGTTTGAGATCCATTAAAAGAAAACACTACATAAGAGTTGCTTATATTCAGAAATAAAATTCAGCTTTAGTGATTAAATAAAATACTTCATAAGTAAGGTTAAGACATTTGTGGTAGCTTTAGAAATCAGAAACAGCACAACAGCACATTTGGGATATGTAAACATCAAATTCAGAGTATAAATGAAGCATAACCAGCTTCCAAAGATGCTTATGGAATAGAGACTAGGCCTAGTTTACATAATATCAACTGCCTAGCTAGTTTGTTTTTAAGATGAGACTTAACTCAGGAATTTTTACTAAACAAACAGCAAGGGATTCCCTTCAGAGATTAGCTATGAAATAATTTGGTTTCCATTGTTCAATTATCTAAATACGGTTACTGTGCTATTGATTGTCACGAGACATGTTTGGATAAACCTGAGATGGATCAATGTCAAACACCAAGTGTGACAGCTCCAGACTCTGTGATGCTAATCTGACACAAACAAAAAATTTAACTTTAAACTTTTAACCCCACAACCCCAGTAGTCATAGTGTTCTAGCTCTACTATTCTACAGTTATTTGTATAACAGAATAAATATTTATTGTCCCACGGACATGTGGAACACATACTGGTGACTTCCAGCCTCGAACTAGAAATCGATCACAGATGCTCTTCCAGTTTGCAGTTATTAATGCAGGTCATCTTAATAATGAAAAACATTCATTTGAATTCATACATGAGCTGCAAGTGTATGGCTTCTAGGGTTTGGGCACTTAAACAAAACAGTTCTCCAAAACTGAATGACTAGTCCCTGATTAATTCACGTTGAACATTAATGTTGCCTGGGTATAGGAACATATTAAACTCTTTATCTGAAAGACATGAAGTAATGGAGAGATGTAGGAAAATGTGAGAGAAAAGAGGACAAAAAGAAAGCTAATTAATTGCCTTCCATTCTCATATTTGTTGGTGTTTTCACTGCTTACATTATAGTTTATTAAAGGTTTGTTACTTTTGAGCTACTCCTAGCTTGAGCTTTGATGGACAATATGACAGTTAGTCCAAACTAGCCCAAAAGAATAGTCTAAAGGAGCAGAATAGCAGATTGCTATAGCAGCCTTCCTCTTTTTAGTATTTTTTTAAACACTGATGGTTGTAGAATACTGAGCAGATACCACCTCTGGTTTTAGTCAGTATAAACTCAGCTTGAAATAGGATATGCACTAGGCCAAAATAAGTAACTTATTTTACAGTTTAAATGACACACAGCTGTCCTAATTCTCATAAGTGAATTCTAACAACTAAGTCATTATTTGAACTGATGATCAGGAATGACAAGTATAATGAAGCACAAAGTCTTCATTTTATACATTACTTCATGTAAGATTTGGTATATGTTTAAAAATTTGAAAAATTTTAAGTTATAAAAATATTCACATGAACATCTAATACAACTATTTCCTTCATAAAAACCTTTCAGAACTTGTAGTACAGATGGAACTGTAAAACTCCATGAGATAACTAATTTTTTCATTGTAAAAAAAAATTAATGTAAATTTAAAAGTTATAACAATGAAAGAAGTGGTTATTATTTTCCTGTTCAGTTTCCTTTGTAAAAAGACCAGTCTGGCCTGAAAATCATAAATTATCTGTAGTATAAAAATTTACATTCTCTCAGATCATTAATAATGGTCCTGTAGGTGATCTACAATAAATTCCCAAATAACTCTCAGGAATCTGAAAGCCAAGGGACATGCTTCTTAATTTTATAAAAATTTGAAAATTTTAGGATATTTTTAAATATATACCTGTAGCCAAATGTGAGCCAAAGGGCAGGTAAACCACTATAAATACCTCTCTCCTTGTAATTCAAGAGCTAGATAACATGAAAAAAGGGATGGTAACAGTTTGCATCATAGCATTACATCAACTCTCAGAGATTCATACAGCAGTGAAAGATCATAAACATTATACTAGCCTAAGCCAGGCAGGTATTTAAAAAAAAAAAACAATCACAAAGCACACATCGTGAGGTACAAAGAAAAAAAAACAAGGAAGATGCCTAGAAACCAAGATAAAAAATATTCTGTGTATGAGAGCTTTGAAAGCAACATTCTCTTGGTTTATGAGACCTTTGACTCCTTAAAACTATCAGAATGGAAGCAATTTGCCATGACTTACAGAATTATAGGTAGAAACCTACATGTATTACTAATCTGTAAAAAGTGGTTTCTTTGCTATTGCCATTACATACACACATACAAAAAGAACACATGTATATAGCTATATATACACACATCTGAGGATGGATGCATTTACTTGAACTAGAAGACTATATAGTAATATATGTATATATTAATTTGTCTTAGTTCACATTGCTTGATGTAAAATGAAATGCTACGGTCAGAACTCTGTGATTTTAAATTTTTAATTTTATTTATTATTGGGATAGATTTCACCATATATATGTGCTACAAGAGAAAGTATTATGGCCACGTCTGAAGACAGTACCAATTTAGGATCCTCTAAAGCTAATGATTGAAGAATTGTAGTTCTGTTTTTTAGAACATGTTACAAAACTTAGTAATGTTTTGTGGGACTAAATAACAAACTGTAATAAATACTGTAAAAATTTTTTTCAAGTAAAATCACAAACTGTCACTTCCTGCTTAGTTATGCTTAGATTCAGCTACCCATCTCTTGCCATCAATAGGAAGAGTTTTCTTCAGAAGAGAGGATAAATTATATATTTGAAGGAAATGTACTGGACCACCACTAGCTTTTGAATTGGAAAGGTCTTTGGCCATCAGGACCATTAAAGAGTAATGTTAAAGCCTGCTGGAGACTGGAACTTCCAGGTCCACGCTCTGTCTCATATCAAACACAGATAAGTGGTCCCCTGTAATTTTTATGACTACGGTGTCAAAAGTCTTCCATTCAAATTGCAATAAATATTGTAATGAAGTCTGGAAGCAAAGCCATTTGTACTTGCTTGAGGCTGAGAATTAAGATGGCCTGTTTCCAGTTAGACAGTCATTAGAAAGATCTAACGTCCATGCTAAATGGTTTCCTGTTCTGACTACTTAAAACTAGTTTTAGTAAAATTGACTTCCTGAACATTTTATTATATCTTCACCAATATATGAATTTGAATTTTACACCTTTTTTTTTTTCCTTTTAATCATGGATTCTTCACAGTAAGTATGCTTACTTCAAATGAATTAAGAGTCACATCCTGCAGGTCTCTATACTCATATATTACTCATATTTGCAGTCTGTCTACAAACAAAAGCTATCATAAATGATAGAATGTAAAAGGTTTTAGCAAGACAGATGAGCTTGTCTGGAAGTCTACAGGAAAACAAAGGCTGAATGGGTCTGGTCATGAAAGTAGAATTTTAACTATGTTTGGGCCAACTATAAGTAAATGGGCACTAATACACAAAAGTATTTGCCTGCTTGGAAATGCTACATTTCTTTTTTGAGAGTCTGTCCTGAAAGTTTCTTTAAGCATCCTTTATAAAACTGAAGCACTTAATACATTCTGTACTGAAACAAGAATTTCTTCGTCTAAAAGGAACTTCCAGCTGAAGGAAATATTTGCTTAAAAATGTCAATACCTTTTATAATATTGCCTGCATGAATACAAATTCTTTAATAAAATAATCAAGTAGAAAGTTTATGTTGTGTTTATACGTCAGCAACAGGCATCTTTGCTTGCTGTTATAAATCAAGGGCAATCAATGCTATAGTATTGTCATTAATAAAATATGAGTCAATAGGCACAAACTTTTAATATAAGCCTAATTATGAGTGTCTCTTTGCATGAAACTAAAAATATTGAAAATGTTGACATTGGAGATGTGCCCTTGAACCAAAAGCCAAGTATAAGTCAATAATCTATTATGATTTTCATTTTGCAGAAGTAGTGCCATTATTTCAAAAGGTCTCAAAAATCAATTTAGCATTTAGTATATCTGTGTAATAATGACATCCTAATTAAAAATCCCAATCTGAATAGCACAAAGGATAATGTTTAATCTCTAATCAATGAGCACTGAGAGAAGAAGCTATAGGTGCAATAACCTCTCTTAATGAGGTTTACTGTTTTTTCACAGATTACATATTCCCTCATATTTCTGATAAGTGCTCTTACACTGGGCATTCTCCAACTAAAATCTGTGAATATGACTACAAGCTATTTAGAGAAAAATAACAAAAGTAGAAAAAGGTATCTTTTGCTCTTTATGGATTAAGTTGCTTTAGTACCCAGGGAACTTCACAGGTATTTTTCTAATATGCAGGAACTCCACACTGACAACCCACCTCAAACTCAACAGCATTGCTTATACAGCCCTACAAGCTGTTTCTAGGATGAAACAGCTTTGAAGAAAAAGATTTTTTTTTCCATTTATCAGTAAGGGTGGCATTACATTTGAGATTATCTTGCAATTTTAAAAAAATAATTCTTTAATTTCCCTATTACCCCTATTAACTTGAGACTGCAGAGTCTGAATAGCCATCAAAAAGAAGCCTGCAAAACACATCTCACATAGCAATGAATACATTTCTTTACAAGTGCTCATCAGTGCACCGGAGAGCTGCTCAATTACCTGTGTGTCAAATGATTATCTGAGAGCTCAATTCCATCCCCATTACCCTGCCCCCAGCCCATATTTCAGTTATATATGCTACTGAAGTGTTAACACATCTTTGAACCTGCTATTTCCTCAGTTAATTTCCCACTAAGAGGTGCTAGAGTAACAGATGTCATAATTATTCAATTATTACCCTCATTTTATGTTCATTCTTTCAAGGTATTGTATAAGAAGGGCCCACTGGACATTAATTTCAGGAGCAGTGCAATCTTATATCACTGCAGCCTGCTATAGTCTTCCTCATGGGTGAGTAAACCAAGTCTAATATATGTAAGTATTGCACAGGTCTGTCCATTTTTTCTCTTATCAATTATCAGATTGGTTTAAACACAGTAAGTTAAAATATATGGCAACATTTTCTACTTTGTGGCTTTCTGTTACTTTGCAAGAGTGCCCTGATCAAGCACTATAATTTAAAAAAGCACAGTAAATAAAAAAGCTAAGAATAAAACCCTTCAAAATTGCACTGCAGTCTGGTTTGATTGTTTTTAACAAACTTTGTTCCTGGGTTTCTCTGGAGCTCTTAGCACCATCCACACAAGCTGCAAGATCATTCACAATAACCTCTCCATGCAACTGAAATGGAAAAAAAAATTGTTCCCAACAGTTTAAAATTACTTTAAAAACAGATCTGTGCTACTGAACACCTCAGTAAAATGGCAACACAGCAACAGGGTTCACAGAGCCCTACAGCTGAGAATAAAGACTCTCAAACCATAAGTACTACAGCACAACTCTACACTCAGATTGCATGGAGATACATATGGAGATAGAAGAAGAAAAAAAAATGAGGTAACCACTTGGCATAAGACCATTTCTTTATCAAACACTAAGATGTAATGTTTACAAGACCTCTGAGAACTTTGGGAGAAAAATAAAAACATGTTTAATGCGACATGTAAAACGTAACTCTATAGAAGTCCTTTTAATCAAAGCAAACAAACAACTCACTTTGCAACAATGCACATGTTTTAAATTCATGTAGCGCTGATTTGCATATTTAATTTTCTGCTTTAAATGTATAGCAGATCGCTGACCCTATCCTCAAGGCCACTGAAAATCTTAGACATTTTAGGATTTTCTTTAACGCAAAAGCCACGTGTAATGCGCAACAGGAATAAGGGATTTGCTACAGAGAAGGAAAGCAATGTCAGAGCCCAGACTGCAGATGCAAAAGGATGCCAAATAGACCAAAAGCTACTAGTTGAGGTTTGAAATAGATCTTCTTCCTCCTTTCTTCCCTCTACCAGTCTGGGACAGTAAAACTGCTCAATATGTGCATACAAATGCATTGTGTCTTGTACTTGTTTTCTAAAACAGTGTTTAACTTCTATATGCAAGAAGCTTTTATACATGAGAAATTACTATTTTTATATGTTATACCCTCAGGGTTTAGTACAGTATAATCTATACTTACGTGCTTTCTCATGTAATGTGCTTGTAGCCAAAATGTGAGAGCTGCTTTGAGAAAATTAAATAGAATAAGAGCTGCCATGTGCTCCACAATTAAAGGAAACACTAAGTAGCAGCAATGGGAATTAAACAGGACACTGTGTTATGCCAAATACCAAATGTGAAACCAAAATATCTGCCAAGTCTCCCCTATTTGTTACAATTTTTCCATATTTAGGTAAATTTATGTAATTATGTACCCTGCAGTGGTAATGGGACTGTGCTTTAGTCCTTTTGCAGCATATGCTCTTGGCACAAATATCCTTTTTGAGGGGAAAAAACCTAACTTGGCCAAGATTACATATGTTGATTTTATATTGGCATCCTGACTGTGCCTAACAGCTGGTCTTTAATATAATGAAACTGTGTTGGATTTATTCAGTTAAACAACTCTGCAGACTCTTTAAGCATATGTATTTCTTATAGCTCCCTATGTCTTGGAATCTGCTTTGATCAGAGCACCAACAGTTGCACTGTTTTTCTTAACATTTGAAATATATCTGAGACCCAAATAATAAGTATATTTAAGACTTAGTTTCTTCTTATACTCTCTGACCCCAGTTTTAAATGACAGCAACCGCATCCACAAATCTCTCGTGGCTTTTCCATATATCTGATTAAAATAAAGTGTGAAATGAGTCTGTTCATGCCTGGTATTTTTTCCACAATCACTAAGGTGTTCAACAGTTGTACAGTCACAAAGATGTTAAAAAAAAATTTCTTTTTTTTTTCTTTTTTTTTTTTTTTTGTTAAAAAAATTTTTTTTTTTTTTTTTTTTTTTTTTTTTTTTTTTTGGTGAGCATGGGAAAGACACTGTGGAAAAAGTACCACTTGTTTTGTGGGGGTTTTTTATAGCTGCACATGGGGGTGATTTTGTGCTGCACCATGTATTTGAAATATTTTCCATGCAGAGGGAATACAGATGCAGTACTCCAGCCACATTACAAAGCCACCTGCAGCCACAGAAACCTGCTTTTGCAACGAGTCTCCCAGTCCAAGACAATTGTTGATATGCACAAATGCTGAAATAAGCTCAATACTTTGGAGCATTTTCAGAAGTCCCTTGAAGGCAGTAGCTGCTATTGGAACTGAAAACAGATTCTAAGCTACTGTCTCAGAATCACTACAGCTACAACCTGCAGGCACATGCACAAATCTAGAAACAAGTAGAACAGTCATGAGACAGTTTAAATGTACTAAAGTGACACAAACTGTAGCATCATCGTGAAGAATTTTTAATAGAATAATTAATTCAAAGGCTTAGTATACAGTTTGCCATCTATAAACAAAAAAATGCTAATAAGTTCTAAGTGCATAAAAATGATACTCAAGAACACAGTGATATCTGTACCTAAATCTGAAACAGGAGTTGTTGGAATATCAATAGAAGTTAGTGCTAGATCCCCTTTTAAAGAGAGAAATCTCCCTTTCCAAGAAGTTCTAATGTTCCAGTTATTGATCAACACTTATTTGTACCCTCACTATAAAATTTCAAGTCCTTTAAAAGAATGGGATAGCCTGAGATGTATCAGTGCTCCAATAAAACAGACTGAGAAGTTTGCTCACATTTCTGAAAGGAGTTGCCATTTACCGTAGAAGTGTCCCTCCATTACATACATACAAAAGTCTAACATTTCTAAGAAAGAAAACCTCTCCATAAGGTTTGATCTCCTGCATAATTCAGACCACTTAATCTCACTTTTTAGTAGGAGTTCCTTTCTTTTATTATTTGAAAGACTAATTTTCCTGGTAGGCCCTGACAAAAACACCTCTAATACATTCAGACAACACTACAATAAATCTCACATTCTAGACTTCTGAATAAATCATGGAAAGAGACCAGTTTAACAATACCATACAAATATTTATCCTCCTCAAAACAGTGAGATTAAAGTGCATTAACCATCTCCCCCCATCACCACTCCATAAAAGGAAAACTGAGCTGGTCTAAAAGCTGGGCTTGCCTAGATGCACCTCCCCACCACACAGAGCTTTACATGATTTGGAGCGTTAAGACAGAAGTCAGCCTTTAAATTATGTGAGGCAACCCCCCACTTGCAAATGCCTCATGTTCCTCACTTATGTTCTTCAAAGGATAGTGACATTCATAGAAATTCTCTCAGGTTTCTCTTTATAAACACTCCAGCTGTTTTATAACTCGCTGGGCAGTTTTAGAGCATTCTACAACAGTTACAATAGCAGTGGGTGATCACTGGGAGGGAACAGACAGTACTTAGCAGCAGTCTGCTACTAAACTTCCAGATTTAATAGATGAATTAAGTCTTCAATCCCTCCATCAAATTCAAAAATCTCCAGATTAGAGATTACAAAATGTATAAAATGACATTCTCTGTGACTTGAGATACTGATCTAAGCACCATCAGCTCTTTTACACTATTTACATTCTCCTTGAATGTCTGTAATAGCAAAAATTAAAGAAAAATAAAAAAAAATAAACCTATGAATCACTCAAGATGTAATCTTAACAAATACAGCTTCTTTCATTTGATGAGTAAGGAAGAGAATAAGTATAGGAGTACTTCGGCTTGTTTCAAAGCAGAATAAACTTTTTTAGAAGTCTTTCATCAACGCTTTTACAGACAAATTCGGTATGAACTTTAAGAGTACTGGAATAATAAAATAAGACTGATGAAATAAGGTAACACAAGTTTTGAAGAATTTATCAGAACTAGAGGAGGCCTTTAACCACCTCTTGCACTAGCAAAGGACACACAGCATTTTTTTTAGAAGAAATAGGAAACAAGGTGTATGTTCACAGAGATTTTTATATTTATTTATTTTGAAAAATATATGTGTCTGTGTATATATACTTATGTTCAGAATACACTGTAAATGAAAAAAGCCTGCACCTTCCTAAACAGAAATTATGATTATAACTGTGTCTGCTAATATGTAACATAGTATGAAATTCATTTTTCTGTATCTAAAGGTATATTACCTCATATTAGAGATGAGTGCTGTATATCTTTTCACAAGGATTGATAATTTTATCATACTCTATAGATTGCTTTCAAATTCCCCCCCCTCCTTTTATGAAAGCTGCCTCTATTATTAATTTTCAGTGGAAATATTTTTAATCTGGGTTCTGTTACAAGCAACTATTCATTTAAAATAATTTAGCACATCTACCTATATACTGTATTCAAAGAGTTTATCTGACAGTCTTTTAATTGTGCCAGAAATTTAGGAGGATGAGTGAGGGGAGCTTGTGAAGGAAAAATTCTCACAAAACATTTTAGCAAAACTAGGAAACATTTAGGAAAAGGGATGACTTTGTAATTTGTAACATAATCCTAGAGTACTTGAGTAATTTGTAACATAATCCTAAAGCACTAATCTTTTTCATTTAAGAAATTAAAATCAGGACTATTTCAATGTTACTTTATCTTTTCTCTAGAAACATAAATATTGGATTGCTGTTCTTAATTTAGTTCAACAGTCTTCTATGCACAGCCAGAAAAAAAAAAATCCAGATATTACCACTGGCCTTAAAATTTGATCCAACTTTTTAGTAGCAATTACTATTCCCATGACACCTAACCAAGTTTAACAATTCATAGTAGCAAGCAAGTTACAGATGCTTCTCGTCATGAGAATATTAAAAACAGAAGAAAAGATCATGGAATTTATTCATTAAGAAAATAGGCTGGCAATGAATTGAAGTGATTCAAAACTGGTTTTGGAGCTTTGATTTAAACACGAAGAACACATGGCAATTATACACCTCTTCAAATAACTTTCTCTTCTGTATCCATTCAGAATACCAACACTGGAGACAGAGAACCAAAACACTTAACTTGTGTCCTTAACCTGGGTAACAAAACCACCACATATTTTCATTGGTGAACAGTTGGTTGTCTGAAAAAGGACTACTCAAGGTGAAAAGCAACAGCATATCACAACCCAGTCATATCCAGCAAACTAGATAAATCCAGTAAAATAGGCACATTTAGATGAATTTTAGAAAGTATATGAATATCCCCTCATATTTTGTAGAAGACTTCGAAAATAATGCAGGAAAAATAAGATTTTGAATGACTGTGTGGCTTAAGCCATCATTACAAAGTCTTCTGCTGTTCCTAATTCCCAAAAAAAATTAAAATCAGCAGAAGTTTGGATTACTCATGTATCTTTTCTCCCTTGGAACTCATAAATTCCAATTCAGTATATCTGAAGATTTCCCTGCCCCCAGCCAACAGTCTTGTAAACACCGATACCATAATTGTTCACATTACAGGGGAAAAACATCAATTTTGAGATGTGTCCTGATCTTTCATACATGCAAAATAAATAAATAAGAAAACTCCAGACAACCAGACCTCAACCTTCAGTTTAGTCCTTTAACTCTGCAAATCCTGATGACTTTGTTCATAGGCTTTAACTGCATGCTGCTCATTTTCCCAAAATTTAGGCTAATGCAACTCTGTTTGCAAATACAAACACAACCAAAGTGACTGGTAAGTTTTGAAAATCTGAACTGTGTCGTTTCATCAAGCTCACAGTTCTTTTTTTTTTAGTTTTCAACTGCACCTATATTTAAATCCATTTACTCTTTGACAGTTTGTCTTTATACATTCTAAAGCATACATAAAACTTGGGCAAGAATGTTCAAACAAATAATTTATAGTTTTGTGTATTAAGAGGTTTATAGGAGTCAGAAAACATACAGGTACATTTTAAGTGTCCATAATATCCTTAACATCATATTTTCTTCCTTTATTGTAAGTAGTGACAAATCAGCTTACTGCTGTACCTACTGCAGTGCTGCACCAAAGCACAGCACAGTCAGATCTCGTGAGTCTGTTAAATACCCAAATGCTTGAATAACAAGGTAGGGCCCTATCCCACCACTCTTACTAATGAGGTAAACTCTTTTGTGTATTGATTTTAATTAGTTCGCTTGTGGAAAAAAAAGTCCTACATAGCATGATTAAGGGCAGCAGTATAGCCCTGGGTAAGGACCAGAGCTACTTTAAAGTCGAACATAATACACAAATTGTCAGTATCATAAAATCTAATTTTACATACATATATGAATGCATCTTTTACTAGGGGATTTTTTTTTTTTGTTTGTTTTAATTTCAATGGTCTGGTTGAAAGTTTAAAAGCCTGCACTGAATGCATTATATTGAATCCTAGTGTAAATAAAATGATGCTAAATATGAACAAAGGACAGACCACTGAAATACTAATTGGAGACTGGAATATGGTGACAAAGAAATTCATAAAAGTATTTACAACTGAGATGTTTATACGATTGCCTGTAGCTGGGAGGACTTCAATGATACATACAACAGGAATTATCCACACTCATATAAAATTAGACCAGTTCACTGATGCACTTAAATGAATGCCTAATATTGCAATTCTTCTGATTGATAGCCATTATATATATAAATATATATATTATCCAAGCTGCATTTAATAGAGTATGATAGCTATAGCCACATAAATTACTGAAAGGACACGTCACCAGACATTAGTTCCATATTAAGCATTAGTATAGTTCATATCACCTAAAGTAGATTTACACTTATTCAGCAACAGTTATTTTGTTTGATAAATAAGTACATTTTATGACTAAAGCAATTCTGACATTTGAGTTCTCAAATGAATTATTTCTACAAGGATCTCATCATTTAACCTTGTAGGTGCACTTCAAAAGCTTTAAGCATCTTACATTTGATTTCTGGGAAGTATTTTCTCGTTAACATCTAACATATGTACCCTGTAGGCATGATTCACACAAGACTCTGGAATTCTAAGGAAATGATGATCAGTCACGGAAATGTGTAAAGATTCAAGAACTCTGGCAATTTTCACTTCAAATGTTGTCAGCGAGTTACTATTATAAAAGTACTTTTCTCACCATATCACTGAAAAAATGCTGTGTACTGTGCAGGTATGAGAAAAGTGACACATTTAATGAACTCCACCACCTGAAGGTAAATTCCCTCGAAGCTGACAACTGAATCTGTTACATTCAGAGAAATGCTAATTATAGGTAAGAGATGCTCAGAATGTCCTGAATAAAGTTTATACCTTGCTGGAGAAAGCAGGGTGGGAAGGGAACAACCAGCCAACCACCAGACAAAACATGTGCTTAAATGTTCTTGGTCCTAATTAATCACAGAAATTATGCTCCAACCAATAGCCTAAATGTCAACAATATCTTTTTGCTTAACACCATCCTTGGAAAGGCCAACACACTTCTAATAATAATGCATATATTTAAGTAATTGATTGGTTGCTTTTCAAAAATGGAAAAACTATCCCTTGGATCACTAAAGAGCCGGTAAAAATTAAAACTAATGAGCTCATTTCAATAAAAATTTATGAGACTGGTTTCATGCTGACAAAGTGGGTCCTGCAGGCAGTACCCCTCCACCTGCTTGCCAGAAAAAGAAAAATCCTTTATTTCAAAATATTTTTAAATCTTTTAATGAGGTATTAAAGTATAGCTACAACTCTACAGGTAATTTGAAAGGATTGTGTGTGTCTGTGAGATCACCAATAAATCTTTTGTAGTACAAAGAATTTTCTGAAGAAAACAAAAGTAATATTTGTCAGCAGTAATTACTACAGATGGAAAACTCCCTTGAGGATGTATTAACTACATTCAAAATGAGTGGTGTCACAATATCAATTGAACCCCCTAAAATAGTTTTTATTAAGATGCAAAAATAAAGCACAAAGAAACAAAGAATCCAACTCACAGGGACCAAAGTAAGAATACTTGCTCATTTTGCCTATGACTGGACAAAGGCAGTCTTAAAATAGAGAACTGCAGCAGCCTGAGCTCTGATAAAGGAGTACCATATTAATAAACATTATGCACTGTTACATGCAAAATATTTGGTTTTTATTCAAATATTATAATCAGCATTTATCTTAGAATGTACAAAACTAAATAAAGCAATAAACCAGCCAAAACCAAAGGGGTAACTTTAAATGTGTGCTCCTGGAAGCATCCACCAGCATTAATTGTAACTACCTTACAAAAAGTACAAATGCCTGTTTACATACTGTAAAGGTGTGTATTACATATAAAAATCTCAGATGCACATTCCTATTTTGATGTTTGTAACAATTCAATTACCTCGAAGTTGTCCACGCAAGACACTGGAAATACAGAAAATATACTATATAGACTTGGATCCAGGTTCACATTGTGCAAATTATTGTACAAAAGGTGACCTTAACCCAGTAAACTTAATTTCTGCAAGAAAGCTGCAGCAAAAGAAAAATATAAATCTATGTTTTGACAGTAAAGTATGATGAACAGCCAGCATATAGGAGGAATTAGATATGCTTAACAACTAAACTGTGTATGTCAAGATATCATTAAACTGTTATTAATCAGCTCAAGTAGGTAGAAAAAGAGAAGTCAGGTGTGGACTTCCCTGTAATGATGACCCACAATGGGACAAGACAATGTCTGTCTCCTGGATAAACTCCAGACAACGAGAGGTGGGCAGAGAGGAAAGGGTGTCTGCAAGGCTGAAAGATGATACAATCCTTGGAGGAGGAACTTGGGGGTAGCTTTCAGTAGCCAGTTGTATTGAAAAAGCAGTTTTTAGTGTGGCTCTGATCTATATTGACACTTTTTATACATCAGCACTAAGGAATTTCCTCCAGTAATCATAAACACAAATATTGCAACTAGACATTTCTGAAAGGCATCAAAAGAACCCTTCAGAAACCTTGACACAAGTATTTTATTACAGTGGTGTTTCTTTTTCAAAGTGCCTTTATACTTCCACCACCACTGATGCAGATACCAACGCTAAACTGGCCAAGAGATGTTTCACTAGTGTAGGTATTGTGTGAGAAGGCCAAATTATTTAGACAGCTTTTGAAAAAAAAACAAAACAAAAACTGAAAGTGTTTCAGCCATTTTCTAAAACTATTCCCCATCACACACACTCTTTACATATGAAAGTATTTATGTACAATACAGACAGAAATCTCTACAATAACAAAAGATTAGTCAATAATTTTCAGAATTTATTCACTTAAAATAAGAGCTATATAAGAATAATTGAGACTGTGAAGGAATCTATTCAGAGAGTTATGGTGTTCCTGACTACACTATTATGAAGTGAAGTGATTAAAAAAAAAAATAGGGGGGTTAAGGTGCCTGATAAGCCATCTCCATTTCCAAGAATTGCTTTAGATATAAGAGGAAAACATGCTAATGTTTAGAAAACTGAAGAATATCAAATGTCCTTTAAAACTTGCACTGTACATCTCAGAAGGATATGGAAAAATAACTGCTATTTTAAAAGGTATTAATATAAAAATCAGAAGCATAATGTAAAACTGCAGGAGGGTGGATATAATTTATATTCAAGTCCTTGTAGAAGTAATACATGTATTAAAAATGTGCCTGACGTGAAACTCTGGAGTTTTAGAGATCTTCACACTACAACCATGCTACCAATAAAACCAGAAGCTACTCTCAAACTAACTTGAGGATGCTACATTCTTCATTACTTTCCCTGTATTCTTTTTTTCTAGTTTTGACTTCTTTTAAATATAGAATCAGGTTTTCAAACTTCAGAATGTTGCAAAATGATAAATGGAACTCATGTTTGCTTACATGCTCACAGTAGGAACTGCAGTAAAAAGGTGGATGAAACCAACTGAGACGTAATATGGAATTGAGATTTTTTTTCTCTCTGAAAACATGGCTATAGATTAAGCTTCTTATTCTTCTGTGAAATAAAATACGTATTTGAAGAGCTTTAAACACAATATATACTGAAACGTGTATTCACGTACACAAGAGATATTCAGAAAAAGCAGAGAAATGTTGTCATCTCAAGTAATATAAAATTTGATCTACCCCACTACCAAATCCATTTTTTACTCAAGTGGGACTTCGAGTATTACATTGTTTTTCTTCTTTATACTGTTGTTGACACTCTCAGAACCATCTTCAAAGCACCGTACTCTTTTGTGTGGTGTAAAACCAGTATGCTTCCAATTTTGCCATCAATCATCTTTAATAGCATATGCTATTAATGTAATTTTGTTATTGAAGATTCCTAAATCTATTCAGTGGTTTGCACAAGACAATTACGTTTTTTTGTTATATGCATGCAGGCAATCAGATAGTGTCTTTTTAAATTAGAGCAATTAAACATGGTCATTATAAATGGTAGATTATTAAAAAAAATCATGAAATGTCAATATGACATTCTTTGATTTAAAATAAAATGGTAACAGAATGGAGAAATGCATTTTAATTATTTCATTTCAAAAGTGTGCTTGTAAAATCTGCTCTATGAAAGCTTGCTGATATTGGGAAATGTTTTCCATAGCTTTTACAGTGCTACAGATTGTTTTAAAGACATTTCCTAACACCATGAAAAATGTTTTTCAACACAAAGAAGTCCTCTATACATTATCTAGAAAAATAATTAGGATATATGGTCACTTTCCCACTTTCACCAAATTGACAAATAGTTAGCACTAGTACAGTAACATCGGTGTAGTCAACATTAGAAAAATTACTGCATCTTTGTATACCAACAGTAATTCAACAAATTATGCATATTTTTGCCATAAGAAGTTCAACAGATACATTATTTTGACAGACCACTTCTTTCTCTGTCTTCTTTCCTCTTTCAGCAACAGATTACTCCCTGTCTAACTTTGCAATATCAAACCCACTCGCTCATGGAGGCACTTAAGCATATGTGTACTGCATGTCCAGTCCTACTGGTACCAAAATTTATTTAAAATCAAAGTTAATAAGTTACTATGCATTAGTGCATAGCATGCTGTATTTTCAGTCTTGCTGTAACTGTAATTGATGAGTGTTAGAAAAACTTCTTGAGTGTTCCTGCTTCCATGACTTACTTGGCAGAAGCATGAGGAATTTGAATAGGCACGATTGATAAGTCTGAGATATGAACACAAAGTATGAACTATGAAATTTGATAGCTATTTACACTCAGATATTAAAAAATTCCAATGAAACATCTACCAATTTTCACACTGCACGAATATCCTCCACAGTACCAAAAACCTACGAAAATTGTTTAAATATGGTACAGAATGCTAAGTGTAGCACTTCACTCTCACAGTCTACAGTTTGGCTGTAGACACTAAGGTAGAGTTTAGGGGAAGTTATTTGTAAGTGCAGTGCTTTCTTTTTCACCATTGTTTCTTAGAGCCTTCTAGAGTGCAGTAAGCTAAGCAAAAAAGAACTGGATTTAACCTACACCTAAATTCAACATGCAGACATTAAGCCTGGTAAAAGTGGAGTGCAAGATCCTTTTATTTGCATACTTAGGTTTAGTAAGGAATATTTTCTCCAGGAAGTCTACCTTATATACTTGAATAAAACAGCATCAACAGATTATTCTTAGAGCTATTGGACAAACCTCCAGAAGTTGCCTACCAAATAAAGATTTATACTTAGAAATATACTAAGAAAACACATAAAATCCTCAAAGAAGATAAATGTTCACATATGATGTTGTTTACCATGCACTGAATATGAATAAGACACAGCTCTGAGCTGTAAAAGAAGTGTTATATCTGATTTCTAAGAACTTCAGTTGAGTAACAAAGATTGCCTTACACGTCCTCTTCTGGACTTCACTCTGGTTGACAAGCACAACCTGCCTGGTGTTCATATAAGCATTTCCTTCTTCCATCCTCTTTTCAATAGCTTTTATCCCACCCCACAGTCAGTCATGAAGATCAGAAGAATCCCCCTTGCAGTACCTATGTTCTACTGCTGATGCTTAAACCATAACACTCAATCAAGGCAAAAGATAAAGGTATCATTATAAAAACACCTCTAGTGGCAAATATTGCCTTTACTTCATTTGCATTGTACCCATTTTTTTTTTTTTCAGATATCAACAGAGACCTTGGTCAGAGGTGGCACACAATTTTTCTTTCATCTCAGGTCAGCATAACTATTTTGAATTGTTTTTTTTGAGTAGAGTAGGTTCAGTGAAAGGACTGACAAAGAAATCTGCTCTGGGGAAATGGTGAATTTCAAAACTGCTTTCAGTTGTTAAAAGGAGAGTATTTGAAGATTCTCAGCCATGTGGAGTAACAGTGTAGTTTTAGTTGGCACAAATTATATAGTTAACCCACAGTATAAGAAATAAATCTATGTGAGATATCAAAAAGGGTGAGAATATTCCCTTCTATCCAAGCACCTCTGTGTACTTTGAGGTCATTAATTAGATATAGTTGTGAATATTTTCTGGTTCATTTTGGTAAGTAATGTTTAATCCTTTTTATAGATGGCTGATGTCAACTATACTTGACCTTATTAGCAGCAAGCCTGATACATACTTGCATCTACCTGTCACCATAGATCTCTAATCCTATTTCCAGAACAAAATTTATCAGAGAAAAATATTCAGTACAATTAGCTTTTTTCTGCATTGCTTAATTTGAGATATTAGGGAAGTGAAACAAAACAAAAAAAAAGGAATCTATCACCTATATTAATGGATGTTTCAGATCAATTTAACCTGAACCAATATATTTTCTTAATGACAAATCAATGTCAAAAATAATGAAAGAACTTAAGATTCTGTGTGCTTTCCTAAAGTCTTTGCTGTTAAACAGGGTTGTACAGCCTGCCAGTCTTGCATTATTAATTGGCTGTGAATGTTATTAGACCCTGTTGTGGTCTACAGTACTGAATAGATAGAAGCCAATTATTTCTTCTGCATTCTTTCAAGAGTTACACATTTGAAAAGTAAAAAAAAAGGCTTTGTATCAACTAAATAAAATTAAGAACTTCAAACAAATCTAGAAATGAACTGCAAATGAATATACTACCAGTTTAATTTTCTGTTATTGGTTCAATTTTACAGGTATGTCTACATTTTCTCCAGATGGTTTTTCCCCTGAGCCCAGGACCAGATGCTAAGGTCAACAATCCATCTAAATTCACATTTATTATAGCTTATTTTACAGTCATTTTATAACAAAGAAAACTTTAAACTAATAAAAACTTTGCAAGAAGGATTACAGCAGAATCTATAGGCAAGAACTCACATGCCCTTAGTACTGTGCAAACAAATAAGAAGTTCTCCTTCCTATAATGACATTTTAAACCTCAAGATTACAGGTGGGCACTGTGAATAAGAGTATAAAAGTTAACAGGATGATCCTTAACATTTATCTCAAAATATAATTTTCAGAGTTAGTTCCATTGCTTTATTTAGTGGGCCAAGAACATCAATATTTACTTACTCCCCAGTGCAACCAGATGATGTGAGTCTTCCCTAGTGTCTGTATCTACCACTTAGTTTCCAACTGAGGAATGCACTTTTGACTGTTTTTCATTATCATAATAGAAGAAAAAGCTCCAAATCTCCATTTTTTTTTCTACTGGTAGGAAGAAATTCAGACAACTTATCAGCTAATACCTGGATATCTTTGTGAGAAAAACAAAGTATGAGCAGAGAAAGAACAAAAGAGTTTATTGGCATCAAGTCTGCAACAAAGCTGGGCTCACCATTCCCTAATAAAGTTAGGGAGGGATGATAACTCTGTGAGAAACCACTGGCAGAACTGAAAAACTTACAGGGCCCTTCAAAGGAAAAGCAAGTAATTTCTGTTAAACAAAACAGTTATTGGTATGTGAATGCAGTTACATGGAAGTGCAGACAAACACACTGTTAAGGTTATGAGCCAGAAAAATGACACTTAGAGACGTGTTTTGAACGACTTGAAGTAGGGAAAGTTGTGATTTACCATGCACAGAGAGGAGAAGGTTGGCCAGCCAATATTTATTGTTATTAGAACCCAAAGGAAGAATTTATATGCATGTGCACCTGTATTTTTAAAAAGGTATTTGGGGGAATAAACCTCAACACAAAAGCAAAAAACCCATAGGAACTTGCCAGATTACACCAATATGTACTCAATACAGAAAAAAAAATGAAATAATATTACCACTGAAAATTATCAGATGGAAAAATGACAAAATTGATGAGAGGGTATAAATAGCAGTATGGTCAAAAGCATAAAGACTGAAAGATTAAAATAAATAAAAAGAATACATTACACTGATAATATAGATAGAAACCCATTGAAGTTTTCAGAAACCTGAATTGTTGAAGTTCGTTTTCCGGGTAGGTGAGGTTTGACCATTTAAAAATGATGATGTAGTTTTCTGCATATTGAGCATTTTATTTTTAATTCAGATTTAAATAATTTAAGCTAACCTACCAGGAAACTTAAAAAATTAAAAACTAATAGAGGTTGACCACAATGATGCTCTACCCTATTCTATCAACAGACTGAATAGATTTGTGGTCTGTTATAAAGACTAAGAATTCTGTCTGGATAAATAAGGCTATGAGTAGAACATGGATGATTGTTTACAGGAATTTCCAAAACTTTCAAGTGTGTTTATGTTTACAGACAGCCTGTATAAAAAACGGATCCTTAAGACAGAACATAAAATTGCAGAATTATGTTGAATGCCAAAACATGCCTGTAACTTGCAAACCCAATATCTTTTTGCATGCTGGGTAAAGATAAAAACACTACTTTTTTATTGGGGGTCGGGGCAGAACAGCAGAGATCAGTTTGTCCATCCACAAGGGGCTGTGCTGGGGTTACCAAGCTAATTTACCTTGTGACCTGAGTGAGATCTTTGAACCCATTCCTTCAAAGGTGAAGAACTAGGGTATTAAGTTTGATTCATTTAAAAGTTCCCTACCAACATAACAAATGATTTTAATAAGATCTACAACTCCACCGGGAAAACTGTATAAGGCAGGCACTAGTGCTTCTTTAATGTTTAAAACTTGATTAAATATTTACAGTAGCATAAGACTGAAAAAAATCAGAAAGCTCCTCCTTGTCTTAACCGCATCAAATCATGTTTATCATAGCTCATGGAAAGTAGCAATTTTTACCATTATTACAAACAAATATAAAAACTAAATTCAAATATTACAAAATTTTGTGAATCTATCATATTTGTTCATGATTCTACCTATTTATCAAGGAAAAATAGCACTAGATGCATTTATGCTTACTAAATCCGCTATTTTAATTTTAAAGACTGAGACATTTGAGAGAGAATACATATTTTTTCCCCATTCCCTTATATATCTTCTGGATTATGAAAGCTTATTTGGGGCATCTATCTATCAATCAGGAATTTTCAATTTTCTTTTAGATTTTCAAATTTTTTTTACTGTCCAGAGTAACAAATGCGAGCCCCTTAGACATTAGGTTTGCTTTTCTCAGTTGACTCCTTATAAATAGTTCAGGACAGCCATAGCTTTCAAATTACTTCAGGTTCTAAATGAACATTCAAGTCCTCACTCCTTAATAACAATGGCCTTTGGAAGAAAATTTTTTCATAGAAGTCTACAGACCTGAGAACAGAATTTTGGCTTTAGAAGAGTTCCTATAATGCAAAATGTAGACTGAACAATTCCAAGTCCCAGTCAAGAACTGAGTCTGAATGAGTTCAATATGTTTGAAGGAGTCTAGAAGTTCAATACAGAAGACACTGAGAGGAAAGAGACTGACAGGAAGTTATTTGACCAAAGTCATACCATAATCCAGCGTAATTCTCTGCAAATGAGGCATCTATTCAAACACCTTAAAAAATGTTAGATATCCAGCAAAACAGCTGAAGCTACAAAAACCTCAAAAAACCCCCAATTCTCACAGGAATGGATTAGTGTACTAAAATAAATACCATGGCCAGCTCTTTGCAAATGAAGTCACAGTAGATGTGAAAAAGAATTTGGAATGAAATCACTGTCATTAGAGGAAAACAATTTGATTCTGTTTCTGACAACAACATCTTGTATCCCTGGGCAGTTAGGTCTGAAAAATGGTTGTCTACAGGTGTTTTTAAGAAGCAAATTGTTACCTTGGAGCAATTCCATATCATTGAAGTCAGTCCTTAAGAATAAGGTAGAGAAACTGCTGTTTCTTTCACCCTCCAAATCAAGGTTTTCCTGAAGCCAACCAAAAGTACATGGAAGCCAGCGTGCTTCCATAAAATACATATCAGCCAGTCAAACTAGTTCTTCCAACCAGCAGTATTCATTAATAAGGATATGAGAGAGAAAAATACAATTTATTTCTCAATTGTATGCTTTACAAAGCCAGAAGCAAGCAGTGTGATGGACTAACAGAAGCAAACCACCAAGGCTATAAAATCAAGCTGTCATTTTGTGTTTCAAGTTGCTAACTTCCTTGTGACTCAAGCTTCCCAGATGTAGAGTTTGGCAAAAAATACCTTTTCAATGAAAAAAAGATGCTCTTTCAGAAATGTGAGCTCTCAAGGATAAATAAATATTTTCTATTTTACAATGCAAAGATTCCTACACGTCCTTTAAAGAAATAATTACGCTGTTTTGGTTTAGGTTTAGAATTTGGGTATGAGCAGGAATTCCTATAAAGAATCATATCATTGCTAGCCACTTTTTATTCATTCATTCTTATAAATACCAAGAGCATATACACAGGTAGTGCAAAGCAGGCAAACTGCTTTTCATGGATTACACTCCCTTGCTGTAGTTTTCAGCTTTATGTACTTGGATCCAAACTACCATCTGTACCATGTATGTTAATAGCTGGGTGACAGCATTCATACATAGAGGCAACCACCCTCCATCTGCTGTGCAGTCAGGCCACACATAACTCAGCCCCACCTTTAGACAAAACAACTGCTGTTTACCCACACCGACAATGGAATTAAATGATTGATGTCACTGGCAGCTCCCATCTAACATTCAACCAAATGTGCACTTAGCATTTAGGTATCACCTGTTCCAGGCATAAAACAAAACGGGCTTTTTTCACAGTAATTCTTCCCAGGAAAAAAAGTCTGACACTTCACCAAAAGCTTAGAACAGAAGTGACTTTGAGTAAACAGAGAGAAGTTCCCCTCCAACCCTCACCCCCTTATTTGACACACTACTTTTGGCTGTGTGTTTAGTAGGTATATTGCCTTTTCAGAAAAATTACCTCTTGTGAGCTAACAAAATTAAAGTATTCAGAGAATTACCTAAAAAAGACTTAAATTTTTCAGGGTATGATAAACGCCACTTGTAAATAATGTAGATTCCAATATTAAAATAGAACCCCATTTTTCAATAATTATAAGAGATCCAATATTGATATACATGAACTAGCACTCAACTTCTGGAATCAAATAAAGTCCCTCTAAAGTTTCAATGCATTCTTGGAAAGCAATCAAAGGCCTCTTTTTCCATAAGTTTGTTATTTATAGAAAAGCATTTGATTGTTGCATTGAAGTGTGCACTCTATGTGTAAAAAGGTGTTTATGGGTTTTAGTACAGTATAGTTAATACCCAAGCAATACCTAGCCCTTTTATAATAAAGAACCCTTACTGAGAGGATATATATTGTACTTTTCATCAAGTGTACAGCATACAATTACATTTGCTGGTGGTCTATAATGTAAACCCCAGTTGAGTCAGCTTATAGCTTATGTATTTTTTTGTTCCACACACAAAAATTAAGAACAGTTACATTTTTGTACTTTTAAGTAAGAATTGAGAAAAATATTCACATTCATATTTTCTTTCAAAGCAAATGATGAAAGCTTTCAGAATACTTTAAAATCAAAACTACACTGCTTGGCACTTAACATATTCTTTCTGCTAGTTATGGTTTAATAATTACACATTTTCCCCACAGACAAAGAAAATAAAAGGTGCAAAGAACACACAAAACAGACCTTCATGCACACAAAGGGTACAGTTACATTCAGTATGAACATGGTAAACACAGACCTAGCAAAACTTCTACCCACAGGATAACTTAAGCACCTACAAGGCTGCACAGTTGACAATATTTCAAAACACAAGAGAAAAAAAACCCACATAAGAAAATTCAAACCTTTCCCATCACAGTGAAATTCTACAAAAGCATTACCTGCTCCCAAATATTCAGAATCTGAAATTTAATATAAACTCACAGTTTTCCATAGATGAATACAAACAGGTATCCAGTCAGGTCACATTTAAAGGTTAATGTTACATTTAAGGTTAGAAGGCAAAGTAAAACTCAGTCTTACAGTCTGACATATTTCAGCACCAAAGGATTGTCTAAATGTATGATATTTGTTGGGTTTGGCTGTTTTTTTATTAATTTGTTTTGTTCTGTCTGTTGTGTTTTTCTTTTCAAACTATAGCAGAAGAGAGAAAACAAAGTTAAGATCACAGAACTTGCAGTCCCAGGAAGCATCCTTCTGATATCATCAAAAGGAATTTTGTGCGGGTACAGGCTGAGGGACAAGTTCTTAGAAGTGACAAGTCTTCTTAAAGCATAACTAGATAACTGAGCTGGTCACCAATGTCACAAGAAGAATTAAATTCCAATATGAACTACACCTTGAACAAATTGTTGTGGCAAAGTTTACTTTCCAAAATTTGGCACCTTTCACTTCACAGATTTCCACTGTGTCCATCACACTGCAGCCACAACTGAGTGAGATATGTAAGCACATTAAATGTGTCAGGTGGAAAGTCCTTGTCCAACCTCCCAGAGTAGGAAACTCAATGGTAGAGATTATGTCAGTGTTATCCCAATGCTGAAACACTCCTGATTGACATGGTAAACTACAGGAGATACCTACTGTGTGCCTGAACAATCAGTGCAATTTTGGTCCAAAAAAGTGCCATCTACGTACCCATAAAATGCAGTTCCTGTGGAATTGCTTTATAGTTAAGATTTAGTAACAGTTACATAAGTATTTTCCTTAAATCAGGATTTCCAGGGAACCTTTAAATAACAGTAAAATAGCTCAGAAAAGAAACGTACAAGTACAATCCTCAGTACCCTTCTGAAAGGAATTTTGGTGCATTCAAAAGTTAATTTACTGAACCAACTTGAGACCAGGAATAATAGAAGTTCTGTGAACTCTGATTCTTTAGACTATACAGACAAAATTCTTGCCATTTTTTAGTCATCATCTAAGTAACAAAATAGTATCTGTACATACAGATTTTTCAGAATACTAGAAAAAGGACGACAATTATATATAGCGATGAACTTTCCTTGCTGTAAATTAAACCAAACTTCACACCTGCAATGTACACGAAGTGCACACCTAGGTGGACATGCCAGTATAAACAACCTCACACAATCCAACAGTTAAGAGAAATGCAGATTTAACTTCTAATTACAAGACAGAACTGTGAAGCACGTTATAAAGTCAAGTGTTTGCACAGAAATATATTTTGCTAAAAAGCAAAGTGGTACCTCATTTGTGTATTTCTTTTTGTTAGCACACAAAAGAGTCAAACTGCTAAAATTAAGATAGTAAATTGCTTGAAAACCTCATTCTTAGATAAAATAAATCAGGCTGGAAACAGCCATTTTATACGGTCCCAATTTTTGCATAGCTGATCCAGAACACATCTTTCTGAAAAATCAGACTAGATTGTTATTGTAGACTACACAAATCTGATGATTTCAATAGATTCTGACTGCTCTGGTCACAAACTTGTTCAGTACTTCGTTAACATTAAACACACAAACAGTTTAGCAGATTTAAGTGTCTTGCTGAGTCAGAGCCAGTATTTTCTGACCCCCTTACCCCCAAGAAGGAAAATTTCTGTCACATTTACAGAACTTAACAGATGACTTTCTGGAAAGCAGCAGTCCTTTAAAATGTTCTACCATGGTCAAACTAAAAAAATGGGGTAAATTCAAGATTCAGTGATTCAAATTTTCCCTAAGTAAAAATAAAGTAAGCTATGGTATGACTCTACACACTGGTATTTCCAAATTAGGAGAGCATCTACTATGTCTTTTAACATGAATTGCAGTAGAGTGGCATAGACACCTTCTCTTATGTTCCACTGCTGATTTCAAAGTTTGCTCAGAACCATTAAATATCTTAATAGCTCTCCAACATTATGAGTCACAGTATTATACAGGTGGAACTTTCCATAAATATATAGGTGAATGTTACATTTATGACTGGATAGATTATTTGTTTGAATTTGATTTCATAACACCTACTCCTTTCCCTTTATCTCTGACAGCAGCCTCAGATTAGTAAACTCCAACATTTTATGAGCTGTGGAGAAAACTGTGCATTCAATGAGTCAAGGCTGAAAAGAATGGTAAGGTGAACAGGTACATGTGGAGTCTGCAGCAAATTAGTTTTGTCAACTGGCCACCTCCCTTAACATATTCCTACTCCCCAGTGAGAGATATGGCCTTTCAAAATGATACACTATTGCTTATTTGAATACAAATTTCAGGTAAGAATTTAATCATATCAGGCAATGTTGGGTTTAAGGAGAAGCTCCTACAATCCAGTTAACACAAAATATGGTCAAATACATATTTGCAACTTGACCGAAGTTATCTTCTAGCATTAATTCAAGCATAAAACAATCTGTTTACACAGATGATTAGTGTATTGTTTATGGTGGTTAACAGATCACCTTTACCAAAAAATGCTTGCTAGTAGTTAAATATTGTTCTTATGGAATGAAGTGAAATCTGACAGAGTATGCACAATCCAACACGCTGATATTGTACACAACTTCAGCCATGTGTTTGTACGGGAGAATATATTAAACCCCATCTGTTTTAACAGTTTTTAATGTTATAAATTAGGAAAACATCAAAAATGTCAGGAGATGGCAAACACTTATTTGTTGTCTTTCGCTCTATATTTATTAGACAAGTTTGTTATCAAACTATTCCTCCAAACATGAAAAGAACAGCAGGCCTTCTGGAAAACCAGATGGCTGCTGTGGTTTTGAAACATGTTCTGGAAGGGTTATATAGTTTACATTTTTTCTTTTTCATAAAGGATTGTGTGGGATGTGGCATGGTTCTCAGACATGGAAAACCCAAGGGGTATGTGGGTGGGAGTGTGAGGGACTACTTGAGGATACAAAAAGAAAGCAAAATTATCCATGTCACTGAATCTAGGAGACCTTCTTGTAAGAAAAGAGAAACATTTCAACTACAAAGGAAAGAAGTTACCACTATAAAGAAAAAAAAATGCTTTCAGACTGCACAGTCTTAGGCATTTCACTGCCTTTCTCTGAAACAGAAGGGGGCCCTAGACACTGAAATTAAATGGGAGAACAGAAAGAAAAGCAAAACATCACAAGAAATATGTTTGATGGGATGAATTACATGCATGTCAAGAGGAAAAAAGAAAAAGGTCAGTCTATCAAACTGAGAACATAATCATATTCCAAAAGGAAAAATGTTTAATAACATTTGGCTAGTTGTTAAATCAATACACAGTAGGAGGAAAACCCAAATATAAAAAGGACTCAAAGTCCCATTACAGGAAGGATTAGAAAATGCAAGAAAAAGAATCCATGGCTACCTCTGGTATTTTGTATTTTTACTGTTTGGAATGACATTTTCTATCATGGTCTTTTGTTTTGGAGCAGGACAAAAAAATTAGGGTCTTTCATTCCAAGGACACTGTTTTCACAGAATAAAAAAGAGGCAATTGAGAACTTGGAGAGCCTCTGGGATTAGGATGGCAAATCTTCCTGACCCATCCAGGGGGTCATGCAAGCCAGATGCCAGAATTCTTTAATAACTACAGCCAAGCACATCTCCCTGGTTCTCCCTCACCTGGGGATTCTGAGATTCTTTCCTAAAAAAAAAATCCCCCACCTTTTGCCAGTCCTGAGCTGTACCCCTGCTTACACACTCTGCTTCTAAGCTGCCAAACCCACCTGACTCTGACATGGCACTGGAGGTTGCTGAGATTCCAAACCAGGCCCTTGGGCAGCAGGCAGGGTGGGAAAAGAGAAGACAGTGAACATGTATGGAAACAGCCCTGATTCTGATGGATATATAAGGAAAACATTGTTCCCACAAGGACATTGCCCAGAGGGGCTGTGTAGTCTCCATCCTGGGAAGTTCAAGGCTCAGAGGACAAAGCCTGGAGTAAACTGGTCTGATCCTGTAGCTGATTCCTTTAAGCAGGAAGTTACAATAGAGAGCCTGGAGGTCACTTCCAACTTCATTAATCCTGTGATTACTCAGAAACTATGAGAGTTCCCAATAACACTCACTTCCTAACCCAGTCTATTTTTGTGACCTACTAGACAGCTAACAAACACGTGGATGAAACTATTTAATTGAAATAAGCTGAAACATGACTTTTTTTTTTTTTTTTAATCAGAGCATAACCATTTGGCAGATATTTTGACAATATATTTATCCAAAGAGGTCAGAGTTAGGCTGATGCAGCAAGGATCTGGTCTGAGGTGAGCAACGTTTAATATCTTTTAAATCCAATTCTGTAACAGAGACTTTTGCTCTAGAAAAGCAAACTTTGAGCTTGGCTTCCAGTATCTCTAAAGCACAAATCCTTTACTTCCTCAAAAGGTTAGTTTTTATTTTATTGTATATAAAACCAATTAAAAAAGTATTTTGACTTTTTTTTCCCCCATCACAGAATGTGGATATATCTCAATACTCCAAACCCGCCAGAGTTTTCCGTACGACACTAGTTCCAAAATTTCTTTTAAAATAAGAATTAAGAAAAGATTTTATATTGATGATATCACATGAAATAAACTCCCATCAGAGTTTTTTTAGCAAGTCTCAGTGAATTCCTGCAATGTTTATATGACTATGCTTTATTATGGCATCAAAGAAAAAACTTAAAAAGCTATTTTAAATTCTTCTTAAAAAATTTAAAATATTCTCACATTTTTCTTAGTAAAATCTACCTTTTTCCCTCTCTCATTAAACCATTTCACTAAGCTGTGTAAATATTTTGTCTCACTGAAAAACAGCATTGCTATTCCGTTGTACTCAAAAGAAATGCATCATTGCAGTAAGGTTGTTGCACATCACACACCTTAGTTATAACTCATTATGCCAGAGACATGTTGCACACAAGTAAACCACACCCCCGTGGCAAGTCTGGGCCACCTGAGGAAATGTCCAGCAAGAGCAAAGTGCACCATGCCTGGATTTGTCATCCACCTGAACACAGTGAGGGACTGTCACCTCAGCTCTGCTTTTAGTGCTCCAGATCTGAGCACTTGACCAAACACCTTAAATCCTTCTCAGATAAAGCTCCAAGTGAAGACAAGAAGACTGTGTTTGAGAGACCAAAGTGTTTTACCACTGCCAGAAAAATATTTGGTTGAATATTCTTTTTGCCACAACCTAAGCAGGAAAATGAGAACTCTGTTTCCAAGCTTGAGGTATTACAGTGGGCTGAGAGAAATAGAGAAAACACGAAGCTGTTCTCATACTCCTGGAGTTCTGATGCTAAACTTCATGAACAATAATTTTACTGCGCTGACTAAATTCACTTGTTTGATGCTCAGTGTAGAACAATATGGAAAAAAGAGTCACATGCAAACAATTCACATTACTCAAAAATAAGAATCGAAGTAACCAAATTAATCTGGCATTTGCCACATACACATGGGAGCTGTGAAACAAATGAAGGTGGAGGTGTGAAACACTTCTCTCAAGTGAATTCCAGTTTTTATAAGAAAATGTGATAGCCACAGGAATAATATTTTAGGCAAACATGTTTCTTGCAGAAACTGCTAAAGAAACTAATCAAATAACAAAGTACAATTAATACCATATAAATTAAATGAATTATATATTATTTGAGAATCCCACTTAAAGACTTAGCAAAAAGCATATTTGGTATCCTTTACTACAAATTCTTTTTCAAGGTATATCATATAAAATCTTACATTTTGAATGAACACTGTACAAATTTCAGTGTATGCATCTCCATATTTTAACTAAACCAAAATTAACATGCATGGAGAATAGCCACAGCTACTGCACATGTATAAGACAGATTGAAACACTTGTATAGTAAATTGTATATTTTCACTAACAATTTTTAATCTAAGAAACTAATTTAAATTCCAAAAATTATTTTAAAATTTGCTTTTCTCTTATCTCTCCTCCTTGTTTTATAAAGACGGGAGTTTTTTAAATATTATTTTTCTCCAAGCTATAATTAAGTAACTCTTGAATTACGATGATATATTTTAGTTTTCATCACTCATCACATTCAACCACAAATACCAGTTCATTTTCTTCACTCAAAACATATCTTTTATTGATACTGTGTCTGCAATAATGATGCAGGTGAATTTTATCATTCCTTTCACCCTACTAGTAATGAACAAATTCACTGCTTATTACTTTGGACTTGATCTCTAGCAAAACACTACTGGAACAAACAATTTGATTTGTCAACACCTTTACAAGGACTCCTCAATCAATGTCACAAATCCAAATTTAAGCAGCAAAATACATTTGACTGCAAGACCCCAGACTGATTAGAGCTTCGAGTTCAGTGAATTGCACCAGACAGGACAGCAATCAGATTATTAACTCCACTTGAAAATACTCTGTGCTGCCTGGGATTAGCATGCATATTTTGATATAGATCGATAAGCAATCTCCTTTCTATAAGAAATGCCTGCAACATTCATTTGGCTGATCAAAGGTATATATCAGCTTGTTGTGACAGCTAGCTATTGTTTCCCTCTTTCTTTACAGGAGAGTCTCTATTAAAAAAAATCCCTGGCTCCCTTTCTCCTAATAGTGGAAGTCAACAGAGAGTCACAAAATTCCATCTCCTCAATACCGAAACACAATTAGTACAGAAAGGACTTTTGCCTTTTTCTGAGGTAACTTCACTTTCACTTCTTCATTCTTTCTGTTCTCCCTCCCTCCCCCGTTCTGAAATGATGAACATTCTCTTCAAGCTTTTCAAACATTTTCATGTTATTATTCTCTACTTAATCCACAATTTAATTAGATTTTTTTTTAATTTGGATAACATTTTAGACATCAACAATATATTCATGGCTTTGGGTTAAAAATAAAGCAACTCTCTGATGCTAAGGTGTTCACACAATAAAATCTATTTCCAGTTAACTCATCAGAGAAAGAAGGCAAGATATTTTCTGCATAAGGTAATATGAACTCTTAACTGAGCTCTGGATTTCATTGCATCTGCAGAAGAACTGAAAAAATCAAAATTTATCTGCCAAATTTTTTCAAGATAAAAGCACTAGCATTTCATCCCTCCTCTAATTACATATGAAATAACCACTATCTCATCTGAGCTTTTTATCTTTTTAATAAAAAAGGCATACTTTAAAAAAGACAAGCACAGCCTGTGAAGCAGACAGTCAAAAGTGAGATTCACACAAAAATGACAAGACACCATGCCTTGAGAATGAGGCCATCAGAGAGTCAATGTGCATTTTGATGTTCTGAGGAGGAGATACTCTGAGATCAACATGAGAAGAGAAATCTAAAATTAAAGTGTTGGGTTTTTTTTCCCCAGCAGCACTGTTTCTAGGATGAAAACAACCCAACCCAGGTTCAGTTGCAATCCTGAAGTCCGGAAGCTTTGGAGACAAGATTCTCCATTCACACCCATGGTTCAAGGACAGATAAAAGAACAAAGCAGTTATCACTGCTGGTTTTATAATTTTTTACAGTTACTTGCAATTTTAATCAATGCTCTGGGACTTCTGGAGAGAGTAAACACTTATTTTTATCCTGTGTTTACCTCCCATGCTGATGCAGCTCCCTCACACTCAAGAGTAGCACACAAGAATTGGACCCACAGTCTGAACCTGGTCAAGTACATATAATTTCTCTGCATTTATCAGCAGAAATTTTGGTCATCTACAAAATTCCCAATATTTTCTCTCAAAATACTGCTTTTTTTCCTACTCTAGGCCTTTTCCCAGCAGAAGTTGGACATTATTTTCTACTGTTCTATAAATAAAACAGTTCCTTCAGCACTAAATACTTACAGAAAGTGCTCAGAAAATCATGTTAACTCAAAATAAGCCCAGGTTTCCCAATACCACAGAGACATGAATTCATACAGAGCAATTTAAGCCATGTGTGTGTACCTAATACATATTATATTAACTAAGACAAGAGAATTTATCATATTTTAATCCTTATTAGATTTTTACCCCAGCAATTTTCAAACATTTGTAATTTCTGCTATCATAGAGCTGCAACAGAAAGTGCTAAGAATAATATGTCATCTCATATTATTATTTCTAATTAATGAATGTATTAAAACTGGGCAACCTGTAGGCTAGAAGATACAGTAGGCACATTTCAGGCAGTCCTTTCAGCTAAGAACAAATAAAAAAAGGTGTATTTTAAATAGAAGTAATTTCATTCATTAAAATTCAATATAAAAAAAATTCCTAATTGCACCTTTAAAAGAAATCACATAATAAAAAGCAGTATTTAGGAAAAGATAATTAGTTCTTCATTTCAGCTCCAAAACAAAAACTGCATGAGGTAACGTATAGCAGAGCATGGGTTTTGTTGTTGTTGACCATTTTCTTTGTATTTTAAGTTGGAAAGGCTTTTTTGAATGTTATGAAGGGGTGTAAGCAAAAAAAGAAAAGGAAAAGAATGCCACAAATACCCAACAGTAAGTCCTACTTATTTCCCAAGGTGAATTTTTTTTCCCAAATAATCCTTTTGGTTATACAGATCAACATCCATCTCCCTTTTCATCTTGTATCACTTTATCAAAGAAAAACTTGTGTACTGATATTACTTGGAAAATCTAGACACCTCTTTATGACATGAAAGATTAAATTTAAAATGATTATCCAGATTATTGAATCACTAAGAGGATCAATGGATTTAATAATATTCTTAATGCATAACATTAAAATACATAAGGATACACACAAGAACAATTGCTTATTCTTGCTGAAACTAGTGGGAAGAACAGGTAGTGCTTCATCACTTTTGCAGGAAGTTAAAGTTGATACCCAAGTTATTTTCCTTTACTGGTTCTTCAGCTGCCAGCAATCTAAATCTATTTAACTGCAAATAGCAACTTCATATTTGATTAAGAAATCTTACATGGAAAAGAAAGGATTTCAAGATATAGGTTCTAAATCTTTAAGCTTCTTAACATGTTCATGATTTCTTTCATGTAGTATGTCAAACATCGACCTTCATAGCACAATGCAAACAACTTATATCCATTTCCTATAACTTATATTACATACAACATAAATCAGTCTTCTCACTTCTTTCTCAACATCTCAGCCTGACTGTTAATACACTTTGAAATCATTCCATATTGATAGAACAGCTCTTTTTGCTAAAGAAACTCACTGTTGGCTGCCTTCCCAAAAGCAAGCAGAATTTTCTGACAAGGAACATACATTTGTGTTCACAAACAGGAAGAGATGAAGCCAACATCCCTCCCATTTCATCAGTCATTTTCATCAGTCAGTTCCCTCAATTACAATGACACAATTTGAGTAGTAGCTTAATTCAGTCTGGCATACCTAGAACCACAGCAGGGTGTGCAAAAGGGCATTTAAAGCTACCCCCTAACTCAAGAAGCAAAAATACAAATAACAAATGGTAATTTGCACTTTCAAGTTCTTTACTCAGACTGTATATTACTCTACTAAATCTGAAATCATTGATATTTTTCAACTTTGACAAAAGAGGAGGCTGTTCCATAGAACATTCATTCTGAAGGAAATTAATCTCCATTAATCACAATGGCTGTATCATTGACACAGTGCCTACACTAATTCAATTAGACACTTTATTTCTCTATCCACACTAGTAATGTACTTTCTTCAAATCGAGAAATTATTTTGCTAGCTATTATTTTGGATCAAGTCTGTTTGATTACATCACAGGAAATATGAGGAGACCCAAGATCTTAGCTAGGGGAATGAAGGAAAAAAAAAGACAAAGATGCATTCGAAAACAGCATTAAAGTATCAAAACTGTTGTCGTCTTGTTTTTAAGATGCGTTTATAAGTACGACTTTAGACAGGACCTAAGAGTTACTTCTAGTTTGGATTGAGTTCTTTTTGGATGATTTAGGTTCCATGTATTAAACCTGAAGAAAAACAGTTTCATGCACCCAGTGGAGCATCTTCAATTGGGGCTATTCTTGATCTTTACCAGTAAGAGCTCTAATCATGCCATTCCATCTACAAAAATCACTGTCTTCATCTGTGATATTTTCTCCTACTTCTCAATAGGAGAAACTCCTGGTAGTAACAAAACATTCAATTGTATTGAGGATAGACTGCAGTACTGCCTTTTATACGCTTATTTATGACACCAAACACTCCTTCCCCCCCCCCCCGGTGCCCCAAAACAATAGATCTATACTGTAAACAGCTGTGTACCTCTGTCCAGCAGTTACAGTTGTATACTCTGGCTCCATCTAACTAACTTTCAGGGTAAATGACAGATTCATAAAATGGTTGAGTTGGGAAAGGACCTCTGGAGGACACATGGTCCAATTTCCCTGGCTCAAGCAGGACCAGACAGAGCTGTTTGCCCAGGGCCATGTCTACTCTGCTTCTGAATATCTCCAGAGAGGAAGATTCCACAGTCTCCAGTACTTGTGCCATTCTGGGAAAGCTACAGAAATAACATGCTAAAATTACAATTTTGACACAAAATCCACAATCAAGTGTAAGTCGAATTTAATTTGTTGTATTAGGTATGGCCATTACCAATGTATTATATAGCATCATACATGCAAGGTCTGAAAGAAGTGTGACCTTCAATGCATAAATTAAAGCTTTTTTCCCCTCTTAGTTTTGTCTAGAGCTAACATTGTCAAACAGTTGGAAATAATGACAAGTGTAATGTTACTTGTATCACATAACTGCTTTAACATTTATTCATCTCCAGAAAAAACAAAAGAGCTTGAAAACTTTATGAACCAGGTCATGCACCTTCATAAAAAGCCTATTACACACATTTTGTAATACTACCCCCTCCTTCTGCCCCCACCCCAGTTCAGACTATACTCCACTTCACCTGGTATGCACCTTGAAAAGAAGTAATTTAAGCAGGTGCAACTGGTAGGATGTGTTACACCACTGAAAAGGAAAAACAGTCCTCCATTTACAGCTCTTCATTAAACTTACATTTCAGCTTGCAGGTTAAGTGGAGGCTTGTGCTAAAACATTGTCATATCCCATTTATTTGTAAAGACTAAGAACATATTTAAGAATATTTAAACACCAGTGTCTCCAGCAGTCATCTCCCAATCTTTAAAATAGGAACGTCATCTTTACTGTTGAATTTTTCACCATATGGATGTCAACAACTATGTTAAAAATCAGATTTCTTTTAGCAATACAGAATTGCTGCCTTTCAGTATTCCTTCACCTACTAAGGCAGGATGCAGAAAGCAAGCAACACTAAATTGAACACAAATGTGTGATCAGACAGAGTTTTGCCCTTAAGCACCTCTTAAAAATAGAAGCAACTACTTTTTCAGGCAGAAGAGAAGCCATTAGAGAAGTACAGCAAAAAAAAATAAAAATAAATCCCCACAACCCCACAGTTAACTCTCCTTCTCACACAGTCAGTGCAACAAGAATTCTCCAGAGACTGCTCAGCTCAACTCAAAGTCTGTCCTGTAATAAATGCATGAACACAGATACACACAACACATCAGAGCTGCTCTGACACTGATCTGGGCTCGATCTTTTGACTTATTCAAGAGTAAACCAAAATGAATTGGAAGGAATGAAATACAAGTTCCTGAGTGTTAAACTAGTCTCAGTAATCTTTTAAATACAAATATTGATGGAATTATTCCCCTGATGAGACAGAGACATTCAACAATTTCAGATAATTTCTTCAAGCTAAAGATTTTGGATATAAAGGACAGGACACTATTGTTTTAAATAAAGGTATATTTAGACTTAATCTGAAGAAGCTGGATATCCGAAAAGGAAAACAAGATAACAAGATTAAATAATGATAATGTGGCGTACAAATAATAGGAGATGATAAATTTGTATTTAAGAGACCAGAGAATGTAGAGTCTATTTTTTATACCCAGGCCAATATAAATGCTTAAGCAATCCCCAGTGGTCTTAAAAGAAAAAAGAAAAAAAAAAAGTAGAAGAGGGAAAGAGAGACTGACTTCTGAAAGATCACTGCTGAAGTGCAGTATGTGAGAGGAAAAAGAAATTTAATCTGCTCAGGACACTTACTCCTTATCATAGTGTGTCTTCAAAAAAAGATTTAATTACTTAAGCTTGGATATATTTATCAGTATATGGCAAGTTACTATATTGGGATTAATGCTCTGAAGCATCTTCCTTTGTCACCTGAGATTTTCCCCGAACGTGTCTCATGTATAACTAAATACCATGTTTAGTAATGAGCCTTACATAAGAGTCCTTCTGCTTCTGTTTCCACAGAGCTTATGCTAAAAACAAGTGACTGATTTAAGTGACATTGGTAGGCCCTGTGAGTGTAATTCGCCTTATTATCTTATCAGTGGTCAAGTCACGGAAGTGCGAATCTTCTCTAAGGATTACATCTGAAAAGGATCATGATTAAAAAGACAGTATCTCATAATCTATCTCAAATTGTTTACTGTATTCACACTATTTATATCTAACATATATTTAAAAGTCACACCCTTGGCATGCAGGTATATAGTTTTGACTGCATGCTTACATAAACAGTACTACGGAATTCAGATCAAGTTGCCCTCAAGAATATAACAAAAAGTAAAAGAGTGAACTCAAAAGGCAAAAAGACAAAAAAAAAGCTTTTCTGAGCAACAAAAAAAAAAAAAAAAAAAAAAAGAAATCCAGAATGGAATGAAGCACAGTATCAGTATACAGGGACAGAAAGAAGCAAGAATGCATTCTTCCTGATATCAAAGAATTTCATCAAGGAAGCAAAGTTAAGGGTTGGTCATACACAGCCCTCCTGTTGCTCTGAAAAAACTCTCAGTTCAGAGCAGCATTGAAGAGCTGTCTCAGGAATGCAAACATAAATGTCTGTATTTCACTAACACTTGAAAATCTGTATTAACTATGACCTATTTTAACTGTATCAGGCATCTGTTTTGTTCAGTCTTTTTGGAATCTACTTTTTAATCTAGATCCCTACAGGTAGCACACCACATCCCTGCAGAGCCCTAGCAATTTCTTTAGGGACTCTGCCTGGGCCCAGGGCACCAACAATTCAAATCACATGCACAGATACTATCTGAGGAATTACATTAATATATAAACTAAATCTCTTATTTATAGTATATTCTGAATTGCAGACCAACACAAGTTACCTGCAAACTACAGCAAGGTAAACTCGATTTCTTAAACACTTGGCAAAATTACAAACAGTGCAGCTACAATCCCAGGGCTCTGTGGACTGCCTTAGTGGCATACATGCCCACAATAAAAACAGATGTTATTCATAAAAAGAAAAAACATCGAGTTACAAGCCAAGCAAGAGCTGAAGTCTTTATGAAATGCTCTACATCTTTGCTGTATTTAAGCATATAATCACCCTTGGTACTAATCGGAACCAACCTTTAGATTATGTGCTCCTTCTATCTCTTTTATCCAGACAAGGAACAACTCCTACACCAAAACATACTGCATTATTCAGCTACTGACTCCTTTCTTGGACAGTTATTTTCCTCTTCATTTCTGTGGCAAAGTTAGTGTTGTCTTATCACAGGACCATCTACATACAGAGACACCAGTGCACACATGCTTCACATACTTCTCAAAACTGCTGTCGACATGCTACTCAGACATACATAAAAACAAACAAATAAATAAAACCCCAACAAAACAAGACACAATGACAGTGTAGACACACCTATGCAGCTTATGCTCCAGACTAAGCAGGGGCAAAGCATGGTTCTGAGGGAATTTACATCTGATGGTATCAAAGTCATCTTCCCATTCTATGCTGAACTCCCAGGTAAAAAGCTCATTTCTTAGCTTTGGACAGGCAAGCAGATTTGGATTTTGTTGACAGCAAGAGCAAATGGCACATTAATTTTGAAGTGTCCTTTGGCCATTTAACTGCCATTTCATCTAGTTATGTGGTACTAAAACTTTTCCTGGTATGCAAACCTTCCTTTATCACAGAAATAAAATATTCATAAACTAAAAACAAAATGCCTTCCAACACCATCCTGCTTGTAAAATAACTCTCTGTAAAGAACAAATCTAACATAGTAAACTGGCCAGTGGTTTTCCAACTTTAAAGGGCTTATAGACAGCCAGCTGTTTGCCATGCAGTTAAAATACTCTGATAAACTCCTTATGGCAGGTGAGAGTTAGAATGTGATTTAATAACTGCCAAATGAATCATTTATGAGCAAATCTTAACTGGAATGTTTTACTTCATAATGCAAATCTTCCAACTGCACTGCAGACTAGAGCTACGAATTATAACAACATATTTTAGAATAAATTAAGAAATATATTGTGCTCTTCAAACAATGATGGCCATTTTTACTGAAGAAGTTGAGCACTATTTCCGGAGTGACAACAAGTTTCTACATCATACAGCTGACAGCTCATCTCAAGATGGCATAGCACAACCCACAATTTACAGAAAACAGTCTTCAAATACAGGAGAACACAAACTGTACTAGGTAGACTGAGGAAGCATTTTAAAGGCAAAACAACAACCCCCTCCCCCCCAGTCTCAAGAATCCTTTGTCTCCAGAAAGCTTTAATCAGGATTACATTTTTGCATTCAATATATACCTATGTCTTATCTCCTATAAGGTTGTTAGCTTACAAGACCCTGACGCTGTTTTACTACTAAAATATCTCACCAATGAGCACCCACCAGCTTCCTATAATCAGTTCACTTTAACCTAAGCATATTAAAGAATCAATATTAAGAGGGGTAAAGAAGTGTCATCCTGCAACATTGTCTCTGGTTGCAAGTCGGTGAATTCAGTGTTTAACTCCGATAGCTTAAATGGAAAAAACCAGCTTACTAGCAGAGAGAAAGGGCAAAGAACTACTAAAGGGTAAAAATATTTATCTGTATGTTAAGGTCTTAGAGGTGGGAGTGCTCAATTACAGTACTACTCCAGTAAATGTGCATACTTTTAAATATAAACCTGATTCACAGGCACCACCCATTTAATTGCTTCTTTCATAAATTCTGCAGAAATCATACATCATAAGAAAACATCAAAAAAGGTTTTCCATAACAGCATTAAAATGGAATGTTATATTGTAATGACTCACCTGCTAAAGGTAAAGCCTCCCACTGCTTGTAACTACAGCCAGATTCATCATCTATTTTGCAAGCAGATTAAACTTGTGAGAGCACAAGCAAAACATGAATTCATGAAAAGTTATTCAGTGCTTCTTTCCACTCCTGCTGTTAGACAAAAATCTTGGTGAACATTAGGAATGGGGCACACAGTTTCTTAAGATTTGAATCTAAAGACTGATTTCCCCTCATCTAATTTCTACAGCAAATTGCAAATCACAGAAGGTAGCTAATGTATGAAGATTATCTCTTTCTTACTCTTGGAGTGTGAAAATTAAGTGCAAGTTAAACTGAATCCAAGCACAAGAAAAAAGGAAAAAGATTTAAGAAACAGGAGTGTCATGGAGAGCAATGACAAAGGTATCCTGAAGGACAGACACTAAAGAAACACTAGTTGCTTCTGTGACACAGCAGACTAGAGAGATCACTGTGACAGAATTTACTAAAGCTACAGTTAGTTATTAAACTAGTTTTGAGGTCAGGCCTCAGAGTTGAAGAATATTTACCCATCTGCAGTTCAAACACAGAGGGAATGCTTAAACTAAGAAACGCTTTTCTAGTTTTCTGTACATAATTTCTTTCACTGAAAGACAAGCAGGTAACTCAAAAGCCCTGAGTCTACATAAGCTAAAAGCCACAGGTATTTTTATTTGTGTTTCCTTGCAGACAAATCAGCTACTACATAGAAACTGCCCCCCACAAAATGACTCTTCATTTCTGCAACAGTTACTAACAGAAAACAAAGAGGACTGTCCCTTGGAAAGCAAAAAAAGATACATATCTTAAACTCCAAGAATCTTCAAAATCGACTTTATTCCATCAGCATTCCTTGATGGAGTGTTTTTTCCTTAGCAAATAAATCTATCAGCCTTTTGAGTTTTTGTAAATTTAAGCATCCGCAGCCACACCACGGTAATGAAGTCCACAGTTACATTTTGCACTCTCTAAAAGTTTGAGGCTCTCACTAATTTTTAATAGTGCAGAGAAACAGCAAAGCTTCATCTGGCCAAGACATCAAGCAGCTGATAATTCATAAGACCCTGGACATTTCTGGAGCATTAAGATTTAGCTTGCTGTTTGACAATCAAATTTAACACAAATCTACAACACTTAAGAGCTCTAACGAATCCCATTTTAAAGTAATATTAATAAAACGGAATGAAATTTAAAACATTCAAGACAGTTTAGAACATTAACAAAGCCTTACTATTGCTTGTCTGCCAGTTCCAGAAGCAAACTTGATACCTACTTCTGGTTAGAGTATGGAGCATGACAACATCATGTGTTTTGACATGAATGACATGGTTCTCAGTAAGTCTGGTAACTGGGGATGTCTGTGTACCCTAAATAAATGGAATACTGCTTTGAAACGCTGTGAAGTTTTCTAGTACAGCAGTGATGTAACAGACTTCTGCAAGGACAACACAATCTTGAAACAGGAGCAAAAAGCAGAGTAAAGCTGAAAGTATGATTTTTCCATAACAAAGGAAATTTGTTTGCTAGTACATACGTGCATTTTATAAAAAAAAAAAAAAAGGCAGTTACGATAGTTTCCTAAAACTACTATCCAATCTAATAAATTTTAATTAAAACTATGTGAACTAATCATGCTAACTGATATTATTTAAGCAACTGAGTTTAAAGTTGACATTTAGACAGCTCCATTTCACATGTATAATTCATATATGTAGGCTAAGAAAAAGCGTTGCTGTTCAGCAAAAGCATGACTTCATTTACCATAAAGTGCTCCATTTAAACCCAGTGTTTATATGTGACAGAACTGAAATGCATATCTTTGAAGAAAAACAGCAACTGAATTCGCAGACAAGGCACTATCTAATCCTGCTTTTGCAGAGCTGCTGACCTAATACTCCACCTGAATTAATGAGGACTGTGCCTGTGTAAATCAAGCCTGTGTTGTCCTCTTTGGTACAACACAGTAATTTCAGTTTCAAGGAACAAAACCAACAACTGGACATTCCTAAGAGGCAAACCTTGATCACTTCCTGCCAATGTGATCTTACTGTGATCCTGGAAAACGAATTAAGTTGCTAAGAGATATCTGTTAGACATTGCTTTCACCCTTTAGTTTATTTGAATAAAACCATATTTTATGTCCACTGTTTCTAGTCAGTCTTATTTCTTGTCAGTAGACCTCTTAACTGAAATTATGCTCCCAATAACAACAATCTTTAAAATCAACAGCATTCAGGCTAATATAGCTGTAGAAAGCTCCCGTACTAAATCTTATGAAAAATTGATATGGATGAGGAGGGAAAGAGACATAAGAAAAATTCTGTGAAATACCTTGAAAGGGTGGATTTTACTATAAGCTTTCCAAAAGCCTGGAATCTAGAACAACTCAATTTCATTTCAAGATTAAACTGGAGGAAGATTTCCTCTCAACTTACCATTCAAGACAATCTCAGGAAATATCTAGAAAGCATTTGTCACCTTTCTATGTTTTGTAGGCAACTGGAACCAAGATTATTTAATATGTTCTGTGTTACACAAAAAGTACCAAACAATTCAACTCGGTTGCTTTGGAAATATTCTGGAAAATATTTTGAGATATTAAAAAATATAATCCTTGCTGCTCTCTATCATCACATCATCTCATTTGCAATGTTATTTCCCTGTGTTACCTTACAGGGTTGCAGCATCCAATGTCTTGCCCATAAACAGCCATGCTCAGTGCAAACATCTATAATTCTGTATGTAAGCAAATCACAAATGAAGTTTTAAGAACGGATAGACTTTTTCTTTTTTCTAATCTTACATAAGCTACTGACTGTGATGGGACCAACCTGATCAGCTTTTATTATGACATTTGTCAGGATTCCTTCATCACTCATTGATATAATCTTAATTTAGTTTTTATTACCAATTCCACAGTGTAGGAATTTATTTTGCATGAGTGCAAGAATCCACAGACCATATACAGAAATATCAACATATCTCTAAGGGAATAACTAGCGCTCTAAAAAGCATTCTAAAAAATAAGCCATATGATTTTAAACAACAAAAAACCTTAAACACACCCTGTAGGACTGCACAGATTTGGGGCGGGGTTGGGGGAGAGTTAATGCTCAAACGCTGTAGTGCACTCTACACACAAACAGTAATAAAAATCTATCACTTAATCATTTACATGTTGTGTAAAACAGCAGTCTCCTTTTAGTTAAGAGCTGCTTTATGTCGTTTTCATCGATACAAATGTTGCCCAAGTGATTGTGTGGGAGAATACAAGAACAGACTGTAATAAAATTAAAAATAACTTTCCAAGGAAATAGTATTTGGAAGGATTAATTACAGAAGTTCAAACAGGAGGCCATATGCTTTCCCCTCTCTTTACTATTGAGCATACAGTATGCCTGTAATAAAACAGGAAGGGGAAAAAAGCTAGTCAAAGCAAACTGCTTCAAGTACCAGGTAATGATTCAAGATATCTTTACAAATTTTTGTGCCTGAATATAGTTTATCTAGTCATTTGACATCTATGCTAAAATTTTTATCAGCTGTGTTCATTTGTGGAATAAAATAGTTAGCCCTTTTCCACTACTCCCATATAGCAGGTATTTCTTGAGTGCTAAATACATGAAAGAAGTTGGTAGTGTGGGGATATTTCTTCCTTGCATCAAATTTTCTACTCCAAATGTAAGATATACTTTCCAAGAACACAAAGACCATCAAAGATCCCAGCTGCAAACAGTCTATGCATAAGAACTTGATTAAAATTTGCAAGAATAGGGCTTTTTTAATACTTTACATTAAGTAGTACATTGCAAAAAAAAATAAATTATTGTGATTTGACAAAAGTTCCCTAAAACTTCATATTAATATGCTAAAATAAAAAAAGTATATGTTTAGCTTCAGAAAACGGGTTACTTTTCCATTTGCATGAGAAAAAGCTTTCCTTAATTTCATCAGTTTACTATTTTCAAAACTATAACACTGATTTTGTAAGCAAGAGCTGAAGGAAGTTAAATAGAACCTGCTAGTAGAAAAATCAGAGCAGACACAAAAATAATCAGAGAAACTTTTATCCCAACTAAGTCATGTTCAATGAGACCCAGAAGTCGAAATTCTTTGGACAATCAGTATTGTGGGTGTTACTGTCTTTTTATTCAACTAAATATATAAGGTTTTTTGTGATGATAACTTCCCTGTATGTTTTCAATTAATTCCTTAAAAAGTAGGTCAATACATAAAAATTAAATTTAAAGATATGATGAAAAACTCAATGACATAAGCTAATATTGTTAGATATCACAGTGTGGCCCCAGAATATAGTGTTGGAAGAAGAGGAAAGTGTTTGTTCTCATACCATGACCTCCATGAAAAACAATAATAATTCAAGAAACCCAAACCAAACCCACAAAACCCAAAGCTTTACTTTTCTACTTGCATAAATTAATGGAGAAAAGTCTCATTAAATCACAAGAAACCGCGTGGGAAAAGTGTTTGAAAAGCCTTATACTCTACAAGAAATCATAGTTTTCTTGGAAAATAATCTACTAAGAAATGTCTAGACAAAAAAAAGAAAATGAAACAACTGATCAATAATATATTTTTCAAGTATATTTGAATATAGGGCTAGAAGAAACTCTTACAGAATTATTAATACTTACTAGATGACAGGAGAAAGTAATTGGAAATACTTTTCTTGTTCTCTCTATATCGGTGTGTTTGAAACTCCATTTTATGTAATAATATAATGATGTACTGAAAGTTTTTTACAAATGTAAATCCATCACATCTAAAGTGAAAAATCCACTAAGAGTAAAGCTGGTCTCTATGTTGTTTAAACGTAATGCACTACTCCATCTAAATCATAAGGGAATAAGGCACTTAAAATCGGGTGTCACATTTCGAGGTAATAAATAGCAGATTGATTCAACCTCCCAGTTGATCCTGCAGTTTACTTACATACAAGATGGAAAATAAAGTACTAAAACCACTGTGATTTACTTCTCAGAAATGAGATGCTCTATATTAGTGTAAATGAATGCAAAAGTCCTGCATTGACAATTTATTACATTCTTAGGCCAACCCTGATTAGATCAAATTGCAGTCCTTCTGAGCACACTGAATATACCTCACTGTAGATCCCAGTGACCACTGAAAAAAACCAAACAACTCCAAACAAAACCAGAACAACCCCCATAACACTAAGCCAAGTTTCTTTAGTGCTTCCTTTTTCAAAGTATCTTTGTCTCCTCATTTGTCAATACGTAGGGAAAGGTGTTCTACTCCAAGAGAAAATCCATTACTTAAGAAGGTTTACATGTGGGATTTTTCCTAGAAAGCCTTACCTAAAATAGTAGAATCTGGAGGAAGTCTCAGCATCAGTTAAACTCTGAAATCAGTGGAACATTCTCTCCACTACTGTTAGGATAAATGGAATTGAGAACACAAAGTGACATTTAATAAAAAGACCCCAAAGCAGAAGGCACAAGTTATGTATTTCAGTGAGCTGTCTCAATTTCTTCCATTTAATTCCAGGCATTTTGAATGTTTCCACATTTGAATTTTATGAGTTTTATTAATCAAAAATTGTATACATGGTCTTAAAACTATTGCACTCAGAGCTTAATTGGCCTATTAAATATTTCCATTGATTCATATTTATTTAAAGCATAGAAAGACTTTGCAGTGAAATCTTGACCTACTTCTTGAATTTAGCCCACTTTCCTAACACTGAAGATCAAACACCCATTTCCACTCTACCACAAATATAAAAATTGCATCCAAAGACACTGTATTGTCAACAATGCTTCTCCAGATAGAGATCACCTTTAAATATTAGGAAGAATCAGTTGTTTTCAGGTAACCTATATGCCTATATTTTCCCAGTGCATAAACATGCAAATAGATGCTTAGAGAGAATCTCCCTTACACGGATTTCTTCTGTTCAAAATTTCACAAGATCCACCTTGCAAATATGTTTGTTAAATACAGTGCTCTCTGCTCAGAAAAAAACCCCCAAGTGTCTGGGTGAATAATGGTTATGTACATTGCCAAGAAAAGGCAATATTACAGTACTAGAATCAGGAATATTTTAATACAGTTATAGTTAAAAAGTGGATTTCTATGACTATCTTCTTCCAAAATGTCTCATGCCTACCAGTGTGCAACTTGAAATGAAGAGCTCTTGTTTTCAAAACCCAAACTAGCAGAATTTTTTACAAAATTAAGGACCTTGAACAAGAAGTAGGGAGTAATTCAGTACTTTAATCTACTAAATATTTTAAAGGTTTGTCATCTGCACTTTAATGTCTATCTTTGCACCAGGTGCATAATAGCTTTAACACTGTAAAAGAAGGAACTATACATATCTCTTATGCTATAAAACACTAATCAGTGTAAACTTCAAAGCTTTTACTTGAGAGTGTAAACTTCTAAGAAAGATTAGATAACTACTGAGCAGGTGCAATCCAGGAACAAAAATAGATGGAAACATAATAAAGGAAGCCAAAGCTGTTGCTAAAAAAAAAAACAAAACCAAACCCCTCCTTATTAAAGAGGAATGACCATAGCAAAAAGAAATTACAATGTAGTTACCACATACTATAAGGATAGCCAAGCATTTTGCAGCTATTTCTTCAAAATATGAGTTCATCATCTGCACACTCTGATATCATCTTCTCTTACAGTCATGTTCAACACAGTTCATTAAAAAAAATCAAAGTTATTGATATGCACATTAAAGTGCACAACACACAGTCCTAACTTGCACGATATTTGACAATTGTCTTTAAAAAAATTTATATTTTATATAAAGCATTCAACACTGAAACTCCAATGCTGCAACTTTCCCTGAAGCCAAACATTTCATAACCTCCTCAAACACATTTAAGTAATGGTCACATACTGAAGCACTCACAGGCACCCTGAGGAATTAAAGAACTAACTTAATGGGATTAAGTTCACACTTAAGGATTTCAAATCATACTGTTCACTTCTTACTTTCCATTGTGAGTTGGAACTAACCCCAAAGAGACAAACCTAAGATAAATATACACAGAAACTGCAATTTTTGCCTCATGACAATGCATTTCATACACATCCAAACTGAAGAACAGAAAAACTTTGTATTTCATTTTATAGATTTCCAACAAAATGTTTGATTGTTCTCACATGGGGACAAGATGGTCAAGTGGTAATAAAGTGATAGCTTAGCACAAAGAAATAAAAGCATGAGTCCACTGCCAGCAGTCTCACACAGATCTGTAGAACTAATCTAAATTAGAAGAAGGTTGTTTGCTAAAAGCTAACTGAAATTATGACTTTTTTTCCCCCAAGGGTAGATGTTAATTTTTCTCTTGTCCTGAAGTAGCACATCTCTTTCCATTGTATATAAGTACATACTTCTATTTTACATGTTTGGTTTGGGTTTTTTAGTTGTGGGTTGTTTTTTTTTTCCACTGCTCTTCCAGAATCTTAGAAACTTTGGCTCCATCAATCAGTCAGACCAATTAGATTGACTGTTTTGTCACTTACCAAATTCTATATTACAAAAACATCGGGTATTTATAATGGAGTGTCTCTTTCTTTCAGAATAAATGGCCTGTTTTCCTGAGGAATGGAGCTGTTCTATCCTCATTACTCCCATTAACCTGTGAATTTAAATCAGCTAGCATAAAAATAAAAGATGCAGGAAGCAGCTTTGATTAGAAACAAGCTTTCATTACCTTTCTAAAATCAAAGTATAGAGACTTTAGATAAAAACTGTGAGGAAGCCAGAATCTATGTAATCTATTAAACTGAACTTTTAATTCTGTACAAAATGAGTTTATTTGCAGAAGGCAGAGCAGAGGCACATTCCACAGTGGAATTCCAGTAGAACTTTCAGAGCAATGTCCTGCCTCTCAGAACTGCTGCTGTTTACTGCATAGGAGATAGATTTTAGCTAATTTTGATCTGTGCAGAGAAAACTACAGCCATCCAAAATAAAACCATCACACTTCAGATAGAGATTTCTTTAGGTACCGTTTGCAATATCCCCCACCTCACAAACTGCATAGTGCAGCATCCTCAAACTGTTTTTACAGTATAAGGCTCTGAATAAAGCTGCACTAGAGTCAGCCAGCAATGGGGATCCTACAACAAAAAAGAATCTCATGTGAAATCCTGGGCATGCTCCCATTCACTGGAGAATTTATAGTGGTTAGTAGGCAGTAACCTTGCTCAAGTAGCTCTTCTTCTGGTGCATATAAACTAATTTAATACATTCACATCAACAACTTACATACCACATCCTTAGCACACCACTGCCACTTCATCTTTTCTATTGGAATACTGTCACATTTCACTCTCAAAGAGTTCTTGGCATTAAACTGGAGAGAACCCCAACCATTATAAAATGAAAGTGCCTGATCTTTCAGTTCGAAATGCTAAAGTAAATGTGCAACAACTGAGTGGGAATTATAGATATTTTCTATATGTTGCTCAGATAAAGTTATAGTCCCCATCTTTGCTTATTCAATCCAGTGACAACATAGCATTTGTGAACAGATAATTGTATTTCTGGAGTTGTCTACTCATAGCTTACCTAACATTTTAAATAAAACAGATACACATCTAACTGGAAAACTATCCAGTCAAACATTTTCAAAAGATGTCATCACAGTTTGGCACAAAAATCTCACAATATTTTTTTCTATGTAGATTTCCTTTTTTATTATTAAGATGACATGAAGTATACCACAACAAAGAAAATGACATCATTATGTATCCAACATACCTGCTATGCAACAAGCATCTGTATTACATCTGACTTCCAAAGTAAACTGAAAAGGAAACTTTTATTATTCCCTGTAAAATAACATAAAGCAGTTTTTTTCTTTTCACTCAGTTTAGAATTTTATATAGAAAGATTTAAATAATTTTTTACCTTCAGGTTTAACTACCATTGTAACATTTACACATAAACCTGGTTCATTTGGAAGTGAGTTCTCAGTATGAAGCATGCAATTACACACTGCAAGGTACACAAAAACACTGGTCCTTGAATGCAGAAGAGGAAATAAGGGAAATAAGAGTCTCCAGTATGTGGTTTTTCCAGAAAGAGCCTTTCTTGGGGCCATTGTGAGTGGGCTCAGGCAGCCATTCCAGAGACCTGTGGCTGCCAAGGGATGACAGGGGAGCTGCCCAGACTCTAAAACTGGCAAATGGGAATTATATAAAAAAAGGGCGTTATACCAAAATTTGAGCAGTCTGCCATTTCAGACTGGTACCAGTCACTAATGGGCACAAAGGCATGGAATATATCAGAGAAATTGGTAAAGAGGTCAGGGGAAGAGAATTATTCCTGTAGAAGAAATCTCTCTGGTTCAAAGGGAGCAAGAACAGGTCACAGGAGTACTGTTTAGATCTACATCATTCATTATCCTGATTGTGGACAAAGAAATCTGTAGGATTACAATCGAATAAATCACTAATTCAGAAATGTTATTAATTCCAAATTTTATCCAAGTTGTCTTGTTTCAGCTTTATATTTCTAGTACCTAGAAATAAAAAAAAGGAAATGTGTTGCAGACAGTACTTGATATTCTTCTTCCCTGGGGCCACCAGACTGATGAAACAATAGTTCTCACCTTCAGAATGCCAACAAATCCAACCAAAGACACTGTGTAAAGCAACAGGCACAATGCAAATTGAGCAAGTAAGGACACAATACAAAAAGACAACTTTGGATTAAGGTGGCAACCTATCTAAATTACAAATGTAGGAAACCCTAATTTCTGCATTAAAATAATAAGTGATATAATAATCACTTTGTCTCCTTCTTTCTAAAGGAATAAGCCATTACCATGCTGTCTATAAAACTGTCACTCGGTGATGCTGCTTATCTACTGCTACTGAATAGCAAAACTCATCTAACTTTCATTTATTTTGAGTTGTGAAAAAAGGAAACTAATGAACTCTGAATAATTAAGACATTTATAATACAAAACTAATGTGTCTATATATGGCCTAAGATTCTTATCTGATATGGCTAATAAGACATACAAATAACCTACCATTTTTAAGCATGGGGTGCTTAATTTCTTTTAATTGTCAGCTGTAACTTCCTTTTTTATACCAAATATTTCATGTTCTATTAATAGTCTATGAATTAGTTTTACCGATCTGCTACTCTAATTAGCAGTGTAAAACAAAACAAAACAAAAAAACCCCCATAAATACCTAAACCACAAAAGTTTATTTAACATACTATGTATAAAATTACCCCAGCTATTGCTTGTTTTGTGGAATAGCTATACAAAAGAAAATCAAATAGAATTCATCGAGACAGAAAGTGATGCATGAGGCTATTAACTTCTGAGACATGTCAATAAAAACAGTAAAGCAAGATACTTTTGAGTCTAGCTCTCCTCCATTTGAACAACTAGTTTAACTAGGTAAGAAAAGCTGCTTATGTGCTAGGCAGAATTTTGGGAATATGAGAATATGCATTAGTTAGGTATTTTTATTGAAGCAGAAATCAGAAAGTTTCAAATAGAACATGTGACTTGAAAACATTTTTATATGAAAGCATCTAGTTTCAAGCAAGTAACAAACATGTATGTTTTTTTAAGCAGCATATAGACTGTTGTTCTTACAAAAGACACCTGAATGATGAATGATAAACCCCACCTGTAAACTGGCTGAGGCTATTCCAACATACCTACCACTTCTAAATCCATATTCAACAGATAATAAGAGACTAGTTTTGATCAAGAGTTCTCCTACAGTAGAAGGGCCTACAAGTATAAAAGAAATGTGTTGTTTAAACAAAACTATAACCAAAACACAGCATCTCGCACTGTAAGGTTCCACAAGTAATTGTTACAGATTATTATTGGTAACAGAGCTACTCCTTCCTGAATAAGTTTGTAAGTACTCTGTAGGTTTTCATCCTTATTTTACCTTACTAATTAGCACAGTTGAAACTGAAATTTCCCCTAATAACAGTAAGTTATTAGCTGATAGCAAAAAGACTTGCCCTTCCTACATGCTGACCAGGTCACACAAAGAAGGGGAAGGTGAGTAGCCATATTAAAATGCTTTCACTTCCCCCAAATCCCTCAGGGAAGGTCCTTACCACTGTGCCAATGAATTTCTTATGGCTGCCTCCATCATAAATACTCTGATTAAAATGTAAATTCAACCAACCTATCAGCTTCCCATTAAGAGGACTCTTTAAAAACACCATTAATCAGCTGAGAGATATGTAGTGAAATACCACTTATCAATTCTAACTGCTTATGACAGTTAACAAAGCTTTATATTTGCCCCAAACATGTGCTGATCTATCAATTATGCCAGGGTTCACTCTCACGCTAATTGTACATTTTCTTCTCTAATGCATTTTTGCTGTTATCTCATAGGCTAATGAAAGCTGGGAAATCAATACATATAAATTATACATGCAAAGAAGGACTGCTGTGAACATAAAGTTTCTAATTAATTGCACTTGATTAATTTATATCCTTTAATTATCTTGCTAAGCCACAAACAACATAAATATCCTTGCAATCTGGTTATTGCTATGTCAGTCATAAAAAAAAAAGCAGACACAGTAAATCTATGAAATCTAGCAAACTCCATTGCCAAAAAACATGGTATGGCATAACACATAAATAAAACTGAACTTACTCAGGACACCTATGAATAATTTTACTGTGACAAATTACCACTAAATATGTTGTATAATTATTTGATTAAGGTTATAATGATGTTATAACTTTACATGTAGCATACAGGGTAAGCAAAATACAGGCTTATCATGCAGGATTATAGAGGCTCTTAGTTGTATTTATAAAACAAATTTGCAATAGACATGTAAGTGATATTGATATCTGATTGGTTAGGGCCAGGCACCAAATTATCAATATTCTAAATTAGGGCATTACTGCTTTTCTGCACTTAAGATTACATGACAATTTGTTAGGAGAGTTATCTGAAAGTCAGAAATGTCTACAATCAGGACCTAATCATGACAGACCCACCTCTAAGCAGAGTTAAATAAGAGCTACCATATTGTCTTTTGCAAGAAGCAATTGGCCGAATATAAATTCTTCCCTTACATGAGTAGCTGTAACTGTAGATACTTCTTTTTTTTCTCCTTTCAAATTTTACCCACTTTGGTAAACCAACCATATGTCACTGTTCTGAAACCTAATCCTATCAATCCACCAGACTTGCTCTTTGTCCTACACAACAGCATATTACTGAATATCTGTATCTACAACTTTCATAAACGTGTAAAAAGAAACTGTATCTGTCTACAGGGAGACTCAGACAGAGACCATCTGTCAGTGACTAAAGCTATTCTTTAAAAAAGAAAACATTCATCTGGGATTTGCCCTTTACAGAGTAAACCCACTTAACCTCCCAATAAGATTAACTGTTATTTGTTTCCATTAAACAAAAATGACCATGCTAATATGCATTTAATAGTACTAACAATGAGAGAAACATGAACTTCAACAGTTTTTGAATTCTTTAAAATCATAGACCAGGTTATTTAGTGACAGGTATTTTTATTATTCATAAATAACTTTCATTTTTCATTATCAGCTTTCTTCCCTGAAGTTGAGACTAAAAATATTTTTATTTTTTTTTTAAAATCAGGGTAAATATTGAAACTAAGACAGCAGGCTCTTAAGTCTGCCACATATTATAGATAGCAATGACTGTCTATAAATTAAGTCTGAATAATGCATATAAAAACCCAATACCTTTGGAGCACTGATGATTTTCACCTGTGCCCTCAACATCTAGGCATTTATAAAGAAAGGTATTTAACTAGATTGATTATATGAGGCTGTCTGAACAGAGTTAGTGCAATGCAATGGAGACTGTACTCTGTGCTTCTCTTTGCAGCAGCACAAGTCACTGAACCAGCCTGAAGCTACATGGAAAAATACCTGGATGTCTCTCCCTGGGCTGACAAAACACAGTAGTGGTGTCATGTAAGACTCCCTCTTCTACTGTGGAAAACCACAGTAGTAGAAAACCCTAAATTTAGGCAACTCCTTTGCTCCCAGTATTGTCTTGTGCTTATTTGATCAGACCAAGTCAGTGAGAAGTACAATAGTATTAAACATTAAAGATAAATACCCCTAACACATGAAGGGCTGAAGTGCAAAATCCCTCATAAAGTGAATTCCCAGGTCTCTGCCTTCCTGTTTTGCTTATAACTCTACCTCTAAAGTAACCTAGATGAGAAGCACAGAAGGTGTCCTCCACCCCTTAGGAGAAGCTTGAGGAGAGCTCAACCAAGTGTGTTTCTACTGTGGGCATAATTCAAATCTTACTGGAACCAGCAGGAATATATTTACCAGGTTCAGTTTGCTTTGCATCCAGCTTTCTTCATTAATGGTAGTGGCACTATACAATCAATAAACATTAAGACAAACCAATCATACAATAATTTGCTCAGTGAGAAATTGGCATACGCTATAAATAAAAATAATTAAATTGATGAGAGGAATCATTATTACAATTCAGCACAGCTAAAGAAACTGTTCCTAAAACAGAAGCCAGAAAATATCAGCTTCCTCTCCTCAAATACAAAGTATACTAAGAACCAGAAGCAGAGGCAAACTCTTTAGGCATGCAAATCTCTACTTATTTTTGAAATGATGCATTACTTGAATATAGTGTATCTAAGATCCAGCATCAGGGGGAAAAAAGATCTTACAGTACATACAAAGTGTTATAGAGAAGCAGATATTTTTAACCTCAATTCAGAAGATATCAAATTTAGATGAGGATGCATCATCAGTCATTTCAAAACTGCTAAAATCTCCTTCCTATTGCACAGGTGGTAAGGCCACAACTTTTCAAACAGTGAAATCAATCCTTTGACATCATTTGTGATGGCTTCTGTTTCGTCCCTGCTAAGGTAAAGCAGCAGACTCAGACTGGCACTGCACAGTGTTTGTGTACTGTCCATAAAGCTACAGCTGGACAATGAACTCGGTGCTTTCATTACTTTACACAAAAAACAGTGAAGAGTGAAACTGAGAAAGGCGTAAATTAACAAGGATCACGTTTAGCTGCCGATAAAGTTGTGACATAAGACTTGCCACATGCCAGACAGTTAGAGCACAGAACACTCAATGGTCACTAATAAGGAACTGAAGGCACCAGGAAAAGCCTTTATCCATCCAAAAAACACCAATTCATCGAAGCAAAAACTTCCAAGTATGTGACTTCCACTAGAGTTCACTGGATTTGACACTTGAGATATAAAGCACCTAGACAGAAGCAGAGCACTGAGGTTTGACTGCAATTACCTTATCTTTCCTATTTTTAGTGACAGGACCAGATTATTTTAAGTGCATTTTATAGAAAACCCTTCTTTACTGAAATATAAAGACTGTAATAAAGACAATACAATGTTTTGAAACTGTTTTAAATCCTTCACTCAGCTTTGCTTCTACAGATTTAACATGTAGGGGTTCTAATCTTACTGCTACTAATTAGAGCTTTAGTGTAATTGTGCCAACAGGGTGCTTGGCATAATAATTACTATCGAGAGATTCTGGTGGAGCAGTAACGTGCCCACATAATACAGATATGTCTAATATTATACAGCAGTCACCTTTGCATGTTGACTCTTAAGTTGGATTTTAACCAAGTAAGGGGTTATTTTGCCTTTATTATAAAGCTTAAAAGGCATATACATATGTATGATTTAGGTATTCATTTTTTCCTCTTTTGATTCTTTTGAATACTAATTAGGTGGAAGAAAACTAGAAGGCACACTTTATTTCACATCCTTCATAATTTAGTCTAGTTTGGCATGGGAAATGAACAAAAAAGCTTATGTTGGCAGGTCATACTTTTAATGTAATATTTGACTTTCTTAGGATAATGTCCTCAGCTACAAAGTTTACCATAATATACAATAAACAGAACTAAAAAGAGAGGATGAGTAAGACTTAAAAATCTGCATTTAGAAAGCGCCTGTGCTGCATTCCATTACAGTCCTACTGGTTTTGAAACAAATCTTTATGTAACTACTTGAATAAATCTATTCAGTGAAATTCACAAGGCAAACCTAAGGGACAATGCAGAACACTAACGAAGATATAGAAGAGCATTTTTGAACAGAAGAGCATTTTTGATCACTTAGTAACATTTACTATCTTACTGTCTAACAAGTTCCAGACAATGAAACTTTGTTAATGATTTAAATCTATAGTGAAAGAACACTTACCAGCATTGAGATGTTTTGTTTGGTTTGTGTTTTTTACCTCTAGAAATATCAGCTTCAGCCATATAATCATTAAAAAAATAAAATCTTAATTATGGATATTAGTATGGATAGAAGAAGGATTTCAAAAGCAATTCAAACACACAAACCCTGCACAATGTAATAAGATAAAAAGCAATAGCCTTTTCAGTCTAACTGTAGCATCTTCTTTTTTTTTTTTTTTAAAAAAAAGCAAACTCTTTAAAAAAAGAAAACATACAGCATGGAGCCTGAACCAGAGCTTCATCTAGAACAGACAGGCTTGTTTTTACTGCCCCTTAGTGCTTCCCTTTTAAAGTGACAGGAAACCAATTTCTGATTACAAATCAATAGTTTAGCACACTATCATCAGAGAGTAAATTTAGTTGTTGATATTAGATCATAGAAGAGAATATCAGAAAAGAACAGTTGCTGCCATTTTGATGAGCACAAACCCCAGCAAACACTATTGCTTTTCTGCAGCTCCACATTTTCAAGGAACAATTCTTACAGAGTAAGTCACATGTGGCGTATTTATCATTTGTGGATCACAATCAGAAAAAGACCCGTGACAAATATATCATATACAGAGAGTGCATAAGTTTAAGCCTCAAAACCAAGAGCCACTGAAATGTGCTGTATTAATTAATATAATGGAAACAAAAAGTATGTATGCGCCTGTCACACGGAATACCTTTTGATGAAGTCTCTTTTTTCTTTAAGCTTTTAAGATAATCTTAGAGAAATCATCAAACTATAAAAAGAAATCAATAAAACAGAAAAGGTTCCCATCACCCCTAAAAAAATCCATAACTTTTGCATTTTAATAGAGACACTACAAGACTATACCAGTCATTTTCTTTCTGATGTGTTCCTTTGATTTCACTCTTATCTCACAGGACTCTTGACTTTCCTGAGAAAGGGATTATTGAATTGTATGTCTCCCTCAGATGCTCTTGATCATTCAAGTAGTCTGTACTTAAGAACGTTACAGAGTCTGCTCAGCTGCTGACTCCTTGGGAACTCATCAGGGACTGTCATCTTAATATTAATTGGGTTTTGTGCAGGAATCTGAGTCCCACAATGAGAGGGTTTCAAGAGAGAAGATTATGCCCAAAGCCAGATATAAAGACAAACATATTTAGCACAACAATTATGATAATTGCAGAAACACTCTGAGAAATAAGTAAATCTGATTAAGGGCACTTCTCCATGATCAAATATTAATCTGATGTCTTCACTCTAACCTGGTTTGAGCATAAGAGGCTTCTTATGGTTTTATGTATTAACAGATTTGTAGAAGCTGAACTCATAGTACCTAATAATATGGTACATCCAAGTCAATACAGTAAAAGGATCTTTACGGAATGTAATCCACTTAAATTAAAAATAGACACAGATTGAATCATAAATCTTAAATTAAAATTGACATACAGTCAATCAATAAAACATTTTATATAAAGTCTTGTATAAACTATCTTAACATTTTTCAGTCTCATAGCCCAAAACCTGTATATATTTATTTTTATTGAATAAAGATTGCAACACTTCACAACAAATTCATCATAAACACCACTCGAAAAAGACTTAAAAGTTTCCAGATTGACATAATATCCAGCAAATTAAATACACCTATATTTGTAAATGTGAAATTTCAAAAATATGTGGATTCGATGCAGAAATTTGAAGTATACAATTAAACCATTTCATCTTTAAAATCACTATGATATATAAGAACTATGGTGCAATACTGTATATTTTCATGAGTAGTAAGACAGGGGCAGCAAAATAAGTTTTTATGACACTGACTTCTCTACGTATGTATGCAGGTACATACTTGCATACAAATATATTCAAATACAGACCCCTGCCTATATTAAAAATCTATACAAAATCATGCTTAGTATTCTGTACACACTATATTTAATACTATCATGACAAGTGTTTTCAGTTTGCTATGCACACAGCCACTTTGAATAAATCTCAGATTAATATATACAGTATACATACTTGTTAATATGAATTTGCAGAGGTAGAAGCAATCCCTGAGAACATCTACACTACATTTGCATAATCATTTCAGTTAACTCAGATGAAAGCTTCCATGTATAGCTAAGTTTTCAAAATTCAACATAAAGCATATGAGAACTATTACAGTAATGTATTAGAGAAGCCTACCAAAAAAAAAAAAGGTTGCTATATCAAAAATTGTAATACAAAAATGAATTATGCCAACATGAGAAAGCAACACACACACATAGATGCCTATCTATCCATCTTTATTTGTAAGTATTAACCACATATAGGCCTTATGTGAAAGGTAAATCTTGCCAGCATGGCTTACCTCCCATAGTAATTAGGCTTGTGTTTCTGCTTTATTAACTCTGATACAACAGTGTCCTGCCCTCTGTCACCAAGGGTACTAATAGATGATAATCACGTAGATTTGGAAACCATACAAATTAAATGATGAAGTGAGATGAAGTGTAGTAAAGCAAGGAGTTCAAGGACAAGCAATTTAGTAATTTCAATATTCATTTTCAGGGTATTAAATGGAAATACCTGAAGAAATTAGACCACAATTTATCACAAAAAATAATAATATACATTTATAAGCAAATTTATACCTATTCCTGAAATATTAGTGTTTTACAGATCACACTAAAAAGTTTGTCTTACGTAAAGCATAATTAGCTTACTTTTCCCTGAAAGAAACATAGAAATATATCTCTTATTTATAAATGCAATGAACTCTTTACAAGACATAACATTCCTTATGAACAATTTTGATTTTGTGTGGAAAGCAAGTATATTTTTGCAGTCCAGTGATAGCAGGCCTATTTTAATATATTGGAAATACATTTTGATCTGTATTACTGCAATCTTGAAGATGTGATACTGATTCTTAGTTCTTAATCTCAGAGCAATAATATTCAAACCCACTGTTAATTTTTTAAAATCATTAATTATACAGAAATTATACAGAAACATAACTTAGCTGATAAAAGTAATTTAATGACAAATAGTTCTCAGCATTTTCTTATTTTGGAAGTTTTAAAACTGTTAAAACCTGTGATGAATATCAAAATTTTACAGTAATTTCAAAGAGGCTTCAAATTCTGAAGTGTCTCTTTAAGTAATAGATTTTCTTTAAAAAAAGAATTATCAGCTTTGTAAGAGACAATTAAAGCCCTGACATGAAGATACTAAGTCTGAATGTTGCCACTGTGCTTAACTGTCTTTTCAAATTCATATTCATCTTCCATAATTTATCAATATTACATTTTTCTTATCACATTCTTTTCAATACACAGTTTCAATGTCTTATACGTTCAACGTAGATCTGAGGCTCGTACATTTTTAGCAGGTAGAAATATATTTAATTATATTTATCAAAAGCCAAATATATTTCAGTATAAGCAAACATTTAAAAGATATTAGTGAAAAAAATTTTGTTAAATAGTCTGTTGTTTTTCTTTTTCAGTAACTATACAGGTGAATGCAGTTACTTAAATATATTATCCAGTTCTCAACAAAACCCTGGTTCTTGGGAAAGCAGTATGTGTTATTCAAATCAGCCACATTTTCCTAGTAGTTTTCTAAGCTAAGATATTCATCTCACTGATATTAATACTTTTGAATTCTGTTAGATATGAGTTTGAATAATCAGGATGCTCAGCAGAAACATGATTCTGCCTGGGCCTATACTGTGCACTTTCAAAGTAAATACTCTGCATTCCTTTTCAAACTAAGCAAATGCAATACATTTTTAAACATCACTTATAACCAAAAAATATAAAAAATTATTTGTATCTTGCTCATGCCTACTTACATAAAAATATTATTTCATTCTTTAAAGTGCTGAGATAAAAAGCAATGTAATTTCTGAGCTGAAATTGAATTCTGCATGAAAAAACTACTTTAAATTATATCAAAACTTTTAACAGCATAGGTCTGCTCTCTACTGATCTTGCAATCTACAAAGGATGCATTTACTACACTGCCACAAAATGTATATAAACCACATAATATAATTCCACCTCATATTTAAAAGGGTCAAATGCTATGACATTTTAAAAGTGCCCCAAAAATTATTGTTTACACCGCTGAAGAGGAAAGGTTTAGTAGACAAAAAAAAGTACAGATATTTTGCTAATTATCATCCAGCTAGTTACTTTCTGTTGCAAGGAATTGTCTTCTAGGGTTAGCATGTTTACAGCCATTCAGTTCTAGATGCAGATTATGGCAATTAGATATTTATCCTCCTTAATGTACACTGTTTTTATTTATGTTGAACTTGAATCCATTATCAGAAACAAAGCTGCATACATATAACCCCAACCAATTGCTGGAGATGCACACAGACTACTGCTTGTTTACTTTGGGTAGACTAATCTTATGGCATGCATTAAAAATGTTGTACTTGTCACTGACTAATACAACAAATTGAAACCTTGGAACAGTCTTATTTACAATTCAAGTGCACCATATTTGATTCTTGCATCAGAATTTTCACTTAACCCTTTTGTTAAATAACTGAATCTTAGAGCAATGTACAGCTACACTGCAATTTGAAACTAAATACAAGACAATTTCTTTTGTTAGGCGTAGTTTTTAATCTAAAAGATACATCCATGATGCATTACCTTTATGGTTTTAAGCCCTCAGTATGCATTATATAATTGAATATTTCAACTGGTTTGTACTATTCACACAGCAAGGGTTATTGTTGAAAGAAAAAAAAACCAACAAAACCAAACAAAAAGCTTTCCCTCATCTGTATTTCATAAATAAAAGGTTAGCTGCTGTTTTTACTTACAGTTTCCAGAATATTTTCTCTTCTAAAACATTTTAACTCTTAATATGAAAGTTTTATTAGTTATTCTGTCAGAAAATTCAAACCTTTACTAAGTGACATGAACAGTTACAGTTGGTTTATGTGTGGTTGGGTACCCCTGATTCCATCAGGAAAAAAACAAAACAATATATGGCATATGTTAACATCTGAAGACTGAAAACATACCCACTAAAACAGTCCCCCAGACTTAAAGGAAATCACTACTTAATTCCACAAACATTTGTTTCAGCTCAGGAATCGCACTAGAAACTTTAAGTAGTTTTTCTGGTTCAAAAACGTACTGTAGTTGATACGTGGAGTCATAAGATGCTGCACAGCACCATCTGCTGGTTTGAGCGACGGGCTGGGGACACAGCGCGTCCAACTCCCTGTGATCGGAAATCTGAAAACATGACATTCCACTCACCTCAGTTCCACGGCACTCGCAGAATTCTGCACAGATTCACTGTACAAACTGAAAGAGAACAAGAGAGAGACACACACAAGGAGAGTCAGACGTGTACTTAAAGACATCTGAAAATCATACAGAGATGAAATCTGAGCAGGAGGGCCTTATTCAAAAGAAAAAAAGAACGCTGCATTTCCTTCGTCCCCATCCAGGGAAGTGCCCATTTTAAACTATTTCATGGACATTATTTTCTTGCTTCAATCTAGATAGCTTCTCTTTTGGAAGAAAATTTAGGAGGTTGTCGGATGCAGAAAGATTTTTTTTCTTAAGCAAGAATGTCACAACGTTTCTGTCCTAGATTAATCCTAACTTAATAAAAGCTAAATTCAGACACAGTTATTTTATTTTGGGTTATAATGAATAAAGACATTAAAAATAGTATAAACGTAACTGATGAAGAATGTACTTTTATTTTTTTCAGGCTTCATATATGCAAGCAGATGAAAAGTGATATTTTGAATGCTATCTTTACAAGATTATGAAAGACAAAACAGCCTTATGAAATGACCTGTGAGTAAGCTTATTGTTTAAATTTACTGGTTTAAGCTTTTATTGTTATTTAAAAGAAAAATACAACCAATATCGATTGCAGTCAACTGCAATTGTTTGCCACATCAACACAAAAAATAGCGTTTCCCCCAAAAAAGGGACTATCCAGGCCTCTGAAATGTTAACTTTTTATGCAGTTTACCTAGGAGCAGTAGCCATAGATGTGATTTAAAAGTTAAAGACAAACTCTGCAGCATTAGCAGAGCTGCCTGTATAAACCCCACCCTCACACTGAGAGAGTTCAAGCGACAGGACTGGGTCTGACAGTCCTTCCCTGGTGACACCACTTAAACGGTGGTGGCAGAATTCCATAGATGGGAAACCCAGATTCTGCTCACACCTCTGGCTGCTCCCCGTAAATTAATTTGTTTACTTGATGCCTGTTTCACGAGGTGCGTAGAGGCCTTTGCTGGTCCATGTGCATACCAAAAATATCACACGTTTAGTACCCACTGTGGGGTCCTGGCCACAGTGTGCTCTGTGACAGCTTGATGATAAACAGCTGCCCTGCTTGGGGAACATGCACAGCACGCTGGGCAACACGAGCAAGAAACAGGTAAGCAATGTTAGAGGAACTCATATTTCAGCATAATAGGACAGGCTACTTTGAAAATCCTATTTCTGAGCTGTCCAAGCTAAGAGCGTGGTTAGAGCTCAGTTCACTCCCTGGTAAAAGAAGCTGACTCTCACCAATTTCAGCAATAGTTAGCTCACATCTTCAGGGCAACCCTCAAGAGTCAGAAGAATCCCTCTCTTTCTTCCCCCCCCCCAACAACTCACAGTCAAATGGCTTTGTTACATCTACAACTGACTCCAATTAATATATTCAGCACTTTATATTTAAGATACTGTAATACTTGAGTCTAAAAAATAAATAAATTTGGAGTGGTCTATTTTCCCAATCAGTAAACCAGGAATGAAACCAGCATGCCCTCCTTTTCCTGCAGCCAGCACAAGATTGTACAAAGCTCTGCAAATCCAAACAACACAACACTGCATGCCCATGCCACAGAATGGACGATATGGAGACACAGTAATCCTGCTTGGCATTGGTAGGAAATGATCAAAGTGGCCAAGTAACAGATAAGAAAAAATCTTGAGCAGGATTATCAGATTTCTTTGGCCGCACTACCATGTGCCAGAACCTCAAAAATAAAAAAATGCATTCAGTTTAGAACACTCTCTATCCTATAAGTATTTTTATAAAGTCTTATTTGGTATTGTTCATCCCACAATATGCTTCTACTTCAAATTATAACAGAGAGCTGTTTCTATATTTCAGTGACTCAGTAGTTGTTATGTACTAAGCATAATTTCGTCACTGTAGTGATATGCGATCACCTCAGCGTGCTGTCACATGAAAGTTTCTTGCACTACTTTTAAGACAATAGTAGTTGTTAAACAACCAAGAGACAAATAAACAAACCCCAACAGCAACAACAAAAAAAGATGAGAAAAAGGGATCCAAAGTGTTATCTCCAGCTGCACTATATTAACTTCTTGGCACAGCCTAAAGCCTAAAGCTGAACTCTTGTGTCAGCATCTTTATCATATTGACACATAGCACAAATATTAATTCCTTCATAACTTTGTAAAGGAATAAGTTTAGTATCTCAGAAAACTACAAAATAATGATTTATCAGTACCAAGAGATTTCCAGCTATATCAAGCCTTACTTACAAACAGCTGATTTTTGTTCTATCAAAAAGACTAAATTCTTGCTAATTCCCAGTATTCTTACAGATGTTTTAAACTATGTAAAACATATTGGCCTAAAGTTTTAAGTAGACACTCCTACATATTTACCACAAATATATTAAACATCAATGTGCCAAGAACCCAGTAACCCAGATGTAATCTCTAGGATCACAGATAATAGCACGGTATAGGACATTTTCTCCTGAGTTCAATAAAGGCATAATGTAGACTTCACAGACTCTACTTTCAATCACTTTTAAGTATAACATAATTTTTTCTTTTTTTTTTTTTTTAAATTTTAACAAAACATCTGAAAATAACATGAAAACTCTTAGAAATAATTAATCAGAAAATACATTAGTTTTCAAAAATTTCAAGGGAATTTGGATTACCCATTTGTTTTATAGACTCTGTGGGACAGGAAACATTTCTTCCACATTTTTACCAAGTGCCCCTAACAAACAGAGCACTTAAAAAAAAAAAAAAATCTCAGTGGCAGCCAAGACAAGGCTTGTCACAAACTGCATTTTAATTAAATACTATTCAGACTAAATCAGTAAGAAATCCCAGTTATTTAACAGCTTCACTGAGAACTGATACATACCCTAAGAAAGGAAAAAACCTCAGTAAGATATCACTTTTAAGGAACTGAGTATTATTTAATTGCATGGAAATGAGGTACATATGCTTTAAACTAATGTGGAAATACTTATCCATAACATGGCATTTATCAAAGATTAACGTTCTCCAATAGAAACATTTTCAAGCTACTGCCCATGGTTACAAGAAACTAAAGTTAAAACTGGAGATGGCAAAAACAAAAACTCCATTTCAAGCACATTACTGTGCAGTATGATTATCCAAGGACTACTGAATATTCGAAGTCACTGCATCCTGATTTAGAATGATTTTGAATCACTGGTTGCTTATGAACAACTGCAAATGTAAATGTCTATGACAAATAAACACAAAACGATCTTTGTTGTTTCAAAATAGTGACATGTAATTTTTCCACTAACACAGAACTATAAATACTGACTTCTGCAACCAATTAAAGAATTTGCAAGAACGACCTCAAGTAATACATGTATATTGTGCCTGCAGCTTTGAAAGTTTTGAGAATGACTTAATTTTCATATGCTAAATTTGTACAAACGTTACAAATACAAACTTAGAGCCAACATGCAGTGCTGTTATAGGACAAAAACAATGTAGAAAAAGAAAATCTAGAATTCAAAGCCCACAGGTAGCTCCACCAGAGCATGTTTTACAGCACTGACAGCAGTTCCCAAAGCACTCAGCACCCGTCACAGAAGTTGGGGGCTACGATGGACTTCAGGTTTGCTTGGAACACAGCATCACAGGATGCTTTGGGTTGGAAGGGACCTTAAAGTTCCAAATCCCTGCTGCGGACTGGGACACCTTCCACTAGACATGTCTCCACTCAACAGAGCCTTGATCTTGGTTAGCACCACAGCACTATCCTACTTTACATTATTATTAATACTGTGATCTCTGTTGCTGCACTTGTTATTTTTGTTCTATGCCCTTGAGTTTACAGACACCTTGCCTGCTTGCAGAAAGCTGCCATTAGAGGTTACTGAGCCAGTAAAATTTGCCAAAAGGGTCCTGAAAGGACCAAGCCATGAGATTCGTTACATTCCTATCTCCTTAAAAAAACTAAACAAACAAACCAAAACAAACCCACCCCAAAACCCACCCACAAAAACACTCACAAAACCAAACTCCGTCAACCTGAAAAATAAAATCACACCCTTCAAAGGAGAAAATAGATTTGCACAGAGAGCTAGAGCAATTGTCACAAATTTCTATGAGCATATATTACAAATTGAAGAAACTGGCAAACAAAGCAATGAGGATTGTACTGGGAGCCTTACTATACCTTAATGGTGTGTATCTAATTGGTAGAAAATCCTATTTTTCAATATCTTAGTGTAGTATATTGATTTTTCGTATAACTACTGCCACAGTTCTGTAAAGGTTATATATGATCACTTGTTTAAGCATGTTAGCAGCCCACCAAAATCTATGCAAACAGTCATAAGCAGGCATAAACTACAATATCTTATTAGGCATTCTAATGACATTTTTAGGATAAATGTATTATAATGTTTAGCCATTTGATGGAATGGTATCTTAAAGCAGTCACTCCTTGTCTACTTTAAGCTTTCACCTAATTTAAGATCATTACTGCTAGAGCTCTGAGAACACTATTTCATAAAAACAAGAGACTTAACAGTTCCATTCAAGTTAGTGGTTCCAATGACACTAAGCAGGTGCCTTTTCAAAATATTTTCTTCAAAGAAAATTCTGACAGTATGTCAGAAAAATGTTTTGGTACAAATGCAGAAAGAATAATATGGTTTTGAATATTTTTCTATTTTTAGAACAGCACACTAAAATAATTTTAGCACTAGTAGTTCTCAAATAAATATTGAGTATATTCATCTATGAAGACATAAATATACTGACTTATCTCCAGCTTCTGAGATTTACTGAATTCAGATAGATAAATCATTAGGAACTTCATCTAACTGGGAAATCACTCTTTCTCTGAGCAGGAGGTTGGACTAGGTAAACTTTCTCAGAAATAACCTGGCGGTACGAGCACAGGATTCCAGACAGTGAACTACTTTCTGACAACATCAATGAACAATTTACTCTCCAAAACAGTAGCTTGTTTGTGAAGAACCAGTTTTGACCATACAAGTGAGAGAGAGAGAGAGAGAGAGAAAGGCTGGACAACATATTTTCATTCTTTTTCCACCACAGCATGCACATTTGACAGCATTATTCATAGTCAAGTTTTCTAATCTAGCTGGTCCATTTCTGTGCTTTTCCCACTGTGATGGAAGTTTTTTCTTTACGTAAATGTATCTCCAAAACCAAACCAACCAGATTCTGAAAGAGCAAAACTAATAAATCCTCCTTTCCTGCAGAGTTTTGCCCCAAGGTTGATGGCTCGTGTGGCTTCCCCGCTTTCTAATAAAGGCTGACATTACATTGTACCCTTGCCTCTCAGGGGGATAAGAACTTTTCCTTCTAACCACTGCTTATTTTTCTAGGACTCACAGAACTGAAATATCTTTCAGATTTCTAGCTCTCCACCACATTTAATTGGGAATGACAAAATCAAAATGCTTTTAGCAATAGGTGCACAGACACCCTCACACACAGTAAGCATGACTGCCCTAAGAAATCAACTCTCTGTCAACATTCCAGAAAACATTAGGGAGCCACATAACTGGGAAATTCTGCATGGATTGTTAATAATTCAGAGTTCAGAGTAGTAACTACTACTGGTCTATATCAGTCCATATAGATGCCTAGAAAACTAAATCGATCTCAAAGAAAATTCTCATCATGAAACAGAAAAAAGTCCTATTTTAAAGATTTTAGGAAACTTCTGGAAAACAATCTCCCCATTTAATAATCTAGTCCAGAAACTGAAGAAATAGAATTATTCAATATAATATCTTTCTTCAGAAAAATAAATGGCATTTCAACTTCAAAATTAAACATCAGTTCTACTTGATTTTCTTCCCCTCCTTGAATTCCTACATCTTCCCCTTCTCTCAATTTAATAACAGTGTATTTTACAGATTAAAAGCTAAGGGTCTGTTGCTAAACCATTCCTTTTTGATTTAGAATGAATCACAAATTCGAATACTAAACATAAAATATAGCTAGAGGAACATCATGATACCCTGGGATCCGAACTTTACCTAAGCATAACTGGGATACAGGTTACATGAAAGGGAGAATTCTCAGTAATGACATTACTATTAGGTGCTTAGGTATTGCCAAGGTATTAATTTGAATTAATCCAGTTTGGAACCTCCTTCATAAAGAAGCTTAAAAGAATTAGCAAGTTTCAAAGGTCTAATTTGGTTCAGTGAATTTGGTTCCAAAATTGAAGGAACTACCTAGAAAAAGACTTTTAAAAAAATCTAAGCTCACAAACCCAGTAAGGATAAAGCTTAAAAAGCCCTGAAAATCAGGATCAAACAGACCTGCTTAAAGTTATTCTGGCCTGTTGTTCACACAAACACTGTCTTCACACTGTGTTTGGTTTTGTTGTTTGAGGGACTTCTTTTTGTTTGATTGATTAACTGGTACATTGCTGCAGGTACTAAATCCTGGTTTACATTTAAACTGGTGTTCCTATACTGTGTATCCCCAGAATTATGGTCCTGGGTCATCAGGTGCTACTTTAGACATACCAGTTTGATTTGGCCATTAACACACTACAAATTAAGTACATGACTTAATGCTTTGCTAACTTCTTAGTAATTCTTCACCTTCAGAGCATCTTTCCAGTGTTTTCACAAATGGTCTCAAATCTGTAAAAGAATTTTTTCTGCAATTTTAAATTCAGCCAATTTGAAAAAATTACTCAAAAAGTATCCAGGTAAAAATTATCTCAGCTCTCAAATCTCATTTTTATCTCAACTGTTTACACATATTTATCCAATCAAGCAAAATGTCATGCATCATACCAGGCTTATCTCAGATTAAGAAAATTGCTAAAGGTTTACATAGTCAACCAGGGAGAAAAAAAATTGTACAAGTGCTGTCAGTTGCTGTGGAGGTACAAAATTTTAGTGGTTCCCATCAAAGTGTGGAAAACTTGACTCTTCATGGTGTTTGCACCATTCACTTCCAGAGATCCTGGGTAAGAAGGGGGTTGGGTCCAAAAAGCACAAGTGTGAATTCTCCCAAAACCACCACATATCTAATCCAGGACATTATTATAGGAAACAAAATCATTTTGACCAGTAGTAAATTCAAGACTCACATTTATAAGGATACCACATTGCTGAGGTCAACCTTCTTCCCCACCCCCAGCACAGGTGGCAAGGCAAGAATAGCCCAATTTCAAGAATTTTCAGAATGTATATGCTACTGCACATTTCAATGTCTGACAGAGTGAGCCAGCAAAATGAAAGGAATCCCTTCCACACAAAAGGAATCCCTTAGCAAAATGGGAACATCAAACTATGGACAAGAGTCAGCCCACAGCAGGTTTTAGACTTTGCGAGAAGGAAAGAGTGACCCTCAAATTTTATCTTGACCCATTGAGGGTTGCATTTCCAAACTTCATGGGTGTTTGAGGAGATTTGGGGTGTTTGTTCGGGTTTATTTAAAACATCTTAGATATGTGTGCTCAAACAGTGAAACAAAGATGCACCCTGTCCCCTTCACTGGGTTGTTCAGACCAGTTACTGAGAATAACAAATTGACTTCAGAAAATTACCATCTAAACACAGAAGTTCCACAAGGACTCACTCAGCATTAGGTCTTTGCTTTCAGATTTACACTATTATTGTCAGCTTGCATCCATGTTAATGCCACTCTTATTACCCCAAAGTCTATTGCTTCTCACAGAATCACAGGAGGGGTGATGTTGGAAGGGAACACAGTGGGATCATCTGGTCCCACCTCCCCGCTCAAGCTGAGTCATCCCAGAGCTTATGACAAAGGATTGTGTCCATGCACTTCTGGAATATCTCCAGTGAGGGAAACTCCAGTGAGGGAGACTCTCTGGGCAATCTGTTCCAGTACCTCACTCACACAGTAAAGTTCTTCCTCATTTATCTTTTCTGTACCCAAAAAGTGCATAATGTGTAGTGACTAAACAGAATTGAAATACACCACACAGAGGTGGAACATGAAAGGAACAAGCTTTTCAAGATGTTATCTTTCTTTCAATAATGTTGCCATAAGCCAATGAAATGGTCTTTAATTCCTATGACATCAACACTTTCTACCTTCTGTTAATACTCAGTATGTTGGATGCTGAAAATAGTGAATTGCACATGCCAGCAGTAGTGAACACACTGATTCCAAGGGTTGTGCTCACTAGTTTGTAGCTCTACTGAATAGATTCCTGCAGTTCTAATTTTATGTGCTTTTCAAAGGCAGTCACAAAATGAATATCAAAGCACATAAGTAATCCACACTGGGAAATCTGTCAGAAATTGTTGGGAAAATAAAGTGAATCAATAGCATGTCAAGAGACTCAAATGGAAAAAAATATTGAATATTCATTTTCTTGGTTTCAGAGGAGCAGGGATTTAGTAGAACTGGAGAAGCTTGTAGGATTTTCGACTTTCTTGAAAACATTCAAATAATTTTTGTGATGTGCTTTGAATTCAAAATGTAATTAGTTCCTCTCAAGTTACATTTTGTATCTTCATGTTGTTTACTGATGTGTATTCAGCATAATTAGGAGAAGTAGTCTGAAGGGCACAAAAATTTTTAAGTACATTGTTGCAAGAAAGAAATAGTATAATAACAAGTACTCCTGCTTGCTCATTACCATGCAGAAACACAGGGAAAGCAGCTATACATTTTAAAGTACTGCTACAAATGTTGCTAAGTACAAGCAAATATAAAAAAATACCTGAGTTCATTTCAGTGCTTTAATGAGATTTACAGCATATAAAATATATTTTTTTTAATGTGGTTTACATTCCAGGAAATCTGATCTGCTTACACAAGCAACTCTTAATGGAGGGCTGTGTCTGTGCAGTTTGTTACTTAGGCTGCAATCTTGCTTCATCCCTTTGCCAAACAGCTGTAAATATAGTTTTACACAGGGTAGATTATGCAATTTTGATATTGGAATGAACAGAAGCACACTTTATTTTGGTTTTTTTTCACTATTTTTTATAAGAAAGAGAACAGGTCCCTTCATCTTACACATAAAACAAGAGAAGAAATAGGTCCCACAAAATGAACCAGAGGGGTGGGTGAGGGAGGAAGATGGGAGAGTGTAACACCTGAATAATTTCCCTACTGTTTATTTATTTTTGCTTTCCTGCAAATATTTACAGACAATGCAGTAATCCATTTATAGAGCACCTAGTGAAATCTCCCCATTAAATCAAAGCTTTGCCAGCCATCTAACCCTTGGTTACTATCTTCACCTCCCCCTTTTTCTGAAGAATTCAAAAAGTCAGTAATTATTTCTAAAAAAGTAAAACAGATTTTCAAAATTTACACAAAAAAATTAAAGAAAACACAGTAATTGTAAACATAACTTCCTAATCTTCAGTGTTCACCCCCTTCAGAAAATGCTGAATGGACCTAGAACTTAATTTTAAAAATTGTCATCCATAAAACATGCTTCCATCCTGACATTACCATATAGGGTTTTTTTAAGTTCTCTAACTAGAAGACCACTTCCATGATTATAAGCAAAACTGATGTAACTATCATGTAACAAAGATTAACTACTTTTGGTAAGGCAGGGAAATTCTACATTTACTTCACAGATGCCAGAAAACCACTCTCACCATTCTTAAATAACAGCAGAAATAATAAAACCAGAAAAAACACAACTTATTTCATTTTTTTAGATCTGTTCCTTCCTTTGCCTTAGAAGATTAACTTTCAAAGCAGCTGTGAAATCACTGATGTAACTCCTTTCAAGTCAAAGGGAAAAGAAACCTGTAAATACCAAACATTTGTTCTTTAGAGTATAACAAGAAGAAAAAAAGCCAGTTTCTTTAAAAGGGTTAAAAATTGTTGCCTAACATTAGATAATTTCATTGGGTTGGGGGGAGGAATATATTTTTATTTTAACAGTTAATTTAATGGTTCAAGAGGAAAAAAGGCTGTTTCTAAAAATACAAAAATGCCCAATAGAACACATGTACAGTTACCCAGGGAAGATAAACAGAGTCAAATCATAGAGTGGTTTGGGTTGGAAGGGATCGTAAAGCTCATCCAGTTCCACCCCCTGCCATGGGCAAGGACATTTTCCACTCTCCCAAGTTGCTCAGGGCTCCATTCAGCCTGTCCTTGAACACTTCCAGGGATGTGGCACCTACAGCTTCTCTGGGCAATCTGTGCCACGGCCTCACCACACTCACAGCAAAGAATTTATTCCTAGTATCTAATCTAAACCTACTCTCTTTTAGTTTGAATCCATTCCCCTTTGTCCTGTCACTACATGCTCTTGTAAAAAGTCCCTCTCTGTCTTTCCTGTAGGCTCCCTTCAGGTACTGGAAGGCTGCCATTAGGTCACCCTGAAGCCTCCTCTTTTCCAGGCTGAACAATCTCTCAGCCTTTCCTCATAGGAGAGGTGCTCCATCCTAAAATATCAATAGAAGCATCTCTCCTTTCTGACTTTTTGCATCCTCATATTTTAAAAAGCCTCTAGAACTAGCAGCAGGCTTAAGAACCTTGCAGTGGGGGAGTTATTTAGGAGAAAATGGTGTATTTTCACATTCAGGCCATCTAAAGAAGATGGCAGCAATGAAAATGCAGCTAATACAAGGCAGCAGTGACAATGCAGCTATTACAAGGCAACAAGATTGCCTTCACTAAGATGGAGCTGCAGCTACAGTTACTGCCAGTGAGAAAGATTTTCTAAGAATTGCTTTTTCTTAAAAAAAAAAAAAAAAAGGTAAGCAAAAAGTAATTAGGAAAACAAATTCTGCCAGCAAACATCACATTTTACAAAGGTAGCTCTCATGAAATAGTATTAAATTCCACCATTATCTTCACCCAGTGTTCTGTATTATTATTATTATTAGACAGAATACTGAACAATCACCTCATCGCCTCTGGATTTTTATTTTAGAAAGCATTCAGCACCTTCAGGCAGCAGAAATTCAGTCGCTAAAAGGCCATTCCCTTCCACTTGGCAATCCTGACAGCCTGCTACTGCACCTTCATCGTCCATACGTTCATATGTGTATCTCAACTGAGCACACTTCAGATCATGCATACAGCCACCCTCTAATACATTAACTCTTATGGGAAAGATTTTTCCACTATTGATCCAATTTCTAGCCATCACACTTTTCAAGAACATGCTACTTGGAAAATTGAAAGTCTGAGTCATTCAAGACTACTTTAATCATATCTCATCTGGGAAGGCTTTGCAACCTTAGCAGGAAACACTGATTTACTAAGTTAATTTGCTCTCTTATTGTAAGAAACTCAACTCTTTCATGATCTTAGATTTCCTGTAGTTAATACAAGGAGGAAAACTGAAAAGGTTGTAAGACTTGTGAAGAAACCAGAACTGGTGAAACGATGATGCTCAAACTATCTGAATGCAGTGACCTTTACCTGAGCTTAACAAGAGACTATATGGAAACCAGAATGTACTGAAGCAAATGAAATTCTAAAACAAAATAATTACTTAATTACAGATCTGCTTGATACAGACAAGTAGAAAGAATACTCCTGTAAAAATGTCAAATTAACATCTATGGAAACTGCAGTCTAATGTTTCACAATTCTTCCAACACTCACATAGCTCATTAAACAGAAATAGTCTCTGTGACCAGCTCCTAAGCAATCTTAACTCTGTTTTAGCAGTGTAAATGTCATAATAAATAAAAAGTGAAAAACCTTTTTTGTTTTGTTTTGTTTGTCTTTTAGGGTGTGCAGGGAGGGGTTATGTAGCTGCTTCTTAGTAGAAAAGGTATAACTTCAAGACCTATAGAGTCTTAGTTGGATAATGCAATAAGCAAAACTGCACTACCTGATCTTGCATTCTATTTCATTACACCTACTACAAGCAAACAATATATAAAAAGAAAACTTTTTTCTTTGACAAAAAAAAAATAATTCCAGGAGACTCATATCACTAAAGATCAAAGGAACTCTAAAAAGCACACCAAAGATAACATTTAGACTTATTTACTGGACATGAACATAAAGTAGGAATTACTCAATTCTTAATAACACTGCCAAGGTATACTCATTGCCACAAAAAAGGTATTCAAAATCCACAAAGTATTTGGTCACATTAAATATCTTGTGCATTAAATGCACCTGCAGGAACAAAGACCTTTATTTACTTGACAATACCATCCAAACTATATGTAGATCATATTAAGCATTACAGGTATTTCAAAATTCTGCCTAAAACAATGAAGTTACAGCAGTTGTAACATCGTCCCTTTTCACTCAAAACACTGTTTGAACACAGGACTGTCTTGGAGCCAATAATCCTGGTGAATAACATGTATTTGGTAATACAGTAAACGGCAACAGTTCTACCCTGCATAAGTTAGAGCATGAAAATACAAGTTTCTGCTCTGGAAAATCATTAAAAAAAAAAAAAAAGGAAACAAAAGTACAGTTCATCTTCATTCCTCTTCCTAATGACTAATACTAAAAAACCCAGCTCCATAAAGCTGGGTCTCTTAGATCCATGTGCAGTCCTTGCTTCTTCCTAGAAATTTTAGCTACTGCTTTCTCCACAAGTGCAGTGGGACATAAGTGCACCAGTAGCTTCCATCAGCTGGCAAGAAGCAAAGCACTTCCTGATGGTTCAGCAAGACACACAGCAATCCAGCAGTGACACACGACAGGTCTGCCAACTGCAGGAACCTGGCAGACCTCCCATATGGCATCTCACTGCAGGACTTACAACTGATGGAAATGTTTACCAAAAAATACTTACAAACAAAATCATCATGTTTCACACAGATCCATTCATATTTCAAATCCAGAAATTTAATTGGCATGTACATGTGATTCATTCCAGCAAAGACTGGTGAATTTGAAGCACTTACTATGCAAACATAAATACAGTTCCAACAAGTCACAATGACTCCTTGGTGAAATGGATCAGAATGTTAAAACTGTTATTGTCTTAAACATGAAATTTATCTCCTCCCAGAATGCAACATCCAGGCAACTGCATGTGAAACCATATTTAGCAAATCCACATATTTGTTACCATTCAAGCAAAAGCAAGTAACACATCCTCAACAAAATCTTGTTACATCTAAAAAGTTGTCATTTGACCTTTGTTTTTATTGTGCTTCATATGAAATGTCACCCTCTACCATATTGTTACTTGAAGAGTCACAGCATAAACTACCTTTAACCTTTCTCCCTTCCCTCCCTTTTCACCCACAACAGACCAATAAACTGATTTTCTTACCAGCAACAAATGGGTGAAAAACCTATTGACAACTTATATGCAGACCCTCATTTTTGTGTTAAGCTCATAAAAAAGGTCATGTGCTCAACATGACATCCCAAAAGTAAACTCAATAAGTTTCTCCCCTCTGCTGAAGTGGGTAAGGGAAGAACAACTTACATCATCTATCTGGACTCGTGCAAAGCATTTGACACTGTCCTACACAACATCCTTGTGTCTAAATTGGAGATACATGGATTTGACCAAACTGAAAAATGGTCAGTTTAGATCAGCTATAAGAAAGATATTCTTCACACTGAAGGTGGTGAGGCCGTGGCACGGGTTGCCCAGAGAAGCTGTGACAGCCCCATCCCTGGAAGTGTTCAAGACCAGGTTGGATGGAGCTCTGAACCTGGTCTAGTGAAAGGTGTCCCTGCCCATGGCACAGGAGTTGAAACTAAGTGTTTTTTAAGGCTCATTCCAATCCAAACCATACTATGATTCTATAAGTTTAAAGAAAGCATTTTACTAAAAGAACAAAAGAGCCCTCTCTAAAAGAAAAAAAATAATCTACTTAAGAAACTACAGGAATTCTAGAAAAGAGGCATATTTAGTACTGTCTTCCCAGATCTTTTATACACACATAAATCTAATTTTTTGGAGACTTGCTAAGAAAGAGTGAACTGGATGCTACACTAAAGAAAGAACAAGGCAGGGAAGCAACAGCAGTCTTTCTCCCTCCGCCAAAGAATTTGTTTTGCTTTTGTAATATGGCTTTTAGAGTTGTCAGCCACCAACATCCACAGCTTCTGCTGAAGGCAATAGGAGCTATAAATACTGAGACTTCCAAGAAATCAGATCCTTATGCACATCACGCTGGTTGACCTTGGAGGGCATTTTGCCTCAAGAGACACAACTGAGACTAAATTCATCTAGCATTTCCATTTTGTATTCAGTTGTAGATAGTAAATCTGGCTGCAGCTCACTGCATAACACAATTCACCCTTGCCATCGTGCTCAACTAAGAAATGCTACCCATTCACTGAGGTCACATCCAGCCTTCACCAAAGCCTACAACAGGAAGTATCTCTCACTTCTTTTTTCTTTGCATGTCATATTTCACGAAGATTGAGAAGAAAATGGAAAAAAACCCACCAAACCAAACAAAAAAAACCCCAAACCAACAAACCACACAAACAAACAAACAAAAATGAAAACACAAAGTACCTTGACACAATTTTCTGCTGCAACCAACCTGTAAGAACCGCAACCAAGTCTTATTTATGGTTCTTTCCATAGCGATAGCTTGGAACTGGCATCCAAGATGTATCCAGTAAATAAAAGCCTGTAGACAGTTGATGAATTAGAGTTGCATTGCACGGTTTACATCAACACTCTTCTAAAAACAGATATTTTTCTGGGAGAATTTGAGGTTGTAAAAACAGATTGAGTTTTAATATAGGGTTATCTCTAACGTGTGTTTGGCCTGAGGGAGAAGCATCAAGAGCAAGTTCTCAATTTTCATAGTCCCTAAAAACAATATAATTTGCAAATGCATCTTAAGTAGTAGCTACTTTATGCTACTACCACTTCATTAGGAACATTTAAAAAGGCATTTAAAAATTCATATTCACATGCAATGTAATTGCCATTTAAGTCAGGAATTTACTTTTAATAAACACATTCTTGAACTAGTAACAGTAAAAGCATCATTCAAACATCATTTCCTGTACTAAATTTTACCCATATTAACAGACTTAGAAAAGCATCAACCACAAACATGTTGGTGATGGAAATTTCCTAACGCAAGCAGTCTTTATAGATTTCTGCTATTTCAGTGCAGGTCTCCAAGGACCATTTGAATCCATATTAATTTCCTTTCTGGCAGTTATGCGGCCATGTATGAACTGCACTATTTCACTTTTAATCTGTCAGTAATTTAGTAATGTGTAAACTAATTATGCACAGATATTAATGTAATCAGTTTGGGGAGCTATAAAATCAATGCATTTTTACAGACTGTGTTAAAGAGAATTGCACTACTATAGTCATATGTCTGTTCCTGATAATGTTATGGAATTAAAATAATTGCAATCCATGCATCAATACACATTCCCAAAACCCACCCAGCAATACAATACTACAACTTCCTACAAAGGACAGGTCAAGTTTTTTTGGTAGCATTAAAATTTAATTTGCCTGAAAATAATATGTGGCTTCCTATTAAGAAATACACATTTGATGACATCTCAGGTTTCCTACAGTGAACTAGAAATGAACTGGCTAGCAACATTTCATCCATAATTCAACCCAAATACTCGGCTTTGCTCCAATGGAAAATGGACAGGAAAGACTGTAACTACAACTCAACACTGGGGTACGTAAGTTAATCAAGAATCACATTTGAAGCATCATGTAACAAGTCATTAAAATTATCAAGCATCACTGTGCATCCAGGCATACAATGAGAACACTGTCAATGTACAACAGCTGAGGTGTGCTGCCAGACCCAGCTTTGCTCTCAGATACTCAGCTGCAGCTCATAACACAGTTATGCCTCTTCCTCATCTCCAATTCTTTCATGATCAAAGGCCCCTTTAATTTTTCCACACTTTTCTACATGCTAATTCCTCTGTTTGCTGTTATTCAGGTCACCCAAAACACAGATTTTACTTGTGAAATTTAATAATGTCTTTCACCAACTGTACTTACTATCATATGCACATGCATCAGGCCAAGCAGGACAACAAAACAGTTCTGAAGTTACCCCAACAGTTAAGAATCCATCTGTTTTCTCAGATAATGATTTCCAAGGTAAAAGGAACTTAATTATCTTTGAGAAGCGCATCGTTCTTCTCAGATTTATTTGAAAATATCAATGAATTCAAAAGTTCTGCCACACTGAGAGCACTACTCACAACATAACTACGGCAGTTTTCCCGTTCCCTTACAAAGGTTCAATTAAATTATGTGTCAAAGTTTCATGATACAATTAATTCAGTCAGACTTGATCTGCTGCCAAAAGGCCTGGCCTTTTCCCCTCTCTCTGCCTGCTCATAACTGGCTTCTGCCTGCACATGCCTGCAGCCCCTCCTGCCACTTGCAGTCTCACAGGCAGCTCTGGGCTAGGGCAGCAAGAATACACACACTGCAGGCTATTGGACAAGTAACATCAGTATGCAGAGATAAACACAGCTTGCTTACAAGAAAATTAGCACTTGCTGCTGGTAAAATTAGGGTTTTACACATGTAAAAGATATTAAGGCCTCAAACTTTTCATGCTACCCTAGTATTAATTTATAGTTAAAAATTCATTTATTCATGTACATTAACAGTACTTTTAAAGGAAACAGCAAATTAAACCTGCAAAGCATATCTATCTGTTCTTGGGCCCTGTTTTGGAAAAGAAGCTTCATAAAATTAATTTTAACTTGAAACTGGGCTGGCAGTACAAAAGCACTAGTAACTGGCTTGTGAAAACATGTCAGCACAGACCCCAAAAAAGCCATTCACATAGTCACTCCACTTTTTCTTTTCTCTTTTAAAAGCTCGGACACTCTTCGGCAGGGACATAAACAGCAGGACACACCTCACACAAAGTTTATGTGCCCAACAAAATGCAAAACAAGGCATCTCAAACAGCAACAAGCCAGCTATTGCCACCAGGTCCTTGTCAAATGTCAAGGTCTGCTGCTTCCCAGTGAGCTCCCCCACTGAATTCACAGCCACTCCAGCACGGTGCCTGCAGCCCCCCTGCAGCGGGATGGGGCCCAGGGTGGCCCCTCAGGGCTCCCAATGAGGGAAGTATAAAATCCAACAGGTAGAAATTACCGAGCCCGCTGTGGCACAAAGGAGTGAAGAGTAAGCCTGGTTGCCACAGCTCCTCCCATGGCCAGCAGCCTCCCAAAGGTTTCCCCCACAGCCTCGCCTGCCTGCCCACTCAGCTTCCCTTGTAGAAGCACCACCCCCAGCCCAGGTAGCTGGTGGAAACCTCCTGCACCACTGGGACTGAGGAGACCCTCAGCTTCTGCACCACGGAGGGGCAATACCAGCAGAGAGCTGTCCCACACACCACCCCCACAACAGCAGTCTCTGAGCTTCTCAAAACAGAAACCTCAGTGGGAAGAAAGCCAGCTCAGCCCCGTACCCACCTTAGCAGAGACACAACTGCTGCATTCCCCTCCTGGCTCCAGCCATGCACTCAGTCCCACCCAGGAAGCTCATCACCCTGCAGAGCTGCAGCTGGAGGGGCATAAAGAGCCCACCCAGGAGCCCCGTGGCAGGTGGAGCTGCCTTTCTCCTCTGCACCTGGTAGATCAGGTGAGATGCGTCTCACTAACGGGTTTGAAGCTCTTTAGAAAAACAAAGTGGTTGAGAAGCACTGCAAGGGGTTGTGACCACAGAACACACTCACTAGTGCTGTCAGGAGAACAGGCTGCAAAAATGTCCCCAAAATGGCCATCAGCTTCATCGGGTGTGATTAGGTGTCAAAAACATCCAGTCTGTCTGTCTGTAAATTACTGTATGTCCTGTAGAAATACAAAATCCAAATGTTTAAGGCCTGTGAGGGAAGGGAAGTCCATGAAAAGGAAGGGAGGGTCCGTTGGGATCAGAGTTGTCCCAGTGCCACAAGGATGTGGGGCTGCAGTGCCTTTGCAGTGCCAGCTGGTGTGGGCCACCCCACTACAGTGTGAGACAGGGATGGGCATCCTAGGCAGGTGCACGGCATGGCTGGACAAGGATGAAGTTTCTATGGATTGGAAAGAGTCTCCACAGAGATATTTGCAACCCCCAAGAGCACTGGTGTTGCAGGGTGGGAAAGCAGGATGGAGAAAAGGTGGGATTCTACAAAGCCCTGGTGGGCAGAGTGGAACTTTCTTTTCAATCTCTTTAATCTTTTTGTATCATTAGAGAGTTATATGCTCAAGTTTATTTTTCTTGGATGCTAATACAAGCTGGCTTCATAGCTGGAGCACTTGTGAGCTCATCTTCAAGGAAATGGAGAGCAGTGCACTCCACAGCCTCCACAGCATTTTGTTATACCAACTATTAACACACACGGGAGCAGTTTTAACCTCAAATAATACAACTTGTGGGGATATAGTCAATAAATACTCATTTAAGGATCAGTCTAGGTGAGATCTAAATCAGACTGTGTGTCATTTATTCATGGTAACTGCTGCATATAGATTCAATTACTTTCTAATTATCTTTCAATGTTAAAAAATATGTACATACAAAAGTTATTAGTTGCCAGAATAATTCTTTCAGCTCTTAGCTAAATTTCAGTAACACTCAACTTCGTAGCAGACAGAAAAGCAGCTCTAGCTGATAAGATGACTCAGGTGAGCTTCCCTCAGCCACTACAACATACATTTTATTCTTTGTAGAACAGGCTTATCTAAAGATAGTACTTCTCTATACAGCTGAAGCCAAAAATGGAAACAGAAAGGTTTGGCAAAGTCTCATGATGGCAAACTTTATTTGCGAAAGGTTCAGTGGATTGTAACAAAGAAAGAAACTATCATGGCGTGCAGAAACATGTACATTGAGGACAAAAAGGTTTCTAATTCAGCCTAAATTTGTACCTTCCTTCAATGCAGGTTAGGCCACCTTTCACTTACACATCAGTCAATGGATGAAAGCAAATATTTAAAGTTAGTATTAAAAGGATCAACTTACTTCAACTCCCTGTCTCCCCTCTGAATTTAGACCATTGTGTCAGATTCTATACTGTCAAATGGTGTTATCCACTACCATTTATTTGTATAGATGGAAAAATCTTTAACAAACTAGCACACATACTTTAAAATTTTTCCTCAAAATTATTCTGAAAAGTAAATTCTCCCTCCTGTACTAGGTACTAGCTCTTAAAATATGCTGAGTGGTAAGAACTACTGTAGTTTAAACATAGTTTGTTTATAGTGCTTGCAGAGCAATACGTGTACAGACAAGCTAATTAGGCAGGGGTTTTGTCCCTTTATTTTTATAATTCCAGTTTTAGGAGCAGAGCATTTGATTTATTACATGAAGGTATTTTTATAGCCTCAAGTACTCCTGCTCTTTAGGACACAGGGAACATCATAGCCCATTTAATTTACACAGGAGATGTTAGTACTATTTAATAGCATGTAAACATTTTATAAGGTAAGCTCAAATAACAGGAGATTTTTTTTTTTTAATATACTTCTGCAAAAAAGTTCACAAATGGATTTTCATTCTACTTTATTGGTCCAATCTCTGTTATTGCATCAGAAGTGAATCGAGTTTTAAAAGGTGTTAAGAGTTTTCAATATATTTTGTGACACTGAACAGAATCACAAAGTATACATAAAACAACCAATGTGTGAATTAATTCCAGAACTAGTGTAACTGCACACCCTCAAATCATATGTAATTGTCTGTGACTTAGAGAAATAATTGCTGTAGACTATAGATAATATTTTCATTCTATTTCTTCTTTAACATTACAATTTTTCACAATCCTAGATAGAAGCATTTCAAAGGTAGTTTATCATCATTATTACTATTCCTTTTGCACAATAGGATTTTTAAGTAGTGTCAATATCTTTTCTTAGGCCAATTTATAAAGCTGAAAACAACAGAGTTTAAAATGAAAGTACCAAAAAGGAATTTCTTTTTACTACACACACTCCCACACATATTTTTACACCATGGATACTGCAATAAGGTTGTTTATTATTTTCATCCAAACTAAAATCATGTGCTCGCATTTTATAAATATCAAGATATTCTTTTTCCGCAATGTTTACATCACAGAAAGACAATGTAAAGATCAGAACTATTGTTGTTTTTCAAAGGATTTTATTTTTACAGCTTTACATAGAAAAGGATGAAGTGGGTTGCAGTAGGAAGAACTAACAGATGAATCTAGGTAATCTTGATATCACTTCATTGTCAAAAGATTTTCATTTGGGGGGAAGGTAAGACAATAGAAAATAATTTATACATCTACGAGTGTGACTGTATTTTCTCATCTTCTGTGTACTGTTTTGGTAAGTAAGATGAAAACTGCAACCTATTTTCTGGTGTTCGTTATGAAAAGCATGGAAAATCTGTAAATCCCTTGTATAGCAAGAAGCTGAATAACTTTCAAGATGAAAAAAAAAAAGGAGTTCTGCCCCAGTCCCATATTGTGCTTTTTTATAAAGCAGAAGAAAGATATTATTTCTTGGAAGTCTAAGAAAAAGGACTGAAAGTTCTAGTCCCTTCATACTGGGAATGGTGTGTTTTCAGTTGTTCTGTTGTAAAATGAGCAAATGGTCTGACTTTGGGAAAACATTCAATAAAGAAAAATATTATTATCTCATACTGACACAAGGCAAAATGAAATAATTGCGTCAACACCAGTTTGGTTTAAATAACATGCCTAAAAACCTACTGAAGTGAAAGTGCTGTAAATACAAGTGTTGAATATTAACTTTATGAGGTGCTTAACTGCACTGGATTGTAATGAATTATCTAGTTCTAGTGATGCTTTGACACATTTCAAATGAGAACCATAAGGAGTTAACTTATAGTCTTTAGTCCCTTCCAATATGTTCAGTGACAATATAAGATCTCATTCATTTCCCAAGACAAAGCCATTTTTAATAACATTTCATCGTAAAATATATGAGAATTTCTCCACCTAAAAATGCTTCTGTTAGGAAAAAATACTGGTACAACAGAACACTTCCATATACAAGAGTCACCTCATTTGTCAAGTGATTCATTATAAAAAACACACTAAGATGTATCTGTTCTGCTCTTGGATTCTACTTTTCTCAGCAATTAGTGTATAGTCTCCTCATTTTATGTTTCTTCCACCTGTAAATTTTGCATGTCAGGGATACATGGATTGGCAAAGCAGAATTTTTCTAGCTGTCCTGTTTTCACTGAATAATCAGTGCCTATAGACAACAATTTAAAGAGAAAATACTACACAATTCCAAAGTCTGAACATACTTCTCTTGATAACTAAGGAATGAACTTACAATGATGTATTCTTTAAAAAGTGGAGGCTTTTAAATTTACAGTAATATCCTACTCTTAGATTTTACAGTATGGATTATTTTTATATAGGAATAAGCTGTGCTTTCTTGTTCACCTTTACGAATTCATATCTAAATAACATCCTCCCTCCTGCCATCAGGTGTGATTTTGCTAAAATACAACTTGCTCTATCATACAAAACTTCCCTATCATACTCTTAGCAAAGAATTAAGTTATAAAAGGTGATCAAAAGGTCTACTGATGGGAAAAACCCCTCGTTTAAATTTCTTGGTTGCTCTTCATCATGAAATGAGCACCTCTCTGAGTGGTCCAGCAAGCTCAGCAGCAGAATGAACGTGGCAGTGGAAGGCTGGGAACAGCCACACCCTGTGTGTGATGCAGCACAGATCAGCCTCCCCCGGGGAAGGTGGTGGTGACAGGCTAAGAGATTTGTCCCATTCTTCAGCAGCTGGACTTCAGCTGGGCTAAAGTAGCCTCTATGACTCTTTAAAGATGTGGATACAGGCTCTGTACTCATGGACACAAAGATCTGGCCTGAGTATATGACTCCAGAGGCTGTATTCTGTTATCCCTGCTCATACAGAGTAATTTCTCACTCTACAAGTAATCCTGCTGAAATCAAAACTGAGAGGTTTTCAATGAGATTTAAGTGAGACTATTCTCATGTTTAAGTGCTTCACTGGATGAATGCCTTAATTTTCCTGTTTAGGATCTTATCCAACATACATTGTAATCAGGGGAAGAGAGTTCTATTGTCTTCAGTGAGCTTTGGATCAACTTTTATTATTTTATGGTCTTTATCCAGATTATTTTCTCATTGTACAAAACTAGTTGCTTTTTTTATACATGTACAATGAGAAGATTTTTACAGTTGAACATAAAGGTGAATGCCTGTTCTGCCAAAATTTTATTGCAAACCTGGAATTTTATCTTACTCAGTCCTTTATAAAAAAGTTTTGAAACCATACAAATCTGAATGACAACCAACAAACCCACAAAGACCACTCATACGTTATAAACATAATTTTGGATCACAGACATGATTTAAAATACTTATATCTTCTAGAAAGATTTGAAATTAAGACATCTATTAATTTTCTTTTTTTCTGATTTGACATTATTGTTCAAATTCATAATTATTCTAGATTCCTTCAAAATTGTTAGCTGTCCCAAACTGTTGCTGAAGTAAAGTAACTTTGCTTCAGGAACTGTGATTGATATTTTAGCTGTCCCAAAAAGAACAAGTATAGTTATTCTACAATGAGGTAACAATATATTTTCTACTCCAAACTGATTATTTAAAACCTAGATACTCACAAACATAAATATGTTATTTGTAGAGTGTTTACTTCACACGTCATTTTTTAATTCGTTAATTTCAAAGCACATAAAATAATCAGGTCCCAGTATTCTGTTTTACAAGTAGCAACTTCAGATGAAGTTCCCAAAAGTTTACCAATAAATCAGTGGAAAAAAGTGGGAATAGAACCCAAATCCCAACTGCCTGGCTTCTAGGCAAAACTGCTTCCTCTAGTTTTGTACACACACATACATACATGTGAGATGTTGTCTGGGAAAGAAAACACCTCAAAATAGCCAGTAGCTGTGTCACAACAGTGCTTGCTGGTGCTCTTGTTTTGATAATGTCTGTGCTGCACAGACACACTGCCACGGGCTTGTAGTGTAAAACACGTTTCACTACCAGTAGTTATGAGAGCATATCAGTTTATGGGGATGATTGTGCAGGTGGTGGTGAGTGTTATAAATATTTATGCTACTGCAAAGGAAAACTCCCTCCTGAAGGCTTTGGAAAGAGGGTCTCTGTTTTAAAAAAATGTTGAAATCCTTCCTCACCTTTTTTTACCTGACTTTAAATCATGGAACAGACTTTCAGTGTCTATACACCTTGTGGGATTTTTACCAGCAGCAGAAATTGAGCTTTCGGTGTTTCCAAAGCATTCACTGAAAGCACGACTATGTAAACCCAATGGAAATGACTGAGCACCTTATTTCCATAATCCTGTGACAAATCATCACTGGCATGAGAAGTAAAAATACAAGGAATAGTTAAAAAATAATTGTAAAGAAAATTGCTTCCATGCAATAATGCTACTCCCTGACGCTTGTTCACATCACTACTGATGTTCACACAGGAGAGTTCACTTGCATCTTAAATGCACTTCCTGAATTGAACCCAGCTTTCTTTGATGTAACTTGTTCCTTTGAACCATTTAAGCTTTTAGGATTGCATGCCAGCCTCTGAGTCCAGTGTTTGTAGAGTAAGCTGTAACATGTAAATATTCATAAAGATGCAGATAACTTTTTGGACATTTTTTAGAATCATCAGGTTTTTTAATCAGCCCAGAATCACAGTCCTGAGTGAAGCTTACATTGTCCTTTAATGAATTTTAAATGGCAGCATGAGGTCCACTTAGAAACTTTTGTTATTTTCTAGTTTATTCTTAAACCCTGCAGCAACAATGTAGGGAAATCTCGTAACTGAAGTCGACAGGAAAAAAATCAGGAAATGTTTGCAATTTTGGTTCACTATAATTCATTTTAAGAACACAAATTCCCTTTCTTTGTACACATAAATGTCATGTGAAGGGCACATAAAAGTTTAGTCAAAAGAGTCCTATTAAAAGCAACAGTGACATTAAGCATGAGCATTGAATAAAATGTATAATTTCAGAATCATAAAAACACATGGTTTCATTAGACTGGCGTGTGGTGGTTCTCTCCTGTGTCTCAGAAGAGTTGGTATTGATCTGACTACAACGCTGTGACAATAAAACTGTACTCTATTGACTGCAGCTGCAGGGTCTCCAAATATTATTTATTGAGGCAAGCAGAACAGCAAAGCAAAAGCACTGCCCCAGTAATAAGTGGTAATTGCTGGGAAGTGAGGCATTGCACTCCCTATTGACCCTTGCATCCTGAAATTTCGATGGATTATATTTAACTCCATTAGGATTGGCATTATCAAATTACATAAACCACATTATAGAACAAGCAGCCTCAGTTTAGATCATTGATTTTCGATTATACTGATCTTCTGTATGATTCAGAAGTAGCTTCTATTACCAGTGATATGATATCAGTGTTGATCAGTAGGGGTGAAAGTGATGTTTTATTACAATGAGATAAATAGCACTGAAAAAAAAAAAGTAACTATTTCCTCTAACACATTGGGGATGCAATTATTCCTATAAATAAAAATGGTCGTAGATGGAAAATTTGTAGCACAAAATTTACATACATTTTTAAAAGCTCTGATACTTCCTCACTTTTGTGTGAAACACATTAGACCTTCTCTGCTAATTTCTCTCTGTACAGATCAATGTATTACCAGTTACAATGGCAAGTTTCTGGCATCAGCAAGGTGTTGCCTTTTTAAGATAAAATATAACTGAATGGAGTATCTGAATAATGCCCAGTTAAACAATTACCACTGAGGTGCGTTAATATGAACTTCACTCATCTAAATTTGGTATGCTCTCAAGGAATTTAAACTAGCAAGGGTCTATCATATTCTTCTCATCTTCTACCAAAGTGGCTTATCATGGAACTGAACTATTTACTGAGCTCTAAGGCTCAGGTAATTTCAATGGATCCCTTACAAGCTTAATTCAAAGAAGATAGCAAAGTGTTATAGCACTCAGCTAAAGTTTTTAGAAAGTCATGAATTTAGCTTCAGAGATTGCTAGTTCACTGGTAGCTGGACTGGGGTGGTGGCCACTGCACACAGTAATTTTGTTCTCAAGGTTACAGTGAGTATAACATGTATTGTAAAAGGTATTTTTTCCTTTCCAGTTATTTTTTCAAAGATGTTACATTTTATTTGTGTGTTTAAACTGTCCATTGCTAGGACTAGAAGAAGCAGTTCAAAGTCTGAAAGGAAAAGTCTGAAAGAAAAAAATAATGAAGGGTTTAAGAGGCTAATGAAGGATAAGATACTCACTATTTATAAAACTGATGATGAAAAGTCTCTGTAAAAAACTCACCCATTCATTTCCATTAGAATTCAATGTGAAGATTAGTTTCCAATACTAATTGTTCCATTCTTCCTTTTCATAATATCAAATAAAAATGTGGCAACAAAATTAACTGGTATTTTGAAACACTCAAAAGGTTCTGTTCAGTTGGAAAATTCATTCTCAATGTACATCTATAACTCATGACATATAAAATTTTCGCACAAATTAATGTCTGAAAACTGAGGACATATAAGAACAGAATAAATTGATTCAGAAAGATGCCTATTATTTTCTTACAATTCTTTATAATTCTTATAAACAAATCCTAAGAAGCATAAAAATAGATGGGTTGAATGATACAACAATGGAAAAAAGTTCTTTGAATGTCAACAGGAGATCACTACAGAGCTGTCATTGACTGAAATGAGCTGGATGATAAATGGCCCAGAAAGGCAGGAAGATGAAATTCTCATAAAGTTTCAAAACATTTTCATTGCAAAGAGATTAAGATTTCATCTATCTGTACTTCTGATTTGAGCCATAAAAGTAAAACCAGGGTAAGAAAAAGTGTAGATGTTTTTTTGTTTTTAGTCACAGGTTCATCCCTGTTAAATATAACTCTTGGTATATTTCTCTAATTCATTAAACTTTATATTGAATTTAGCAAACAATTTAGTAATCATGGTTTCCAATACGTGGTGAACAGCTGAGCAAAATGTCAGGAAAACCACAGCGTATAGAATTTCTGTTTGGTCATAAATGTCTCTCCCTGAGTAGCAAATGTCTGTAGCTGAACTCTAATGCTATGTTGTAGTTAAATAATAGGTTATAAACAGTCAGACTAATGACTTTAGTATTATAACAACTCTAGACTTCCTTGACATAACTAATGATTAGCACTGAATATCATGAATATGCCATGTTCTGCCCTGTTGATTTTTGTTTCAGTCTTGGCATTTCAGAACTTTGATGTACTAAAATAAGGTTAAATTAAGATCCTAAAGAACTGCAATATTAGCAAGTGAGTACATTTGTAATTTATAATGGGGAAGATATTTGATACTGAATCTGTTCTTAAAAACTGTGGGGTTTTCAATTGTTAGAATCCTATCCATCAAAACCAGAAACTAATTATGACATTAACAATAATAAAGTTATGTAAGACATGCCTGATGTATTGACTAACATGGAACAAGAAGGCGTATTTTGTCATCAAGGCATTGCAGAAAAGTCTGGAAAAGCTTTTGTCTTGCCTTGACACAAAATGGTTTTAACAAGAAAGTCAGAAGTGATGGAGGGAGGACAACTCTTATGAAA